>NC_134353.1:596224384-596548550 GCF_048569485.1 Anomaloglossus baeobatrachus | reverse complement strand
GAGGATAACAGTAAATCCCTGAACACATCGTTTACGAAGTCCTGAAATACTGCGGGTGCATTACATAACCCAAAAGGCATGACGAGGTATTCATAGTGACCGTCTCGGGTGTTAAAAGCGGTCTTCCATTCGTCACCCTTTCGAATTCGTACCAAGTTATACGCACCCCGCAGATCCAACTTCGTAAAAACTTGAGCTCCTCTCAGTCTGTCAAAGAGCTCCGAAATTAAAGGTAATGGGTATTTGTTCTTTATTGTGATTGCGTTGAGACCCCTGTAATCTATGCAGGGACACAAATCACCCTCTTTCTTCCGAACAAAGAAAAACCCAGCTCCCGCGGGAGAGACAGACTTACGAATGAACCCCTTCTCTAAACTCTCTCTTATATAGGTCGACATGGCCTCCGACTCAGGTATCGACAGGGGGTAAACCCTGCCTTTAGGTGGAACCGAACCTGGGATAAGGTCTATGGCACAGTCATACGGCCTATGGGGTGGAAGAACCTCAGCACCCTGTTTGGAGAACACGTCAGCGAAATCCAAATAGGGTGTAGGTATGGGAGAGAGATCAGTTGATGCAACCGCAACGACTTTAGGTGGTAAGGGAAGACATCGGGACTGACATTTCGAACCCCAACTAATAATGCTGTCAGACTCCCAGTCAATGTGAGGAGCATGAGTCCGAAGCCATGGAAGACCCAGAAGGACGTCGTCTATACCCTCAGGCAAAACAAGAAAAGAAATCTCCTCTATGTGACCCTGAGACAGGGAAAGGCGCAAGGGAACTGTCCTCAATGTAATGGAGTCAGACAACATAGTTCCATTAACAACACGGACAGGAATAGGCGCCTCTAACATGATAGAGGGAATATTGTGTCCCTTTACAAATCCTGAGGACACAAAAATCCCGTCAGCTCCGGAATCCACAAAAGCCATAATAGGCCATGTATTCTCAGATAACGAGAGCTGACCTGGGATACAACACTTAGAGGGTGCAGAAGACGTCTCTAGTAACCCCCCTCTAATGGTTACTAGGCCAGGGAGTTTCCCTGACGACTAGGACACTTGTTGGCATAGTGCCCAGCCTGACGACATACGTAACATATAGGAGGACCAGACTTGCGTAGTCTGGAGAACGTATGACCTAACTCCATAGGAGTGGGAGATGTTTCAGATGCTGAGGAAGATGGTAGTGGACCCTCAACAACTGGAATAGCCCGATGCTTAGGGCGTGAGGAAGAGACCTCGAGTCTACGTTCCTTATGGCGTACATCGATCCTCGTTGCTACTGTGATCAAGTCCTCCAGAGAAGCAGGGACCTCACGAGTAGCAAGGGCATCCTTGACATAGCCTACCAACCCTCTCCAGAAGATAGGAATCAACACCTTCTCTGGCCAATCTAGTTCTGCCACCAGAGTTCTAAAAGCAATGGCATAAGAACTAGTGGATAACGAACCCTGAGATAGATCTAACAGTCTCAGGGCCGCATCATGGGTAACCTGCGGACCCATGAATACCGCCTTAAGAGCATCAAGAAAGTCTTGATGTCTCAGAGTAACCACATCAGAGCGCTCCCATAGGGGAGTCGCCCATTCTAAGGCTTTGTCCTGAAGTAAGGAGATGATAAAGCCTACTCTGGACCTCTCCGTAGAGAAGCGAGAAGAGTTGACCTCTAGGTGTATCTGACACTGACTAATGAAACCACGACATGATCTGGCATCGCCAGAATATCTGTTTGGCAGAGCAAGTCGAGGATCATGTGCAGATGTCACCATGGTCTGAGGTTTATCCTCTATACTCTTGAGCCGTGACTCAAGTACTTGTATGTAACGGTGTAACTGCTGATATTCTGCCATAACTGCCAGACCCTTGGCTCAGTCCTAATGTTACGGGGAGCTGTCTGATAATAACCGAAAGGAGTATCAGACAGTCAGGGTCCACCGTGCAAAGACTTTGCTGCAGACTATGGCAGAGTGCAATACCTCTGGTAACTCACAGAAGGATATAATAAGTAAGTAAAGCAATTCCTCCCTTACTTGGAGGGTGTGTGGAATGATCTCTGTTAATAATCACAGAGACAAAGGCAATGTGTGCGAAATGGCACCTACCTAGGTCCGCTCTTCTAGTGGTGCAAAAGAGACGAACAGCAGCGTAAGCCGCACAAAGCTCCTACCTCTGTTCGCTCCCCTAGTGTGCGAGGATACGAACAACTGCCAGACGCAGTATAAGGAACGTTACCCTAGCGGCAACGTCCACCTACGAGTAGAATCACAAGGCCCAGCCAGACCATGTGCCTCAGGCACCTGCCTATGTCCGCTCCCCTAAGAGGTAAGGATACGGACAGCAGCCGAAGCTGTAAGGTATAAGAACGCTACCCTGCCGGTAGCGCTCACCTAGCATAGACAGAGGAATGCCTAGAGGAACGCGCACAGAGCGTCTACTCATATGCATGAACCAAGAGGACTGAGCACCATGCGGCGTGTGTCAGGGTCTTATATAGACTCTGTGCCTCATCCAAGATGGAGGATACCAGAGCCAATCCGCTGCCAGAACGACAGGAGTGACGTCATGCTGGCCTATCACCGAGCAAGACGTCACAAGCACATGACCAGCGACCAATCGGCATAGAAGGTGTCAGAGACATGTGACCTCGTGTCAGCGATGATGTCACCCGCACATGTGCAATGGCTCCAAGATTGGACTTAGTCTCCGGCGCTCGCACATGTGCAGTAGCAAGAAATCTGGACTTAGTCCCCAGCGCTCGCACATGTGCAGTAGCAAGAAATCTGGACTTAGTCTCCAGCGCTCGCAGCAACCGTAACAGCGGGTCCAATGCAGTCTTCTGGCGCTTGCTACAAGACTGCTGGTTCTGAGAAGCACTGTGGTGGTGGAAAGCTGACAACTCGATCTCCTCTAGTTCATCTACGTCTTCTCTCTCATCTGATAGGTGAGGCATTTTGAATAATGCATCCGCATTGGCGTTCATGCGACCAGCCCGATACTTGATGGTGAAATCATAGTTTGCTAGCCGGGCCATCCAACGTTGCTCCAGTGCACCTAACTTTGACGTATTCAGATGGGTCAGGGGGTTATTGTCTGCAAAGACTGTGAACTTCACGGCTGCCACATAGTGTTTAAACCACTTAGTGACAGCCCAGACCAAGGCCAGGAGCTCTAACTTGAAGGAGCTGTAGTTTTCATGGTTCCTCTCGGTAGGACAGAGCTTCCTGCTTGTGTAGGCAATCACTCTTTCTTTGCCATTCTGCACTTGAGATAGCATGGCTCCCAGTCCCACATTGCTGGCATCAGTATACAGCACAAAGGGTAGATTGTAGTCAGGATAGCCAGGATCTCGTCACCAGTCAGGGTCCACTTCATCTGTCTGAAGGAATTCTTCTCTCCTTCACCCCATTCAAATGTTCAAATGGAGGATCAGAAGTCTTGCCCTTACAGTCATATGAAAAAGTTTGGGCACTCCTGTTAATGTTAACCTTTTTTCATTATAAACAATTCGGGGTTTTGCAACAGCTTTTTCAGTTTCATATATCTAATAAATGATAGACTCAGTAATATTTCTGGATTGAAATGAGGTTTATTGTACTAACAGAAAATGTGCAATCTGCATTTAAACTAAATTTGACAGGTGCATAAGTATGGGCACCCTTATCAATTTATTGTTTTGAACACTCCTAACTACTTTTTACTGACTTACTGAAGCGCTAAATTGGTTTTGTAACCTCATTGAGCTTTGAACTTTATAGGCAGGTGTATCCAATCATGAGAAAAGGTATTTAAGGTGGCCACTTGCAAGTTGTTTTCCTATTTGAATCTCCTATGAAGAGTGGCATCATGGGCTCCTCAAAACAACTCTCAAATGATCTGAAAACAAAGATTATTCAACATAGTTGTTCAGGGGAAGGATACAAAAAGTTGTCTCAGAGATTTAAACTGTCAGTTTCCACTGTGAGGAACATAGTAAGGAAATGGAAGAACACAGGCACAGTTCTTGTTAAGCCCAGAAGTGGCAGGCCAAGAAAAATATCAGAAAGGCAGAGAAGAATGGTGAGAACAGTCAAGGACAATCCACAGACCACCTCCAAAGACTTGCAGCATCATCTTGCTGCAGATGGTGTCACTGTGCATCAGTCAACAATACAGCGCACGTTGCACAAGGAGAAGCTGTATGGGAGACTGATGTGAAATAAGCAGTTTCTGCAAGCACGCCACAAACAGAGTCGCCTGAGGTATGCAAAAGCACATTTGGACAAGCCAGTTACATTTTGGAAGAAGGTCCTTTGGACTGATGAAACAAAGATTGAGTTGTTTGGTCGTACAACAAGGCGTTATGCATGGAGGCAAAAAAACACTCCAAGAAAAGCACTTGCTACCCACAGTAAAATTTGGTGGAGGTTCCATCATGCTTTAGGGCTGTGTGGCCAAGGCCGGCACCGGGAATCTTGTTAAAGTTGAGGGTCGCATGGATTCAACTCAGTATCAGCAAATTCTTGACAATAATGTGCAAGAATCAGTGACGAAGTTGAAGTTACGCAGGGGAGGGATATTTCAGCAAGTCAATGATCCAAAACACCGCTCCAAATCTACTCAAATTGTCTCTCTAGTAAAGGAGACAAACTCTAGCACAGCGCCACCTATTGGAAGTAGCGATCCTAAAAGTCACAAGTGGATTTTCAACAATCCTTTGCAATATGACTCAGGATATATAAGCCAGATCAGAATACCAATTTGCAGACACGGTGTTTCGGGGTGCTTGCCCCTCGTCAGTGCAAAGTATGGGGGTGTCGCCAGCGGTCGACTTCACTTCAAAAGATACCGTCTTCAATGGTCAGGATGGACACATCGAAAGTGCCGCCACCCAGATCAAAGATCAGCACGTTCCTTTCTGCACCAACCTTTTTGTCCAATCCATAGGCGATTGTGGCAGCGGTCGGCTCGTTAATGATACGCAGGACATTGAGGCCAGAAATTGTGCCGGCATCCTTTGTCGCCTGACGCTGGGAATCATTGAAGTAGGCAGGGACGGTGATCACAGCATTGGTCACAGTCTTGCCGAGGTAAGCTTCTGCAATCTCCTTCATCTTTGTCAACACCATGGAGGAGATTTCTTCTGGGTAGAAGGACTTGCACTCTCCTTTGTACTCCACTTGGACCTTGGGTCTGCCGCTGTCACTTATTACATTGAACGGCCAGTGCTTCATGTCAGACTGCACAACGGAGTCTTCAAACCTGCGGCCGATCAGTCGCTTGGCATCGAAAACTGTGTTGGTGGGGTTCATGGCGACTTGATTCTTGGCAGCATCACCGATCAGCCTCTCTGTGTCGGTGAAGGCCACGTAGCTGGGAGTGGTCCTATTGCCCTGGTCATTGGCAATGATTTCCACCTTGCCATGCTGGAAGACGCCCACGCAGGAGTAGGTGGTGCCAAGATCGATGCCGACTGCTGGTCCCTTAGACATGGTTTCTGCACTGCGGTTATCCTTTGCCGGTTTCTGCTGAGCTGCTCGCCGTCTCCGAGCTGCGTGCTGGTGAAATGAGACTTCTACTCAGGCATTCTTGCAGAGGAACAATTACAATGTTCTGGAATGGCCATCCCAGTCCCCAGACCTGAATATCATTGAAAATCTGTGGAATGATTTGAAGCGTGCTGTCCATGCTCGGCGACCATCAAACTTAACTGAACTGGAATTGTTTTGTAAACAGAAATGGTCAAAAATACCTTCATCCAGGATCCAGCAACTCATTAAAAGCTACAGAAAGCGACTAGAGGCTGTGATATTTGCAAAAGGAGGATCTACAAAATACTAATGTCACTTTTATGTTGAGGTGCCCATACTTATGCACCTGTCAAATTTAGTTTAAATGCAGATTGCAAATTTTCTGTTAGTACAATAAACCTCATTTCAATCCAGAAATATGACTCAGTCCATCAGTTATTAGATATATGAAACTGAAATAGCTGTTGCAAAAACCCAAATTGTTATAAAGAAAAAAGGTTAACATTAATAGGGGTGCCCAAACTTTTTCATATGACTGTATTTGCCTGGCCTACCAAGAGTTCTTGCAAAGGTGCTGCCATCTTCATATAGCCCTTTATGAACTTCTGTAGTATCCTAACAGGCCCAAGAACTGATGTACCTCTTTGACGGTGGTCAGTCTTGGCCAGTTCTTGATTGTTGTATTCTTTTCTGGGTCTGGTGCCACTCCTTCTGCACTGACCATGTGCCCGAGATACTGAACCTTGGGTTTTAACAGATGACACTTTGATGGTTTCAACTTCATTCCGTACTTTGACAATGCTTCAAATACCTCTGCTATATGTTCAAGATGTTCCTCGTAGGTCTTCGAGTACACAATAACATTATCCAGGTAGAGCAATACTGTCTCGAAGTTGCGGTGTCCCAGGCAGCATTTCATTAGTCTTTGGAACATTCCCGGTGCATTGCACAGTCCAAACGGCATGCTATTGAACTCACACAGGCCCATCGGTGTGGCGAATGCAGTCTTCTCCCGATCCTCTTCTGCGACAGAGACCTGCCAATAGCCACTGGTAAGATCTAGGGTAGAGAAGTAGTTAGCAGCCTTCAATGCAGCCAGCGATTCCTCTATGTGGGGTAGCGGATAAGCATCCTTGTGAGTTATTCAATTGATTTGCCTATAGTCCACACACATCTTCATGGTGCCATCCTTCTTTTTGACTAGAACCAGTGGAGCTTCCCAGAGGTTACAACTATCTCTAATAACCCCAGCCTCCTTCATGTTCCTCAACATCTCCTTGGCACACTGATAGTGAGTTGGTGGTATAGGTCTGTATCTTTCTTTGATAGGAGGATGATCTCCTGTGGGTATGTGATGATGTACCCCTTTTATCCTCCCAAAGTCTAGTGGATGCTTACTGAAAACTTGTTCGTATTCCTGCACTCTCTGGTAGACTCCAAGTTTCTGGTGTGACGGAGTGGAATCAGTACCTACATGCAGTTCCTGATACCAACCCTCTTGGGGATATCTTCTGCCTGTTCTGATGGGGTCAGGGATTCTACTGCCTGGATAGAATCATCTGTGACAGTGAACAGTTTGGCAATGGTAGCGTACCTGCGCAATTTGGATTCCTCCTCCCCACAATTTAATACTCGCACGGGCACTCTTCCCTTGTGAACATCAACCACCCCCCTGGCTGTCAAGATGGTAGACCAATTTTCTGAGTATATGGGCTACGCCATTGCCTGGTAATCTTTCCCATTGAGGTCTATTGCCGCCCGACACTATATCATCATTTCACTTCGTGGGTGCATCACAATAGGACCGGAGTCTATTAACCATACATTACCAATTTCCCCACCAAATAGGTTTACCTGTTGTCTCTGCAGGAGGGCTCTGATTTCTCTTTGCAGGACCCTCTGTTGCTCAGCACCTATAGTTTCAGCGATCTGTTGGAGTAAGAGCAACACTTCCCCCAGACAATTTTCAATCACATTTGTACCCCAAATCATCTTTTATTCTTATCATTGATGTCAGTTTCAACTACAATCAATCCTTGGCCTTTTAACTCCACCCTCCCCACTTTTATGGTTACCTCCTTAAAGCCAATCACTGGTAATCCATTAACAGCGTAAATAGTGAGGCCCGCGTCCAAATGGGTGAGCTCAGTATCTGACCAGAATCTCTTATAGAGTACATACGGTATGGTTTCTACCTGCGAGCCAGTGTCCAATAATGCAGAGGTGGGAATTCCGTCCAGGGTAATGGACAGAACGGGTCGTCCTCCCTCATACCGCTCACGCCAGTCATCAGGGCCTTGTCGTCTTATTCCTGGGATGTGGTC
Organism: Anomaloglossus baeobatrachus; assembly: GCF_048569485.1. Classification (NCBI taxonomy): domain Eukaryota; kingdom Metazoa; phylum Chordata; class Amphibia; order Anura; family Aromobatidae; genus Anomaloglossus; species Anomaloglossus baeobatrachus. The sequence goes on along the minus strand of NC_134353.1, from coordinate 596,540,714 downwards.
CTTGACCCCAGGGATTGCCGGTTTAAATGACACACTCGTGTAAAATGGTCAGTCTTGCTGCAATGAAGGCAGATGGGTTGTCCAGATGAATCGTAGCGATTGCTGCTCCTTCCTCTGGGCGATGGGATCCTCCTTCCTCGAATCAATGAGACGTCCTCCGGGAGGTCGGCTAGCTGGATCTTCTCCGCCGGCTTGGGTTCTGGCTTGAGATGCACCACTTTAGGCCACAATCTTGCTCAGCTGTTGCACCTGGGAACACAAGTCATTTGGAGCACTAGTGGGCGCAGCCTGCCTGTTAGCCTCTACCACGGTTAAGGAAGAGGGCTCCACTTGCAACAGTGAGGTACTGGCTTACCAGGAATGAGGGGCAGAGTCTGTGAGCGCAGGGGATTGCAGGGCTTTTATAGCCCGGTCCTTTAGAACAACAAAGTCCACATCCGGGTGTTCTAGGGCCCACAGGCGCAGCTGCTTGCAGTCCTCTACTGATTGTAACCCCTGCAGGAACTGCTCAATCATCATCTTGTTCCCTTCTGGATCACTAATGGGGCCTACATGTTTCAAGGTCCACAGTGCTGCTTGTAATCTTAGATAACAGAGAGTAATAGAGATAGGTGATAATGCCGCGCCAAAGATCACTTCTGGAACCGTCAGATTAACGTATCTTTATTGGCATAGGTCTACGCGTTTCAGGAGCACCGCTCCCTTCCTCAGGACCGTGAAGAACCAAGAGACATCAAATCTAAAGTTGTGTCTACAGACATACATTAAATAGCCCTATTGACGTCATAAGGACCATCCCTCTTGAAAAAAACGAGCGGGAAGAACAAGTTGCATTAAAACATGACGTCTTACAAAAATTTGCATATACAAAATAATGAAAAATGTGTATAGAAATCATATAAAGAAAATGGACTAAATCCACTAATAAAAAACATATGGAAAATGATATGTATAAACATGACATCTTACAAGCGCTTGCAAATCCAAAATATGTGTAAAAAAATCATATAAAGAAAATGGACCACTAATGATCTTCCTGATGATGATTTCATCGATCTCATGGGAATATCAGTACATGAGGAATACATACCTCTACCTGGTTCATCAGATTCTGAGGAACCTAACGATTCCGTACCCCCCTTGGCTACACCAACAGTGTTTTCTAATTTAGGAACGATTACTATTGATAATACTCTTGAGAATAATTCCTGTGTTCCTTTTTTGCCCCTGGCAAGGAATATCCAGGTCCCTATCACCAATTTCCTCACCCCCAGGGGGGGGGGGGAAAGAAAAAGCGGTATAGGGGAAATAGAGCTGGATGCAAGCTCAAACAAAGAAGAGAAAAAAAGCATTTAGACACTGAGGACACTAGTGGCATTTTTAATTTGTCTGGCTACACTCTCTCTAAGAATGAGATTAGGGTATTAAAGAAAGGGCTCTCGTTTTGCCCAGCAAGATCCTCTAATGATTTTGAGTTATTTCTTGATTTTCAAAAATTTGTCAGAAAACTTACCCTTACCAGGCATTTTCAAATAAATAAATTCGTCCCTGCCGATCGCTACTTCCAATAGGTGGCGCTGTGCTAGAGTTTGTCTCCTTTACTGGAGAGACAATTTGAATCCCTGCCAATAGAGATGTGACATCAGATGATTTCTTCCATACAGAGTATAAGTTAAGATCCAATTTCTATCCTACACATAGCGCCGGACACCATGTGAGAACCTTCAGTGACTTAGTCCTGGAGGATTTCAAGACGCTTATTAAAAATAAAAATATAAACCCACCCAGGAACAATATTACTAGGGAAGAAAAAGAGGCCCTTCTTTCCTTAAAAAATAATTGTAACCTCATTATCCGTAGTGCTGATAAGGGCGGGGGAATTGTTATACAAGATAGAGACAGTTATATTAAGGAAGCAATGAGAATGCTTTCTAACACTGTACATTATAAAATTGTTGATATCAATGAATACCATAATTCTATCATAGATTATCACACACTTATCAAAAGAGCATCAGACATCGGGATTCTCAACAAAAATGAGTACAAATTTCTGGAAAGAAGGAATCCGACAATGGCATTTTATTATCACCTCCCTAAGATTCATAAATGCCTATCCAACCCCCAGGTAGACCCATTATTTCGGGAATAGGGTCCCTTACAGAGAATTTATCAGCGTATGTCGATTACACGATGAGGATACATGTTACTAATCTGAGAAGCTACCTTAGGGACTCCCCTCACCTCATAGAGATCCTGAAAGATATTGTTTGGAAGGATTCTTTCCTTTTTATCACTTTGGATATTGCATCATTGTACACGAATATTTCACATCATTTAGGATTGGAATGCTTTAAGCAATTTTTAGAGATTGATGAACGTCTGCCGACAATGCAGAAGGATTTTTTACTCAACAGTATGTCGTTTATTCTAGAAAATAACTTCTTTACTTTCCAAGATCTTATATACCGTCAATGCTGTGGAGTAGCGATGGGCTCAAAAGCTGCACCCACCTTTGCAAATCTGGTGATGGGGCTCTTTGAGATGCAATATATATACTCTTCAAAATTTTATAAACATGTGATCATCTACAAAAGATACATAGATGATTTATTCATCATTTGGGATGATGTTGACAATAATTGTTCACTGTTTCTAGAGGATATAGGAAATAATACCTGGGGCTTGAATTTCTCACCCACAATAGATCGTATCTCTATTGATTTTCTTGACTAGTCCATTACACATAATAATAATGCCATCATCACCAAAACATTTTTTAAAAAGGTGGATAGTAATGGTTATATTAATTTTACCAGTAATCATTATGATAAGTGGTTACGGAATATACCCAATAATCAATACCAAAGAATTAGAAGAAACTGCACTTTGGATGAGGATTTTAAGAATCAAGCTTCCATTTTGAGAGAGAGGTTTCTGGACAAGAAATATCCTTTGGCCACAATTAAGAGAGCTTTTCGGGTTAATAAGGATCTTAGACAGACTGATTTGATCAGAAAAATGGGTACCCTGCAAAAAAGAGATGACCAGAATAATGACAAGTTTTCTTCAAATTTTCTCACTACTTTTAGTTGTGATTGCGAGTTGATTAGGAGTATCCTAAAGAAACACTGGTCCGTATTACTTAATGATCCCTATTTAAAAGAAGTATTGCCTCTGCACCCAGGGGTTACATTCCGCAGAGCTTCTAATCTAAGGAATCAATTGGCCCCCAGTAGATTAAAAAATCAGGTTTGTCCAGCCATTAGTAACAAAATTATAGGAGCTTATAGATGCTGTACTAAGAATTGTATGTGTTGCAGCAATATCCAACATGGAAGGGTTTATTTTGGCCCTACCCCGGGCAACACAGACTGTATGATAAAAGGGCACCTTACCTGCCAGTCTGACTTCGTAATTTATTTAATCGAATGTGACTGTGGCAAACGCTATATAGGGAGGACGATACAATCACTACATAATCGTATAAACTCCCACAGACACAACATTAAGGTGGGGTTTATGCTCCATGGTCTGTCACGACACACTACTCTAGTACATGGGAAGAAAATAAAACTTAAAGTTACCCCCATTGAACAGATACCTCCACATGTTCCTGACAGAATAGGGGTACTAAATAAAAGAGACGTTTTGGATATATAGACTTAATACTCTCAAACCTCGGGGGCTTAATGAGATTACAGATTTATTTCATTCATTTGGTTGTATTATGTGGTTTTATATATGTATTTTTTAGAAAATATACCCCCCCTTTTTTTTATATATATATTAATACTATATAAAAAAATTCTCTTATATATTCCCTGTTTTAGTTATTTATGATTGATATTACATAGGCTACATTATTTTAATATATTTATTCTCATATATTCTGATATTTATTATTAATTTTATTATATCCTTGTATTGTTATGTATATTTTTATGTCCTAGGTATTTTTTGAATAGGTTCTTATTTTATATGTGTATGTTTTTATTCCTCTGAGACGGTATATGTATATTTATTTTATATCCTGGCTCCCTGGATTGGACTAGCGGTTCCGTCTGTGGTCATGTTCAGCAGGGTAGTCGCACACACTCTTTTTCCGACTTTCGAGCCTGTTATTGGGTTGATGAGGTTTGTCCACCAATACAGGCTTGATGGGAGACATCACTATTTGTAAATAGTATCTCTTTTTCACTTGATTCCACACTCTCTTCGTAGCTGTAATTGTGCTTCTATATAATAGCACCAACACTGGTTTCTATATTGGGAAGGGACGCATGCGCTCTGAGTTATTTTCCCACGGTTTTGAACTTCTATGACCTGCCGGCTTCTTGGCGCAGGCGCGGTGTCATTTTTTCTCACGCTACTGAACTTTTGTGAACTGCAGTTAGTGTGTGAAGATCTGCAGCGATTTCACTTACCGTTCCCTCTCATGTCATCACAGTATACACGCACTGACTTTTTTCACAGTCTTTTATGGGTTATCTTATCCTCATCCATATATTTTTACCCTCTAATAAAAGCTTCTCACTTTTTTTGTAACAGACTACTCACACATGCCGTGGTGGCTACAGGGTATCTCTCTGGTATTTCTAATGTTCTGCATTTTACAAAGATGGGGGAGTTCTAGCCCCTAGATTTATGAATGGTGGGTTTCAACCCTAAATATAACACACATTGATTTTATTTTTATTTTTATATCACATTTCTGTTTTATTTGGTACATAGTAGTGGATTTTTGGTTCATTTTCTTTATATGATTTTTTTACACATATTTTGGATTTGCAAGCGCTTGTAAGATGTCATGTTTATACATATCATTTTCCATATGTTTTTTATTAGTGGATTTAGTCCATTTTCTTTATATGATTTCTATACACATTTTTCATTATTTTGTATATGCAAATTTTTGTAAGACGTCATGTTTTAATGCAACTTTTTCTTCCCGCTCGTTTTTTTCAAGAGGGATGGTCCTTATGACGTCAATAGGGCTATTTAATGTATGTCTGTAGACACAACTTTAGATTTGATGTCTCTTGGTTCTTCACGGTCCTGAGGAAGGGAGCGGTGCTCCTGAAACGCGTAGACCTATGCCAATAAAGATACGTTAATCTGACGGTTCCAGAAGTGATCTTTGGCGCGGCATTATCACCTATCTCTATTACTCTCTGTTATCTGCCATCGGGTGGCTGCAGCCTGGATCTATACCTTACATGTGATTAAAGGGGTTGTGACTTGCACAACTTTATCTGGTGAGTATTCACTCCCCTCTCCTCACCCCATATTATTGGGGTAATACCCTATCTGCGCTTCTCTTCCACAGCTTTGTACGCTTGTAATCTTAGAGCATAGTCTCTGATACTGTCCTGTGACCTCTGCTTGCAATTGTAAAATCCCATTCTCAGCTCTGCCTCTGTACGGGTTTCAAAAACAATTTTTAGCTTTTCAAAGATGGTGTTCACTGATCCTCAATTGACATCTGACTAGGTCTCTACTTCCAGCTCTGATGCATCCATTAACTGTCCCAGCACCACAGACGCTCTTTGCTTGCCAGTCATTGCATACATGTCCAATACAGTACACATTTTCTTCTTGAACCCGAGTAAGGCATCCTGTTTGCCAACATACTGGGGCAGCCACGCCGGTCCTGGAATGTACGGCAGGGTGATCGGCATGATCAGTGCCGCTGCTCCAGCTCCGTGAGCTGCCGTTTGCACTACCAGAGCAGACCCCGCTGCATTTCCGTCGTCTTGCGCCTGCATTTTTCCTATCCCCCTTGGTTTTTCTCACCACTCTCGTGGGGACTGGAGCACTTCGGGAGCTTCCGGGATCGTGCGATGCATCGTCGGGGTCACGGTTTTCGTGACGCACATCTGGCATTGTACACAATGTCGTCTCGTGTGACACCTCCTAGCGACGCAGTATCGCTCACAAATCATGAGTCGTGTACTCGTCGCTAGGTTTCATAAAATCGTTTAATTAAAATGGCGGCAGTTGTTCATCGTTTCCGTGGCATCACACGTTGCTCCGTGTGACACCCCGGGAACGATGAACAGCAGTTTACCTGCCTACCACGGCTCCCGCCAGCTATGTGGAAGGAAGGAGGTGGGCGGGATGTTTACATCCCGCTCATCTCCGCCCCACCGCTTCTATTGGCCGGCTGCCGTGTGACGTCGTTGTGACGCCGAACGTCCCTCCCACTCGAGGAAGTGGACGTTCGTTGCCAACAGCGAGGTCGTCCGGAAGGTAAGTACGTGTGATGGGGGTTAATCGAGTTTGTGCGCCACGGGCAGCGATTTGCCCGTGACGCAAAAACGACGGGGGAGGGTACGATCGATCGTGCTATCGCACAATCGGTCGTCTCGTGTAAAGCAGGCATAAGTCTTTTCTCAACCTATGTAACTATGTAAGGGACATAAGTTACATAAGACTGTATCCAACGGCTTTCAAACTCTTTAATACAAATACAGCCTTATTAATGCCAGAATGACCTCACCATATAAATGAGTGGTAACAGGTTTTAATAAACAGCCCTTTTTAATAACACAACGCAGTGACAGATTTACATGTTTTTCGACATTAAAAACGGTCCAAAACGTTTCTCTCTTAATGAATTGTGAACAGAAAAGGCCATTCTGTACAGAATACTGACTTAAACAGACATTAATACACTGTGTGCATGCAGCTTCTTTTTCAGGCAGATTCCATCAGGATTATGTGAATATAGTGAACAGCAATGTCAAAATGACATTGCTGTGTGCATGTTCAGTCTTATGTCACTTCTTTTAATCGCTTCAGGCTTTGGAAACACTGAAGCAATAAAAAGTGACATGCTCTATCTTTGGGCAACTTCCAATCGGAAGACACTTACCCTTTATAATTCACAGTATAGAGCAAAAGACACCACCACAAGGATGGCAAAACCGCTTCAGGAAAGACGCAGTGTGTACAAAGTCTAAAGGCCGCTTTACATGCAGCGACATCACTAACGAGATATCGCTAGGGGTCACGGAATTCGTGAAGCACATCCGGCCTCGTTAGCGACATCGTTGCGTGTGACACGTACGAGTGACCACTAACGATCAGAAATACTCACCTAATCGTTGATCGTTGACACATTTTCAAAAAATCATTGCTGGTGCTGGACGCAGGTTGTTTGTCGTTCCTGAGGCAGCACACATTGCTACGTGTGACACCCCGGGAACGACGAACAGCAGCGTTCCTGCGTCCTCCGGCAACGAGGTGGGCGTGTCGTTAATGCGGCTGCTCTCCGCCCCTCTGCTTCTATTGGCAGGCCGCTGTGTGACGTCGCACGAACCTCCCCCTTAAAAAAGAGGCAGTTCTCCGCCCACAGCGACGTCACTAGGAAGGTAAGTACGTGTTACGCGTCATAGGGATATTGTGCGCCACGGGCAGCGATTTGCCCGTGACGCACAAACGACGAGGGCGGGTGCTTTCACGAGCGACATCGCTAGCGATGTAGCTGTGTGTAAAGCAGCCTTTAGAGGTAACATCATCCTGCTGTGAGACAACTGAGGTTCCCAAAATGTAATTACATCTTCTGCTTCTTCTCCACTAGAATGCTTGGGGGATGCAAATTAAGCCAATTGTGGCATGTGTTTGGTATTTCTTCTGCGTCTGTGCCAATATTCTAAGCAGTAGTACGTTTTTGCTTTATTTTTCCACTAACCATTCACAGAATTTATATAACCTAACAATTTGTACAACATTATAATTATCGTTTGATAACTTTTTCAATCCCAATGTTCAACAAAGGAATTAGCAAAAGGATACCACTCGGGAACTGGAACAAGGTGACTATGTGTTATTTTACTTTCTATGCTTTTTTTTCTCTGTGGCTAGTATATAGGAGGCTATGTTGGGGCTATTGCTGTATATAAGGGGCTAATATTGTCTATAGGTGATTAGGTGGGGCTCATACTATATACAGGGGGCTAATACTGTCTATAGGAGGCTAGGTGGGAGCTAATACTGTCTATAGGGGACTATAAGGGACCCATACTGTATATGGGGGCAATATGGGGCTAATGCTGTCTATACAGGGCTATGTGTAGGTTAATTATGTCTACAGGGGACTATTTTGGGGCTCATGTTGTATACAGTGCGACGGTGTGGGCTCATACTTTATATATGGGGTTGTGTGTGGGCTTATACTGTGTATAGGGACTGTGTGTGGGCTCATGCTGCATATAGGTGGCTGTCTATGGGTCATATGGTATTTAGGGGGCTGTCTGGAGGTCATACTGTACATAGGGGCTGTGTACAGATCATACGATATATGGGGGACTGTCAGCATACTTAATTCTGCTCAATATTAAGTTATACAATTATTAATATAAAATAATATGATTAATATGGTAATATTATTATTGAGCAAAATTAATTTCAGCTTATTGGTTTGACCCCCCCACCAGTCACTGTCTCATGTTGCCCCTAGGGAAAATTAATTTCTCACCCTGCTATACACTATATATGCACTGTGTATAATGTTATTGGTTATTTCTGTATTACCTGTTTATTTATTCACTATATACAGAGCAACTGTGTATTATGATGGTAATATTAGTGTTATTAGTATTGTGGTTTTTAATCAGTATCAGAATTATATTATTTGATCACTATGTGGGGGTAATATGTGATTTGTTCATGGTGTAGAGGTATTTTTCCCTTGTATGTGGTATTTTGTCACGATGTGGTGGTAAAATGTGGTCTTTTCATGGTGTGATGGTATTTGTCTGTTGTATGTGGTACTGTTCAGTCTCTATGTAGTGGTAATATGTGGTCTGGTCATGGTGTGGTGGTATTTCTCCTTTGCATGTGGTATCATTCAGTCACTGTGTGGTGGTAATATGTATTCTGGTCATGTTGTGTATTATTGGTCTTCGTATAATGGATTGTGTTGTGTGTAGAGGTAATTTGTGCTGTCTGATATTAATAAGGAGAAGATTATTTATTTCCATTAGAGATTGAATACTTGGAAATGTAACCTCTCCCTGTCTTGTGACTATTACACAGCGGCAGAGGTGCACTTTCAGAGGTTCTCCTGTGAAAACAAGTAATCTCCTCTTCATAGGATAAGTTATGGCTTATTGATAGGCAGGGGTCTGACTGCTGGGTCCCACACTGATCGGTAGCATGAGGAATTTTTATCTCCAATAGGCTGGAGCTCATGTTCGACTAGACCACTGATTCATTAAGTCTCTCAGTGGCTGTGAGGGCTACACTTGGCTTTTTTTGGCAGCCTCAAAGATGATGAATGGAGCTTCGGTGACACATTCGACTTGCCGCTACATTTTAAAATGGGCTTAAAAGTGCCCTGTCAGGGATAAAAGTCCCTTATTCTTCAGATCGGTGCAGTTTCCAATGGCCAGATTCCACCAATTAATAAGTTATCACCGATCCTGTGGTTTCTGTGGCTCGATGATAACTTATTATCACCAATGAACCTCTTTAATTCAAACTACCTTAATTGTACATCCCAGTTATGGTGTGTGCGCAGTAGATGTGCAGGAGGCTCCTGTATTTAACAGTCGATGCTCCACTTTAATAAGGATAGTGGCTAGCAGGTATTTGCATATATCTGTAGAGTGGGCCCCTAGAGTCAGTTCCTCCGGTGGGCCCCAGACACCCCATTCCGACCCTACATGTACCCTTTATAATCTATGGTGATCTTCACATATCCATGTTTCCACATGGACCGGGTGTCCATATGAACCACACTGAGACATGTCCATTTTTTTCCCAGCAGCACGGATGACAAAGGCCAATACAACTCTGTGCAGCCATACAAATACAAACAGAAGACAAATGGCATCTGTGTGCTGTCCGTTTTTAACACTGCAAAGTATAGGAGAATCTTTGTAATTTCATTCTTTTTTATCTATACCAAAAAAAAAACCAAATGGCACACTGATGACACAAGTATGGCACCGATACCAGTTTTTCCACATGCGTGAAGGGAGTTGTGTCTGCCTCTTTTGTGGCTGATGTGTATTAGGGTGACCAGTGCCGTACTGCCCCCACTTCTTTTCTGGTGACTTATTGAACTACAATGTATTTGTATTGGTGTAAACTGCACTGTATTAATGTATATTCCTCCTGTGTAATACGGCTGGCTGCCACCAGGTGTCATGGGTCATGGGTCCCTTAGAGAAAAGGGATGGATAGGGAGATGACAGGGCAGCAGAGGTTAATCAGGGAGCGATGGTCCCCAGGATAGGAGGGGATATAATTTAGGGGTTGTTAAGGCCAAATCAGATAGGGAACTGCTGGTGTAGTGTGAAGAACAAGAAAGAGAGGTCCAGGAGGGCCAGAAGAAGTGGAGTGGAGTGCATAGGGTGGAGGTGACAGAAGCAAAACAGAGGCAAGACAGAAAGAGAAAGAAGAGCGAGAGAAGCAAAGATATTTCAATGGGGCTCGACTGAAGTTCAGTGTAAGTCTAGTTAGTCATGGAGATGTAAAGGAGAAGTTGGGGCGCTTCTACCTTAGGCTGGCATCAGGAAACACAGTTGCGGTGGGAGGGCATCAGAAGAGTTCGTCCGTCCAGCGCACCAGGCCACACGATCCGCCACCATGTTGAAGGTCCCTGTAGAGCCGAGCCAGGTACAGAAGCTGAGGTGTTTGAAATATGATGATGTCTCTGTGTTGAAAAAATGGAAAATGACTGTTAAGCATCTGGTCAGTAAAGTGGTTAAAGTACTACCCAGTGATCGTCTCTTTACTGAGCACATGGGGCACGAGGCTCGTGGAAGTGAACAGGAGCTGCAGAAGGCGGCTGAAGATGTAGAACCGCAGCATAAAGCAGGTACAACCTCCACACCACCTACCACCCACTCCACTCTGCCTCCCCCATGTCTATACTGTGTCTGGGTGAGTTGGAGTCTGCAACCCTCGCCCACGACTGCCTCTCTATGGCACTTTATAGATGTTCTGCTATATGATAAAAGGCATCGGCATTCATTATTTTTTGTCATTTTGATGAATCGAAAAAAGCTCAGTTTTTTTAATTTTACATCCTACATTTATTTTTGACAGGTTCAGATACTATGGAGACATTGATTTAGATTCCAACCACCAAATTACCGTTTTTCATAAAAATTTGGTATTAAGCTATTTTTAAGCCTCTGAATTCTGTTAGTGAATGGAAAAATCAGATCTTCCTAGCAAAGGTGCAATGCTCATTCTAACTGTGTTCTTATACAGTGGAGGTAAGAAAACACAAAGCAGCCATTGTCACAGAGCTGAAAAGGTAGCAGGCTACTGAAGTGCCGCCCTCCAGCTGTCAATCAATCAGAGCTGTACACAGCATTCCAGGAGATGGTGTCAGGCTTTACTCTAGCAGCAGCAGGTGGGAGCTGGATTAGACCTGCAGAAGGAGGATGGGAGCAGCATGATGAGCCAGTACTTCCATGCAAAACTATTTATTTTATTAATTAAGAGTATTGACACCTGTTTATTCTCCACTGCTGGGCAAGATTACATAAAAAAGTGCAGATAGTCTTTAATATAATATATATATATATATAATAATAATAATAATAATAATAATAATAATAATAATTAATAATATATTATATCAAATATTATATAGATATTATATGTATATATAATATATATATATATATATATATATATATATATATATATATATATATATATATATATATATATATATATATAATTTCTAATATATAAACCTCAGTGTATGTGTGTGTGTATGTGTGTGTGTTTGTGTGTATGTCCGCTAAAGGAAACCGCACCGTCGCATTTACAATCACGAAATTTTGCCCAGACACTCCATGTGACTCAGGGAACGTCATAGACTATGTTTGGGCGGGAAGGTTTAACCCCGTGCTTTCCAGTTACTCTACAAAACTCCTGCAGCCATTAAACTGAATGCAGCTGGGAGCTATAGACTATAAATAGCAACTGTCAGTGGTTGCTATAGGAACAAAATAAACTGTTAGTATAAGATAGGATAGACGGATAGAGAGAGACAGAAAAAGACAGACAGAAAGACAGACTGGGAAAGAGACAGACTGGGAAAGAGACAGCCGGGGAAAGAGACAGCCGGGGAAAGAGACAGACGCCCAAAGAGACAGACGCCCAAAGAGACAGACCTGGAAAGAGATAGACCTGGAAAGAGATAGACCTGGAAAGAGACAGACGGGCAAAGAGACAGACCTGGAGAGAGACAGCCCTGGAAAGAGACAGCCCTGGAAAGAGACAGCCCTGGAAAGAGACAGCCCGGCAAAGAGACAGACGGGTAAAGAGACAGACGGGTAAAGAGACAGACGGGCAAAGAGACAGACGGGCAAAGACACAGATGGGCAAAGAGACAGACGGGGAAAGAGACAGACGGGGAAAGAGACAGACGGGGAAAGAGACAGACGGGCAAAGAGACAGACGGGCAAAGAGACAGATGGGCAAAGAGACAGATGGGCAAAGAGACAGAAGGGCAAAGAGACAGACGGGCAAAGAGACAGACCTAGAAAGAGACAGACCTAGAAAGAGACAGACCTAGAAAGAGACAGACCTAGAAAGAGACAGACTTGGAAAGAGACAGACCGGGAAAGAGACAGACCAGGAAAGAGACAGACCTAGAAACAGACAGCCGGACAAAGAGACAGCCCGGCAAAAAGACAGATGGGCAAAGAGACAGACGGGCAAAGAGACAGACGGGCAAAGAGACAGACGGGCAAAGAGACAGAGAGAGAGAGACAGACAGATACAGAGATTGAGACAGATAGACTGATGCAAATACAGAGAGATAGAAACAGACAGACAAGGAAAGAGACAGACAGGGAGACAGACAGCGACACACAGACAGAGACTGGGAGAGAGACAGAGAGACAGTTACTCTCCCGGGCAACGCCTGGGTACTGCACTTTAGCTTACAATAACATTGTTGGTATGCGGGAGGTACAGTAAAAGCAAAGTACAATACTGTATCCACAAATGCAAGTTGATAGACATGCTGTATAGTATATACTGTACTGTACAATGGTATATAGTACATATGTACAGAAAGTTACCTCCAGAGCGGGTCAGAGCATGGTAAAGGATGGAACCAGAAGTGTGCATGGTGAGTATTTGCTCTTTTTGCTAATCATTGCTCTTAAACCAAGTTGCAAATTTGTAAAAAGCTTTGCTTGTCTTGCAAAACGCTCTCAAACCAAGTTACTCTTAATCCAAGGTTCCACTGTATATATATATATATATATATATATATATATACAGTACAGACCAAAGGTTTGGACACACCTTCTCATTCAATAAGTTTTCTTTATTTTACTGATACTGAAAATTGTAGATTCACATTGAAGGCATCAAAACTATGAATTAAAATGAAATACTTAAAAAAGTGTGAAACAACTGAAAATATGTCTTATATTCTAGGTTCTTCAAAGTAGCCACCTTTTGCTTTGATTACTGCTTTGCACACTCTTGGCATTCTCTTGATGAGCTTCAAGAGGTAGTCACCGGAAATGGTTTCCCAACAGTCTTGAAGGAGTTCCCAGAGATGTTTAGCACTTGTTGGCCCTTTTGCCTTCACTCTGCGGTCAAGCTCACCCGAAACCATCTCTATTGGGTTCAGGTCTGGTGACTGTGGAGACCAGGTCATCTGGCGTAGCACCCCATCACTCTCCTTCTTAGTCAAATAGCCCTTACACAGCCTGGAGATGTGTTTGGAGTCATTGTCCTGTTGAAAAATAAATGATGGTCCAACTAAACGCAAACTGGATGGAATAGCACGCCACTGAAAGATGCTGTTGTAGGCATGTTGGTTCTGTATGCCTTAAATTTTGAATAAATCCCCAACAGTGTCACCAGCAAAGCACCCCCACACCATCACACCTCCTCCTACATGCTTCACGGTGGGAACCAGCCATGTAGAGTCCATCCGTTCACCTTTTCTACAAAGACACGGTGGTTGGATCCAAAGATCTCAAATTTGGACTCAACAGACCAAAGCACAGATTTCCACTGGTCTAATGTCCATTCCTTGTGCTTTTTAGCCCAAACAAGTCTCTTCTGCTTGTTGCCTGTCCTTAGCAGTGGTTTCCTAGCAGCTATTTTAAAATGAAGGTCTGCTGTACAAAGTCTCTTCTTAACAGTTGTTCTGGAGATGAGAAGGTGTGTCCAAACTTTTGGTCTGTACCGTATATATATATATATATATATATATATATATATATATATATATATATATATACACACACACACATATATATATATATATATATATAGTGACAAGCAAAAGAGTAACAGTGTTTTGAACTTTTTATTCTAAAGCTTCATTTTAGAGACATCATCTTGGCTATATTATATATAAATGTAACTTGCAATTATTTAGCATATGATTAGTTCAAAAGTACCCGAGTGCCGGGGCTGGGTCGGGATTGATCTGAATCCAGCACTCAGGTAATAAAAAAAAAAAAGAAAGTAAAAATAAAGAAAAAAAAAATAAAGCAAGCGTTCTATACTTACCAGTCTCCGTCGCGGCTGTACCTGCTCCCGCAGCCCCTCTTTCTACTTCTAGGGCCAGTCATTAGCATCATGCATATTTACTGCTTTCCCTGCCTACCGCCTGCGTCTGATATTGGTTGCAGTCAGGTGCGCCCCCACCCTGAATAACAACGTATTTAAGGGCTTCCAGACGTTATGTGCATCTAATCGTGGTATTAAAATAAATATGTAAATAAAACAAATTGGCTTAAGGTCCCCCTAAATTATGATATCCAGCACAAATAAAGCCTATGGCTATAGTCTGCAGCCCCAGCTGTCTGCTTATCTTGACTGTGTATCAAAACAGGAGGAACCGCATGCAGCTTTTTTTATAAAAAAATTAAATAAATAATTTAAAAACCAGCGTGATACCCAGCCAAGATGAAGCCCCACAGCTGGGGGCTGGTATTCTCAGGCTGTGGAGACCCATGCTTATTGGCCCCCCAGCCTAAAAATAGCAGCCTGCAGCAGCCCACGATTGTCACATCCATTAGATGCGACAATTCAAGCTTTTTACCTAGCTCTTCCCGATTGCCCTGGTGCGGTGGCAGTAGGGGTAATTGGGGGTTAATCACAGTTTACAGATGCCACTAAGCCCTAGATTGGTAATGGGAGGCATCTATTAGACACCCCCCATTACTAACGTGTAAGTGAAAGTAAACAAACGCAAACACCGAAAAAAATTCTTTATTTGCAATAAAATACAAAAAAACCCCTCTTTCACGACTTTATTAACCCCCAAAACACCCCTGCAGGTCCAATGTAATCTACACAAGGTTCCACGATGATTTCAGCTCTGCTATATCTGAATTCACACCGAGTGGCCATAGAACATGACTGCCCACTGTGGGCTTCAGGCAGAGACTGAGTGAGCCACGTGATCAGTGGTGACGTCACTCAGGTGATTTGCGGTCACAGCTGGAAGTTTCCACTGTCCTCCACCTGTGACTGCAAATCACCTCAGTGACGTCACCACTGATCACGTGGATCACTCAGTCTGCCTGCAGCTCACAACTGGAGGTCATTTGTTCTATGGCACTCGCTGTGAGCTTCAGATGTAGCAGAGCTGGAATCACCATGGGACTTCATGTGGATTAGGTCAAACCTGCAGGGGTGTTTTTGGGTTTAATAAAGTGGTAAAAGAGGGTTTTTTTGTATTTTATTTCAAACTAGCTGTAGTACCTGGCGTTCCCCGGGATAGTAACTACGTTTCTCTCTGTCTTTCTGCCTCTCCCTCTATGCCTGTCTGTCTCTCTCTATCTGTCTGTCTCCCTCTCTGTCTCTTTCTGCCTCTCTCATTGTGTCTTTGTGTGTCTCTATCTTTGTGTGTCTCTGTCTGTCTCTGTGTGTGTGTTTCTCTCTGTGTGTCTCTCAGTGTGTTTCTCTCTCTCTGTGTGTCTCTGTAATCGTATTTACCGACACATAAGCTGTCTTATACTAAGAATGTCCTTTGTTGCCTATAGCAACCAATCAGTGCTCCTATTAATGACCTGTAACTCCCAGTTGCATTGACTTTAATGTAAGCAGGTTTTTTGGCATATAACTCTAAAGTGCAGGGTTAAATTTTCCCCTCAAAGCATAGTCTATGACGTTCCCTGAGTCAAGTGAGGTGGCTGTGCAAAATTTTGTGATTGTAAATGCGACGGTGCGGATTCCCTTAGTGGAGACACACACACACACACACACACACACACGTTGATATAGTAGATAAAGCATTTTTTAAGTGTTTGAGTGTATATTTTTTCACTTACAGATTAGTAATGGGGGTCCTATAGATGCCTGCCATTGCTAATCTAGGGCTTAGTGGCAGTTGTGGGCTGTGATTATCCCCTTATTAACCCGATTGCCACTGCATCAGGGCAGTCATAAGAGCTGGGTAAAGTGCTGGGATTGTCACATCTAATAGCTGCAACAATCTTGGACAACTGCTGGCTGCTATTTTTAGGCTGGGGGGAGAATCCCAGGGTTCAGCTGTTGGGCTTTATCTTTGCTGGGTATTAAAATTGGGGGGGATCGCATGCTGTTTTCTAAAATTATTTATGCAGCCATGGGATTTATCTGTGCTGGGTATCATAATATGGGAGACCCTACTCCAATTTTTTTTAAATGTATTTATTTTTATACCACAATTAGACACTCATAGCATGTGTGTTTGAAAGCCGTGAGCTATGCTGTCAGTCAGGGGGGGCACATCTTACTGCAACCAATCACAAACGCTGGTGGGCTGGGAAAACAGTGAATATGCAGAAGGCTAATGAGCAGCCATAGAAGTAGAAGGAGATGCCAGGAGTACAGCCGTGCCAGAACTTTGTTAAGTAGCGCACCTGCTCCAATCCCCCTATCCATTCCACCACCATTTTTAAGTCATGGATTCTGGTCCCCATATTACATGGCGACGAGCCGTAATCAGGTTATTTATTATTTCCAGTTAGACCCACCAATTCAGGGTATGTGCGAGTCCGCCCATCACTAGGGTGAAAACCCAAGACAAAAACGCTGAAAGATTTGACATGATCATTCTTTTAATAACGCAGCGAAAACCAAGGAGGTTGACAAAACTGTCAGGAAAACACTGCAGGTGTTTTGTGTGTGTGTATGAAATTTCTGTAATCTCCTAGGCTTTGCTGGGACTGTGAAGGCCGCGTTTTATTAGCATGGATTTGCACAAAACCAAGGCAAAAACCATGCTAAAAACCTCTGCAAAAACGCGCTGTGTGAACATACCCTTATACTGCAAATTACAACTTGTTCTCACATTCACTAATAGCTCAACATGCTATTAGGTTGATTCCCAAGCAAAAGGTCACTGGTTCAAATCAAGGAGCAGGCATGAAGCAGATTTCCCAAGAAAAGAGAAACGGCATCATCCAGCTCATCAATAGCAGTCTCTCAGCCAAGAAAATTGCCAAACTGCATCATGTGTAGTTCAAATTTGTAGAGAAAAGGGTTAACAGAACCACGCTGCTGTAGAAAAGAGGATCCATGTAGAAGGAATGATTTTATTTGTCTATGCGTTGCAAAGACTTATGGCGTCTTCCTCAGGACAAATCCTATCCTGTTTATAGGATTTGTCCTGAGGAAGAAGCCATAAGGCTTTGAAACACGTAGACAAATAAAATTATTTCGTCTACATGGATCCTCTTTTCTATGGCAGCGAGGTCTATTAACCCTTTTCTCTATAAATTTGAACTGTATCTCCATGTGGGTTCTGCTGCTTTATGCCATATAGTGGTTGTGACTCTCACAACCATGCTAGGTGAATCTACCCTTAAAGCACCTTTGCTGATAGTGTTTTAGGATAAGACCCTATTTGTGCTTACTGTCTCTTCCAGCATTTTTAAACTGCATCATGTGAGTGCCATGACAGTTGGAAGAATACAAAATGATGTCAGCCCATCCTTTCAAAAGCCAAGAGGTTGACGTCCAGGCAAAATAGCACAGTCAACAAGTCAGCTCATCACAAGGTCTATCAGTTCTATAATGAAAAACACGGCAGTGGAGGTGGCTTGTGTGCTAAGTAATAGTGACATCACAGACGTCCATGTAAGCACTGTGCGATGCACGTTACACAAGTCTGGAATGGTGGCACGAGAAAAGGTGAAGAAGCCTGAACTTCATTATTATTATAAGAAGCCTCAAGTTCTCAAGAACTCAAGAAGTACAAAACATGAACAGTAGAAGATTGGAAACGGGTGATGTGAAGCGATGACACGAAAGTCAATAGGCTAGACTATTTGGTGCCCTTGAGTCTTGAAGAAAAAAGAGAAAAAGAAGCTGACGGATCAAGAAATTAATGGAACTGTCAAGTTCAGTGGATGAAGACTGATGATTTGGGGTTGTTTCATTCATAGTCAAAGGCATTGGATAATTGACTAGATCTATCGTGTTCTCAATGCAGAGCAATATGTGAGTATCCGACAAGATGGTTACTGTGTACACTTGCGTACTATGGGTATGAAAAGGACGACACAGCGTTCCAGCAGGACAATGAACTGAAGCATATGTTGAGATTTGCAAAGAAAGGGTTCAATGACAATGAAGTAGAGGTGCTGTATTGGCACACAGTCCCCAGTCCTTAAACCAATCAAACACATGATTAGAGTTGAAGAAAAAATTGTATCTGATTGAGAGAATGCCCACAAGGATTCAGGCAGTGTTGAAATCCAAAGGAGATTTACAAAATAATAAAATTAAAATTTAGATTGTAAGGACCAAAACAATAGCAATGCAGTGACATGAAAAGAATCTGCATAACTAATAATATGGTACATAGTTGCAAGTAAAATGTATGTATGTGATAGCCAAGATGATTGTCTATAAAATGTAGGTAGCGCCACACTCAAAGCCATAGTGGATGGAGAGATATGTAGCCTGAAAGTCAAAAGTTCTAAACACTGTTACTCTTTTGCTTGTCAAAGTGTGTATGTGTGTGTGTGTGTGTGTGTGTGTGTGTGTGTGTGTGTGTGTGTGTGTGTAGATGTATAAATATAGATGTATGAATATAAATACAGCAAAAAATCTGTGTGGTAGCACATTGGATACAAAATCAGTTTTCATGAAATTTTGCACTGTCCGTCTCTAACACTAGACTAAAAATACTGCGAACGTTAAAACGCTAAATCTCCGCCACCCTACACCAGATTCCCCTTCCCCCTCCCGAATTTAAGATCTATAGAAATAATGGAGGAAATGGGTGTGTGTCTTGACTGCAAAACCACAGGTTTTTGCCCAAAGGGTCATAAAGAATTAAAGTGACAGTGCTAAAAGAGTCGTTCTTAAAGGGGCAGCAACCATATACGGTAGTTGCTAAGGTGGGTGAACCTGATAACGCGCTCTAAAGTCTATAACTATAGCAACGGCTGTCAACAACCAGTCAACACAAGTAACTGGCGACTCAATCATCAGAACTGATTGTTCTGGTTACTTATTGCCAGTACAGGAGTAACTGTGGCCTCATTTTTGAGAATTGTGTGACGCCCCTGAACTAGTCAGGGTGTCACAGGGTACTGCACTCTTTATCTTTTGGTGCAGGACTCAACCCTCATGGTTCTGGGATCCTAACTTTTGGTACTGCTCCATCAACATGCAAATCCTAGTCACACCTCACACCACACCCTGTCAGGCACACCAGTAGGTGGTCTAGCTGGAACAGGGCCACCCGCCTAGAGGTCAGCCAGACTGGTGGGAGTGGCAGAGTCAGTTCAGTAGTAGCCCTCAGAGAGTGAGGAGCTAGAGGGAGATGAAGCTCCCTGGGAGAGGTTGGCTAGGTCGCAGACAATGGTCTGGGACCAAAGGAGTCGGTGACCCGGTCGCAGGGTATTGTAAAAAGGTGCCAGGCTTAGTTTTGGGGAACAGTTGGCACCGGAGTACCTAGTAATCGAACAGGTACCGAGCACGACGGGGTACTGGACCCTAGATCAGGGAGTAGCTTCACGCAACCTGATAATTAATCTGCAGAAGATAGTATCTTTTTGAACTATCCCCAAGAGCTCAGAGATCGAAGGCATCAACACAACAAGGGGGATAGGGCTTTCCAGCTCATGCGGCCCACTGAAATCCCAAGTGTCAGCTATCGAGAGCACAGCTTCCCTACTTAACAGTGGGGAGCGGGACCCCAACAGCTTCAAGCATAGGGGTCACTCAGAACATCTAAAATACAGTGCATGCAGGCAAGGTACAAACTATCAGCAATACCAAAGGGAGCGGACTCCTGGACAGGCTCCCCTGAAGTGGCAGCGGCACCCAGGGACTTGGTTTACCTCTGTGTCAGAGTCTGATTTGCGGTCACATCACTATCAACACTGCCTGAGTGAGTACGCTGTCCTCTCCTGCTTCCAATCTGCACCACACTCCCTTACACCTCAATCATCCAGAGTCCCGGGGCCTCCCCTACCCGTGGAGGGAACGTCATCTGGCTGCCCCACTCCATCTTCCCCGGGTACTCCCATTGGCAGCGGTGGCACTCCCCTTACTGGGAACCACGAGTGGCATCACAAACTCTTATCTCCTGTAAATACCTGCTTTGCATTTGAAGTGGCGCAAGCCACCGGGTCCGGAGACACTCAAGCCACAGCAACCCCCGGATCCGAGTGGTTCGACCGCTGCAGGGGCGGCACACCTTCCTCACAGTAAGATCATTCTGGTTGCCCATAGGAACCAGAGTGCAGCTTTCAGCATTGAAGCTGATGAGGGAAAGTGAAAGCTGAGCTCTGATTGGTTGCTATGGACAACTAGAACAGTCTGACTGTGAGGTGGTTTTCATAACTGAGATTTGAGGATCCTTCAGGACACATATTCTGCTTGATATATATATATAAAAAAAAAAAAGCCAGCATTAAATGTGCACTTCAGCACTAAACATTCCAAACTGTACTTATAAAAATTTTGAGATTTTTGGCAAAAAATTGCAATTTCTTGAGCTGCCTCGCCACGTCACGGCAAATCTCATTTGAGGCAGTCCTACACTAAAATATTTTTTATAAAATGTGCCATACGGCCTCACATATGAATAGTAGAACTGCTCTTAGCAGCACTCACCTGGTCTATTTCAATCCCGTACCCATGACTGAGTCATGGCTGTGGGCGGGACAGGTCCAAGCAAATGCTGCATGAAGTAAATAGCCTGTGGACAAGGCCTGATGACTTAATGTGAACAGTCACCAACCGCCAAAATCTAGACAGATGGAATACATCCCAAATTGGGGTGCATAGCAAGGTGGGGGTCAACCACCGACCAATTCAATGAAGAAAAAACAAAAAGCCAGCACTAAATGTGCACTTCAGCACTAACAATTCCAAACTGTACTTATTATAAAAATTTTGAGATTTTTGGCAAAAAATTGCAATTTCTTGAGCTGCCTCGCCACGTCACGGCAAATCTCATTTGAGGCAGTCCTACACTAAAATATTTTTGGACCTGTCCCGCCCACAGCCATGACCCACAGTCATGGGTACGGGATTGAAATAGACCAGGTGAGTGCTGCTAAGAGCAGTTCTACTATTCATATGTGAGGCCGTATGGCACATTTTATAAAAATATTTTAGTGTAGGACTGCCTCAAATGAGATTTGCCGTGACGTGGCGAGGCAGCTCAAGAAATTGCAATTTTTTGCCAAAAATCTCAAAATTTTTATAAGTACAGTTTGGAATGTTTAGTGCTGAAGTGCACATTTAGTGCTGGCTTTTTGTTTTTTCTTCATTGAATTGGTCAGTGGTTGACCTCCACCTTGCTATGCACCCCAATTTGGGATGTATTCCATCTGTCTAGATTTTGGCGGTTGGTGACTGTTTACATTAAGTCATCAGGCCTTGTCCACAGGCTATTTACTTCATGCAGCATTTGCTTGGACCTGTCCCGCCCACAGCCATGACTCAGTCATGGGTACGGGATTGAAATAGACCAGGTGAGTGCTGCTAAGAGCAGTTCTACTATTCATATGTGAGGCCGTATGGCACATTTTATAAAAATATTTTAGTGTAGGCATGCCTCAAATGAGATTTGCCGTGACGTGGCGAGGCAGCTCAAGAAATTGCAATTTTTTGCCAAAAATCTCAAAATTTTTATAATAAGTACAGTTTGGAATTGTTAGTGCTGAAGTGCACATTTAGTGCTGGCTTTTTGTTTTTTCTTGATATATATATACTAGAAGGTGGCCCGATTCTAACGTATCGGGTAGTCTAGAATGTGTATGTAGGTTAACAGATTGAATAATAAGGTAATGAATGGACTGGATGGGTTAGGTTTAATTTAGTATTCTTATAATTGTTTATTGGTTTTAAAATGACAAACAACAGAAGGAACAGTTTTAATAGAAGAGTCTAATGTTTAATGATGTCCATGGCTTCTAATGAAAGAAGGCCATGAACAGTGTAAAGTTAAGTAAAAATATGCTGATGCTGTGATGTGGCCCAATGCTGGTATGTGGCCCTATCGTGGTGTAGCCACCATCCTGACATGTGCCCCCATCCTGCGGGGTAAGGGCGCTTTCACACTTGCATTCAGCGCAATCCGCCGCTTTGGAGAATAGCGCAGTCCGTTAACGCACTGAGCTATTCTCCATAGACTTGTATTGACGACGTACTGTAACGCAAGTGTCTACGTTGCATCCGCTTGACGACGCTGAGTCGTTATTTTGACGCAGTGGCGGGCGGAGGGAATGCTACACGTAGCTTTTTTGGGTCGTTAAAATAACGCACCTTGACAGATTCTGTTGGAATACGCCAAGGTGTCTAATGATTGTCTATGGTGGCGGATTCCGTCGCTATGCGCTAAGCGGCGGAATCCGCTGACAAATTCCGTCACGTTCTACTGAGCATGCTCAGCATGTCCAGCAGAACGATCTAAATCGTTTAAAATCACTCCTGGTCTCTCTCCCCCCTCTACACCCCCTCTCATACTCACTGATCACGGGTGCAGCGCTGCACGGCTGTCACAAAGCTCCGGCGGCTTTTCCTCTTTTGAAAATGCCGGCCGCTCATTATTCAATATCGTTCCCTGCTTCCCCCGCACATCGGCACCTATGATTGGTTGCAGTCAGACCCACCCCCACACTGAGTGACAGCTGTCAAACTGCAACCAATCACAGCCGCCGGTGGGCGGGTCTATATCGTGCAGTAAAATAAATAAATAATTAAAAAAAAATGACGTGCGGTCCCCCCCACTTTTGATACCAGCCAAGATAAAGCCACACGGGTGAAGGCTAGTATTCTCAAGAAGGGGAGCCCCATGTTATGGGGAGCCTCCCAGCCTAACAATATCAGCCAGCAGCCGCCCAGAATTGCCGCATCCATTAGATGCAACAGTCCCGGGACTCTACCTGGCTCATCCTGAATTGCCCTGGTGCGGTGGCAATCGAGGTAATAAGGAGTTAATGGCAGCAGCCCATAGCTGCCACTAAGTCCTAGGTTAATCATGGCAGGCGTCTCCCCGAGATACCTTCCATGATTAACCTGTAAGTTAAAGAAAATAAACACATACACCCAAAAAATCCTTTATTTGGAATAAAAGACAAAAAAACCCCTCTTTCACCACTTTATTAAACCCTCAAATACCCCTCCAGGTCCGACGTAATCCACGCAAGGTCCCACAACGCTTTCAGCTCTGCTACATGAAGCTGACAGGAGCAGCAGTAGAACACAACCACTCTCTATCAGCTCCACGAAGCAAGTGAAGTGAGCCGTTGTGATACCAATGTGATATGACTGAAGTTTGAATGACTATTAGATAGGGATCATAATCAAAAGATAGGAGTGATCCCAGTTATTATTTGATCCATCAATAATTCAGTATCAAAGAAGATGTCCTTTGGATAATATTTCACTAATACCAAGGAATACATGTCACACAGGTTTCTGAAGCAGTTTTCAAGATAAAGGAAGTAACATTTACAGTTCCACTTACCAGAAACTTGTGGTTAGCTAAGGAAGCTTGCATATGAAATTTACGGCTCATTGCAATATTTCGCTAACACTTTGGCTGACCACAGTTGACCAGTTGACCACTAGCAGGATGTGCAGGAAATGTGCAGGAAGCAAACGGTGCCCCCAGCAGTTTGTGGTCAAGTTACATGAACATGACTCAGCTATCACATGCTGGTGACCATTTTAAACCCAACCTACAATGTTTTCCTATAAAAAATACACCGAACTCGCTTAATGTTAGGGAAATACCTTCCAGGACATTGAAGTGTACGTACGCACTGTTCCTGTGATGCCATGCCATGTTGATTCCTTATCATTAACTCGAGTCCCTCCGATGTGAAAGGATTGCTACAACATAACGGTAATGTTGATGCATATTTCTGTTATTGTATAAGTTTCTATGACTATAAGATTCTAAATGCCTATGTACCATTGATTATATTCATGTGCTATTAAAATAAATAGTATCTTGCTATAAAGAATATTAGTATTCGTGCCTGATTAGGATATCAGTGAGCGCTTCGTAAGTACGGGCTTTCAGCCCCCTTTTTAGTAGAATTTAGCAAGACATAAATTGGCGTAGTCGGCAGGATTACTTCTATAAGAAGTAATTAACGAATTTTTGTAATTTAGAAATTAAAAACATATATTTGGCAAATTTCCAGATATTTTTCAATCTTTTTGCATAGTGTCAAAATGTTCACAAAACGTAAGGATAATGTTAAGGAGGTTGTTGTGGAGATCCCATGCTGGACTGAGGCTCCCTACAATCTTATAGCACATGAATTGGTCAATTGTGGATTGGCAGAACAATGGCAGAATAAGCTCAAGGGTTGTGAAGCTACTGATGTTGTGAATGTACTCAGTGGTGCCCCTGTGAAAACAGGTGATGTAGTGTCTTGTGGATTGGCAGAACAATGGCAGGACAAGCTTAAGGGTAGTGAAGCTACTGATGTTGTGAATGTATTCGGTAGTGTCCCTGTGAAAACAGGTGATGTAGTGTCTTTAGCACGACGCAAACAATGGCACGATAAGCTTAAGGGTAGTGAAGCTACTGATGTTGTGAATGTATTCGGTAGTGTCCCTGTGAAAACAGGTGATGTAGTGTCTTTAGCACGGCACATCTGGATTTTGGCAAGTGCATATAGTGTAATGCATGAGCGTAATCTAAAGATGCAGAAGAAAAGTTCCCAGATGGAACAAAAGATGATAGAATTAGGTTGCCTGAAAACAGTTATGGAATGTAATACCAGACTGTTGAAGGATAAATTGGAACATTATCAGAATGTGGCAGAAAAAGCTGCCATAAAAATTGCTCAAAATAAGTACAAGAAAAGAAGAGGAAAGGTAAATAAAACCAAAGTACATAAAAGTATCGTCTCAGCTTCTATAAACTGGGATCCCGATACTTGGGATGGGGATGTGTGGGATTCATCTTCATCATCTGATGAGGAGGATTACCATAAAGGGAATATTCAGGCTAACCCAGTAAGGAGGCGCCTAGAGAGGACAGAAAATGAGATCATCCGGGAACATGTCCGGGATGGTCAGGGGAATCTGCAATATGACGAAGATGGTAATGCCATCATAAATGAGAGAACGATTCCTCATGTAAAAAATCGAGTAACCATTGAAGATTACTCTCAAGGAGAAGTTGATAGCATTTTATCACAGTTTAGACAAAAACCAGGAGAAGGAGAAATTCCCTGGTTGGTCAGGGTGCATGATCTCGGAGGAGGTGGAGTGCACTTTGACGCCGGAGACGTGGCAAAATTTGTCACCATGTCTCGTGACCCAGTAATTCAGAGATCAATAAAAAATTATTTTGTTGATCATAATGAGCATGGTACTCAAAACTTAATCATGATCCTAGCCCATGCTTTTCTGGACAAATATCCATCAGAAGCAGACTTTCCTATCAATGATAAACCTTGGTATACCTTAAAAGATGGTATGGAAAGGCTGAAGGAAGAAGCAATGAGGAATGCTCTTCCTCTTTTTGGAATGGATGATGATTATCTCCAGTACCCATTG
The DNA here is from genome assembly GCF_048569485.1 of Anomaloglossus baeobatrachus. NCBI lineage: Eukaryota > Metazoa > Chordata > Amphibia > Anura > Aromobatidae > Anomaloglossus > Anomaloglossus baeobatrachus. The sequence goes on along the minus strand of NC_134353.1, from coordinate 596,514,725 downwards.
ACAGCCAGCATAAGAAATAGGCTGCTTAAACATGCTCCTCCAGCATACAACACAGTTATTTTAACCTTAACTGTAGCGCTGACTGGAGAATCAATCGGTGTAGTTCTAGGGAGGATGAGGGAGTTACAGGATATGGGACAGTGGGATAAATCATCCCCTGGAGGCCATGTTGGTAACAGTAAGCCAAACAATCCTGATTGGAACATGTTCCAGGCTTTGCTTAAAGCCGGGATCAATATGGAAAGGATTGATGGAAAGGAGACAGGAGAATTATGGAAGTTGTACAAACAAAAAGTTCTATCCACAAAGAAAGTGACCACTACAAATGTGGAAGGGGGCTCAAAAACCCCCAAGGTAAAGAAATCAGAAGGAAAAGGGGAAAAACTCCCAAAGAAAGTGTCTTGGGAAGATATTCAGTCAGTTTATCCATGGGAAGAACTGGCTGCAGCCGTGGCCACAAAGGTCACAGAAGGAAGGGCTAATGCACAGACTGAAGTCTGTGTAAATGAAAGTTTAGAAGGAAGTGATTTACCATAGGTAGCCAGCCAAGCCCCCCTATTGATAAAAAGGGACGAACGTCCCTACGTCAATCTTAGCATACATTGGAAAGGGGGAAATGTTCAAAGAGTCCCAGCTTTGATTGACACGGGGGCGGAGGCTACTTTAATTCATGGAAACCCAGAAAAAATAAAAAGACCTCGAGTAAAAATTGCTGGACTAGGTGGTCAAGTGATCACCGGGGTTCAGACACAGGTAGCTTTGAAGATAGGTAATTTACCTATCAAGAAGTACACGGTGCTGGTAGTTCCTATACCAGAATATATTTTGGGAATTGATATCCTAAAATGGATGACTCTTAATCGAACCGAAGGAAAATTCTCCTTTGGGGTTATGTCTTGTCATAAGGAAATGCAGATTTCACATTATATCAATGATATAATGATACAAGGACAAGATGAGCAAAGTGTGAAAGATCAATTGACAAAACTGGTTGCTCATATGTGGAGTAAAGGATGGGAAATCAGTGATGCCAAGGTTCAAGGACCGTCTCAGGTGGTAACATGTCTAGGGATTCAGTGGAACAAGGGGCACAGAGAGATCTTGCCCAATGCCAGACAGAAAATTATTAATTTTCCGGTCCCTAAATCCAAACAGGAGACTCAGTCTTATATTGGATTGTTTGATTTTTGGAGACAACATATCCCTCATTTGGGACAAATGTTGGCTCCTTTGTACAAAGTAACGAGGAAACAATATGAGTTCCAATGGGGAGAGGAACAGCAAAATGTGTTTGAGATGGTCAGGGAAGTGTGGCAAGACATTGAAGGGATTATTCAATCTACCAAGACCACTGTATTTCATGTTGATGCTCATGTCCCTACTAACTCACTTGAATGTTTGTTTAATTCAGAAGCAGATAAAGCAGCAGCCATCAGACAAGTCAGTCCAACAGTTGACAGGGCAAGGTACAGCTGTTTGGGCATACCAGAAAGAGCGACACCTTATTCAGCAGGTTTAGACCTCAGTACATTGGAAACTGTCGTGGTACCCCCAGGTAAGGTAAAACCAATTTCAACAGGATTGGGTTGCCATACACCAAAGGATCATTATGGTCAAATAGCCACTCGTTCTAGTTTAGTGTTAAAAGGAGCCATAGTGGTGGGAGGGGTAATAGAGGCAGATCATCAGGGAGAAATCAAGGTACTGATGCTAAATTTGGGAAATGAACCTTTGATCTTGGTGAAACGCCAGAAGGTGGCTCAGATGTTAATAATTCCAATAAACTTGTCTGAAATAAGAGAAGGAACTGCCCCAGCAGAATTAACAATACGGGGTACTAAAGGTTTTGGATCCTCTAATATTAAAAATGTAGGAGCAAAAATATGGATTCAAAACCTCCAAGGACCGCCCTCAGAGACAGAGGTAATAGCGGTCGGAAAAGATCGTACTCTCCTGATGAGACCAGGAGTGGGGAAGTGGGAATGTGTCCCACAAGAAAAATGTTATTTACAGGAATAATAGTGTATCTTTATTTGCAGAAGGTGTGGTAAATAAGCGGAATCCATGGTATCGGTTACTGGGAAGAGCTCGATAGTGATGAGATGGAGAAATTCCTGTGTTTGATGTTTGCCTCTTTGGTCGTTGGATGGACAAGTCTACATCAGGAGGAACCTGTGGCGAATGAATTTCTGATGCATCATCACATTTTCAACACACAGATTGCTGGCTCTGTACACATTCTCCGGTTACAGCCACCAGTATCCCTTATCTGGATGTCCCGGTATCGATGGAGGAAATATTAAACTGGAAAAGTTGTTCTGATCATCTTGCTGATAAAGACACTCAAAGTGTTCGTCTATAGAATACTACAGTACCCATTTCCGTAGTGGGATGGATCAATCTTCCATGGTGGCAAGGCAATTTGAATGCAACAGTCACCAATTTGCAATATCTGGCTTTCAAGGGAAGAATTTGGGTACCAAGAAATAAGACTGGACTGACTAACCTGGGATTCATCCCTATGGGGAATATAAAAATAAGTTTTGGGACAGCTATAAATACTGTAGATGCTTTTAAACCCAGCTTAGTGGAAAGGACAATTCATGATATGTTATGGCCTTATGCCAATATGTTCATAAATGGGACTAGTGAAACTTCTAGTAACATATCGGGAAATGTAATGTGTAATGATTCCTTTGAATATCGAGCAAATGCCAAAACACATGATATTCAAGGGAGCTTTTCAGATAATATTGCTTTTAGTTTTAATATACTATACATAGTAGTGAAAGTGATTATATTTGTGATTCAACGTTTATCTAAACAAACCAAGAAAACAAGATTTGTGGCAAACAATATTTCTTGGTCATGGTATGGTATATTCCGAGTGATCTTCTTCTAGTGGAATACTGATGATGGAAAATAATTCCTGGGATCAAGGACCGATTGTGATACCAATGTGATATGACTGAAGTTTGAATGACTATTAGATAGGGATCATAATCAAAAGATAGGAGTGATCCCAGTTATTATTTGATCCATCAATAATTCAGTATCAAAGAAGATGTCCTTTGGATAATATTTCACTAATACCAAGGAATACATGTCACACAGGTTTCTGAAGCAGTTTTCAAGATAAAGGAAGTAACATTTACAGTTCCACTTACCAGAAACTTGTGGTTAGCTAAGGAAGCTTGCATATGAAATTTACGGCTCATTGCAATATTTCGCTAACACTTTGGCTGACCACAGTTGACCAGTTGACCACTAGCAGGATGTGCAGGAAATGTGCAGGAAGCAAACGGTGCCCCCAGCAGTTTGTGGTCAAGTTACATGAACATGACTCAGCTATCACATGCTGGTGACCATTTTAAACCCAACCTACAATGTTTTCCTATAAAAAATACACCGAACTCGCTTAATGTTAGGGAAATACCTTCCAGGACATTGAAGTGTACGTACGCACTGTTCCTGTGATGCCATGCCATGTTGATTCCTTATCATTAACTCGAGTCCCTCCGATGTGAAAGGATTGCTACAACATAACGGTAATGTTGATGCATATTTCTGTTATTGTATAAGTTTCTATGACTATAAGATTCTAAATGCCTATGTACCATTGATTATATTCATGTGCTATTAAAATAAATAGTATCTTGCTATAAAGAATATTAGTATTCGTGCCTGATTAGGATATCAGTGAGCGCTTCGTAAGTACGGGCTTTCAGCCCCCTTTTTAGTAGAATTTAGCAAGACAGCCGTGCGATCAGCTGTGCCCTCATTCAGGTGACTGGCGGACACAGCTCTCGGGTGGAGGACTGCAGCTGTGGCCGTGTGTCACCTGAGTGACGGCACCGCTGATCGCACGACTCACTGTGGTCACTCAGGGGATTTGCGGTCATCTCTTTCCTTTCGACCGCAAATCTCCTTTTCCCGGTGAAACATTAAAAAAAAACCAACCCCCCCCCCTCAAAACGTTCTTTTACAGGAATCCGTTACTTTATTAGCACACTATTTGCAACGCATCCGTCACATGCGTCACACAACGCACTGTGACGGATGCCTCACAACGCAAGTGTGAAAGCAGCCTAATGTGTGCGGGGGGTGGAGTGCGGGGTGGGTGGAGCCGAGCGGGCCCATGGCGCTGAGGACGTCAGTGCCAAGGACTGCATGGCTGGGGACAGGTGACTATCCAGGGGGTGTGTGTGTGTGTGTGTTCAGTGCATATATGCGGAGGGCGGAGTGTGGGGGGTGTAGCCGAGCGGGGAAGTGTCGGGCGTCATCCTGTCGACCCGTAGTTCGGGCTGTTCAGTTAGGCTCCTTGCACACATAGCCAGGGTAAATATCGGGTAACTAAGCAAAGCGCTTTGCTTGGTTACCCGATATTTACCTTGGTTACCAGCATACACCGCTTAGCGTTGGTTCCTTGCACACATAGCCAGGGTAAATATCGGGTAACTGAGCAAAGCGCTTTGCCTAGTAACCCGATATGTACCCTAGTTACGTGTGCAGGGAGCCTTAGCTCTGTTGGTCGCAGGCTCTTTAGCGCACGCACTGTGGCGACGGTTGTCACTGTAATGATGTCATTTTGGAGCAAAACACAGACAGACAGAATAAGGCAATTATATCTATAGCTAGATTCACCCATTAAATTTTTGATCAGTGTGAGGTGATTACCAAGGGACATAATACCAAGGATTTTGTTTTTAAAAGCCAAATAGTCAAGGTGAGTGTTGATAAGAGCATGTACTAACATTTTTGTTTTGTTGATTTGGGATGAGGAAAGAAGATTCTAGACGTGTATTTTTTTCAGTTGAAGATAGTAAGGACTTGGATGTGTAGTTTGAAAGACACAACAGAGTCAAAAGGTTACACTCAAGACATATGAGCCAGTGGAAAGCATAATGTCTAAAGGGTATGTCTGGCAGGGGGTTGAGTGGGACGGAGGGAAGATGAAGAGTTCAGTTTTGTTCACATTGAGCTTTAGAAAGCGTGATGAGCAGAAGGATGTGACTAATGGACACTCTGGATTCTGGACAGTAAAGAGGAGACATCTGGACTAGAGAGCTAGATTTTAGTGTCATTCACATGAACAACAAAGACAAAAATATATGTTCAGCTCACCGTCCACAACAAGCAGTATCATATTCCTGGCGAGAGCACAGAACAAAAATCCCAATTAGAAAAGGATAAATATAGATTCAAGCAAAAAAAGAAAAAAAAATCAGCATTTGGTGTCCAATGTAAAATAAAAATAATAACATTTATTAGCACATCCAGAAAAAAAGTACTAAAACTTCACACATTTAAATGCAGGCCATCCTAATAACAGTAACCCTGACCTACGCGTTTCAAACCCACGTGTATATGTGGCTCTTATTAATAGCATACTGATCCAAACAAAAGCCTATTTAAATACAGTGGAAACTTTTGTGGTTACAGTGGAACCTACACCCTTTTGTTTATGGATTTTATCAGCTTTTTCTTCTAATATTGTCAATTCTTTCTCCACAATATTATCCTATCTGTAACGATCATATAATGACTATAAATCAATAATAGAACACATTTGGTACTTCTTCAATGTTATTGATCTAAAAAACGATTAACGTCGAACGTAGTTTGTTGCAACTTAAGATGGAATGACGGAATAAATGTTAAAGCCTTTTTTAATAGTATGGTTTGAAAAACTGTAAGGAATGTTGTGACATACAGATTATGTACTGTCATGTCATAAATATCTGTCGCGGACGGGTGCCGCCTCCGCTGCAGCAAAGGGGCTGCTCGAGGGCACTCGGATCCGGGATCGTGTCTGGGGCTCGAGTGGTGACCGGGCCCGGGGTTCGTGCAACCGCCCGTCCTCGCAACAGTGAAAAAGAGGGGTATTTACAGGGGAGTTAGTTTTTGTCTGTGACGCCACCCATGGGTTTCGGTGATGGGATGGTGGTACCGCCACTGCCTCTTGGAGCCAGTGTCCGGGACCGATGGTGTTGGACAGCAAGGTGGTATCCCCTCCACGGGTAGGGGAGGTGTAGTCCTGGGGCCCAGGTGTAGGTAGGGAGCAGTGCTGGGACGCCGTCGGCAGGTTGGACTGGGTGACACCGGTGTACTCACGATTAGGAATAATCCACACAGAGTCTGTACTGTAAACCAAGGCCGGATGCCGGTTGCCGTTGGAGAAGTGTGCTGGTCCCGCACACAGGTTAGCAAGGTAGGGACCCTTCCTTCCTGCACTTGTGTTTTGCTGTATGTTGATTAAACCTGCTTGGAACGGGAGAAATCCGCTCCCCTGCAGCTTTGTACGCAGAGGGAGCCGTTGCCCGCAAACTCTGACCTGTGGGATTTTAATGGGTTCTTGGCGGACACCCAATCCCCCGCGTTGGGCTGCTGGTTTGCTCTCTCTGGGCTTCTCTCTTCGGAAACAAGGCCTGGTACCTTGTCCCGCTGGTCAATTAACAAGGGGCCTGAAGCTTGCCTTGTCCTAGGGTCCAGGTATCCCGCCTGTGCACGACCTCCAGACCGGATTCCCGTTGTCGGTACGGCAGGCTATAACCCGGCCCCGGTCCACTTCAGGTTTCCTGTGACCGGATCTCCGTCGCCTGTGGCCCTACACTGCCGTCTGCCATCTAGTCGGTTCTCCCGTGGTCCAAGGGCTCCAACCCTGACCACACTGCACTTCCGCTCCTCCACTACAACTCCACTGAACTCTCACTTTAACTCCCTGGTTCCCCACCCCTTGTCACCTCAAGAGTGACCCCTAGGTGGGCGTTCCCATCTGCCTGGTCCCGCCCACTGGTGTGTCCTCGCTGTGGCTGTCATGGGGGGGCGACTAGGCTTTGTGGCTGGTGTTCCTGTGTGTGGGATGTGGTGTTAATTCCCAAGGATGTGGCGATACCTGTACCCGTGGTGGAGGGTACAGTCATCTGTGACTACCTGGTTTTGCCAGGGCGTCACATATCCACATTTAGTTTTGTTGTTAATAGAATTCAGCCATCTTGGGGTGACTTGTCTATGCACCCACACTTAGCTTTCAGCTGTACGCTAGATATATGAACATGTAGACAAGCTATCACTTTTCTGAGTATGCCATGAATAAGAGCCGCATACACACGAGTGTTTAAAACGTGAATGCCAGGATTGCTCTTGTCCTGTTTTTAAATGTGTGAAGTTTTAATATTTTTTTCTGGATATGCTACTAAATATTCTTGTTTTTATTCTTCACTGGTACAACATGATAGATTTTTTTTTGTTGCTTAGATTTGAGCGTCACCAGCATATAGATGGTACTGGCAAGAATGGGACTTTACAGTTTTCCAAGGTCAAATGTATAAATGGAGATGAGAAGGGGTCTCAGGACAAAGTCTTCAGGAACAACAATATGAGGATGACAGGAGGAGGTACGGTGGGAATGGGAGACGCTAAATGTGCTGCTAGTGACATATGAGGATATCCAGGAAACGGCCAGATTGTTGATGCCAAGGATAGAGAGGATCTGTAGCAGGAGGGAATGGTTAACTGTTTATTATATTTAAATTAGCCATCTGCAGCCCTGAATAAAAAACTATTGAAAAATATATAATGTTGAGAATAATAACCAATTTTTTTTTATTTATTAAAGGGAGCCAACCATCAGGATTTTCATATATAAAGTAAAGCCAGTGCTATACTGGCGCCTGGATGCTGAATGTAAGCATAGCTTTTGTTCAGAGATTGGACGTTTTATTTCAGACTTATGTGCTAGTAAATTTACAGCAATGCACTGCTATTTGATTGACAGGTACAACTGGAAGGGAATATGTGGGTCAGGTTTTGCGATCTATTCCCACCCCTGTCTGTTTACCTGCTCTGGAATTAACATCTATGACGGCAACAATCGGAGGAAGGCTAGGCAGGCAGACATGGGCGTGAATAGATAGCCAGACCCGACCCCAATATTCCTTTCCTGATGCACCTTTCAATCAAATAGCAGTGCATTATAGGAATTTTACTTGCGCATATTTCTCAAATAAAACATCCAATCTCTGAACAAAAGATATGCTTAGATTTAGCCTCCTAGCGCCAGTATAGCACTGGCTTTACTTTACATATGAAAATCCTGCTGGTTGGTTCCCTTTAACACTGATTTAAAACCAACCAGTGTATGAGTAAAGAAAAGTAACAATAGGACGGACACCACCTGCATATTGATTGAGTGCTTAACCAAGGTATGTATAAGACAAATACAATTCAAAAAGAAATGAAAGACAAGTACAAAAGATTGTTAATTTACAACTTAAGAAGTGCAGCCAAACAATTCAAAACATTTAAAATTAGGGGGCAGAGGTTGATATGGCTGAGTGAAGACATGTGTGCCCAGAGCTCCGCTACATCTATACCCACAAAACTGGAAATAGAAAAAGTTTTTTCAGCTCACCCAGTTGTTGGTTCGTCTGATTCCTTATTCAGAGACGGTGCAAGGAGGTGGGCTCTGTGCTCATGGAGACAGGTATCAGAAAATTGGCTCTACACCGTAAATATGGGAAAATCTTCCGCCAAAAGCCTGGGACTTGCTCCTTCAAATGCCCCGGGTCTCCACAGGGCGACATCAGCCTTTACATCACCCCCTCCCAGAGGCCGCGACTCTTACCACCTGACCAGCTGCAATGGGAGATAGAGGAGGGCTACCGGACTCCCCAGGTAGTCGATGGGTGATACACAGCAGGACCTGGACGACGCCACAGTGCATCCCCAGGCACTGGCTCCGATGAAGGGCTCCGACGCACCTTTGGTGCCTGCGGGCAGGGAGGCTGCGGCCCCATTGCATTGGGGATGGAGAAAGCCCCAATGTCGGTCATGAACCCACCATCCCCCTCAGTCACTAACTGTACTGCTGTGCCCTCTCTGCTCACTGTTTTGATCCCTGGAGGGTCGGGCGAAACCTCCGGTGAGTGCAGCGCCGGGATGCCTCATGTCTCTCCCCAGCAATCATCTCAGCAGGAGCTCCAGTGCTGTGTGGATGAAGTGCCTGCCTCAGTGGCTGACTTCACCAGGGCTGCTGTAAAATTCACCCTGTAAAACCACCTCCATCAAGCTCCCCTTGATACAAGGGGAGTTAGTGCTGTGGATTTGGAGAGACAGTCACCCTCATGCACTGGGGCAAACACCCAACTCTGGATGTGCCCCAAGGGGACCCTCCCCCTGCATCTAGATGGTCCACAAGCTCTTTGTGGGCCAAATGTCCCTCAGGCCCGAGGGTGGTTTCGGTGGGTCCATCCAGACCTCCCCTCATGAGGGCCCTGGCCTAAACCCAGTGACACCAATGCAGATCACCACCGTGGTCCCTCTGGGAGAGGGCACATCGCTGCAACATGGATCACAGCTAATATACAGCCCGGCTCTGCAGGGACCCTATCGTCAGGGTTCTCCCTTGCCAATCTCTTTTGCTTCAGCTGAGGAAAACCACCCGGCCTCCCTGGCTAATCTCCGTGTCCTCGTCCAGTCCATTCCCATCAAAAGTGACATCAAGGCACTGGTCAATCAAGTGGTGGCGGAATGGAAACAGGAATTTGCTCAATTCCAAGCGGACCTATCCTCTTTCACCAACAGAGTTGACGATTTCTCTAAACTGCAAGATACAACCACATCCACCCTCCAGTCTATACAAGACTCTGTGCGTGACCAATCCAATTCTCTCTTCATCAGAACATGGATGACTTGGAAAACAGAATTCGCACAAATAACTTATGCATGAGAGGTCTGCCCGAGTCCATCCTCCCTTCATACATCCCAGTGGCCCTCACTTCCATCTTCAACAGCTTACTCAAGCATCTACCAGGGGCCTCATTCGAGCTTGACAAGGCCCATACAGCCCTTCATCCCATTGATCCAAAAAACCACCGGCAAAGAGATGTCGTGTGCAGGGTCCACCGTAAAAGAAGCTATTCTTAAAGCTGCTTGAAAAAAGGCAGAATTGAATGTACAACAACAAGTCTATCCGCATCATGCCCAACCTCTCCAGGCACACTCTGGTACAGAGATCAGCCCTTAAGCCTTTATTGGACATCCTCAGCTACAGGTATATCCCCTTATGCTGGGGATTCCCCTTCTCTCTATTAGTACATAAGAATTTGCACACCTGGGTGTTGCGCCCCCTGGAGGACCTACCAGCGTTTCTCTCAGGACTAAGCTTACCACAGCTCTCTATTTCCAAATGGCCCGACACACGGCTACGACCATGGGCCTCAAGGAGAGGACCTAGCTTCACTCAAACCTCTTCTGCCAATGAACATCCCACAGGCCTTCCTCCAAGAAAGGATCGGCCAGGAGGGCGATGGCTTTCCCGCTCCCAGCCTGGGACCCACAGGGACATTACATAAGAACACTATCATCGAGCCAGTCTTCACCTGGTTGAGAAGGGAGTACCACCTTTTCCCGTTACTGCACCTTTCTTTGTTGGTTTACCTGCGCTGAGGCTGTATATGGGTCTTAATGACTCTATGGGAGTATTTGGAAGCCCATGATACGTTCAACTACTCTACGAGATTCCCGGTGTTTTTGGCTAGTATTATTGTTGATGTTATACCAAGGAGTGAAATTTGGTTATGTCTATCGTCTCTCTCCCCCAAAATGGGTTGGAATCCCCTGTCCTACCTGGTTGCGGCGGACATGTTCCCCCCCAACAGATGTTCTTTCTTGGAGTTACGTGCAAGGACTCTCTCCCTGCATCTGCTTCTTCTTTCTCTTTCTTAAGTTTCCTGTTCCTCATTCTGTTCCTCTCTTTCCCCCCTTCCTGACCTCGAAGCCACGCTAGGCGACCGCAGACTATTACACTAACTTTTAAGCAATCTTTGTTTCCTCCTAGATGGCGGACTTGAATATCACTACCCTCAATGCTAAGGGTCTCAACACCCCGGAGAAACGAGCGCAAATACTCTATCACCTGCGCAAGGTACAATTAATATGCTTTCAAGAAACTCAATTTAAACAGGGACATGCCCCCACAATTAAGAACAAATATTACATGACATGGTTCTTCGCAAACAATCCAGAATCCCGCTCCAAGGGTGTGGTAATTGCTATACACAAAACACTACCCCACCAGATACTTGACTGTATGGTGGATAGCGAGGCCAGATACATTATCCTCTCATTAGTCATTGTCAACCAAACCTTTACAATTATTAATGCATATGTGCCCAACCAAAATCAAGACTACTTCGGCACCAAATTAGTCAACACCATAATTCCCTTGCCTCACGGTACAGTCTTGCTATGCGGAGACTTGAATGTCACCCTGGACCCGACACTTGACAACTCAAAATGTAAATACAGCACCCCTTACACGACTATCAAGCATATAAAAAAAGCACTAATACAACTACAACTCTACGACACATGGAGGATCCAACACCCATCCGATAACGATTATAGTTTTTACTCCACTCCCCGGGACTCATACAGTCGGTTAGACTACATCCTTATACAGCATAATGCGCTCCTCTGGCTTTCGTCCACGGGGATTGGTAACATTATTTTATCAGACCATGTGTCAGCATATTGCTCCATTAAAGTCTCCTCCCTAATACGATGGGGTCGTGGCAACTCAATGAGTCCCTGCTCCTGGACGATATCCATGGCTTGATTACCCATTTCCTCAATGATCACTCGAGGGACGATGTAGAGCATACATACAGTTAGGTCCAGAAATATTTGGACAGTGACACAATTTTCGCGAGTTGGGCTCTGCATGCCACCACATTGGATTTGAAATGAAACCTCTACAACAGAATTCAAGTGCAGATTGTAACGTTTAATTTGAAGGTTTGAACAAAAATATCTGATAGAAATTGTAGGAATTGTACACATTTCTTTACAAACACTCCACATTTTAGGTCAAAAGTAATTGGACAAATAAACCAAACCCAAACAAAATATTTTTATTTTCAATATTTTGTTGCGAATCCTTTGGAGGCAATCACTGCCTTAAGTCTGGAACCCATGGACATCACCAAACGCTGGGTTTCCTCCTTCTTAATGCTTTGCCAGGCCTTTACAGCCGCAGCCTTCAGGTCTTGCTTGTTTGTGGGTCGTTCCGTCTTAAGTCTGGATTTGAGCAAGTGAAATGCATGCTCAATTGGGTTAAGATCTGTTGATTGACTTGGCCATTGCAGAATGTTCCACTTTTTTGCACTCATGAACTCCTGGGTAGCTTTGGCTGTATGCTTGGGGTCATTGTCCATCTGTACTATGAAGCGCCGTCCGATCAACTTTGCGGCATTTGGCTGAATCTGGGCTGAAAGTATATCCCGGTACACTTCAGAATTCATCCGGCTACTCTTGTCTGCTGTTATGTCATCAATAAACACAAGTGACCCAGTGCCATTGAAAGCCATGCATACCCATGCCATCACGTTGCCTCCACCATGTTTTACAGAGGATGTGGTGTGCCTTGGATCATGTGCCGTTCCCTTTCTTCTCCAAACTTTTTTCTTCCCATCATTCTGGTACAGGTTGATCTTTGTCTCATGTGTCCATAGAATACTTTTCCAGAACTGAGCTGGCTTCATGAGTTGTTTTTCAGCAAATTTAACTCTGGCCTGTCTATTTTTGGAATTGATGAATGGTTTGCATCTAGATGTGAACCCTTTGTATTTACTTTCATGGAGTCTTCTCTTTACTGTTGACTTAGAGACAGATACACCTACATCACAGAGAGTGTTCTGGACTTCAGTTGATGTTGTGAACGGGTTCTTCTTCACCAAAGAAAGTATGCGGCGATCATCCACCACTGTTGTCATCCGTGGACGCCCAGGCCTTTTTGAGTTCCCAAGCTCACCAGTCAATTCCTTTTTTCTCAGAATGTACCCGACTGTTGATTTTGCTACTCCAAGCATGTCTGCTATCTCTCTGATGGATTTTTTCTTTTTTTTCAGCCTCAGGATGTTCTGCTTCACCTCAATTGAGAGTTCCTTAGACCGCATGTTGTCTGGTCACAGCAACAGCTTTCAAATGCAAAACCACACACCTGTAATCAACCCCAGACCTTTTAACTACTTCATTGATTACAGGTTAACGAGGGAGACGCCTTCAGAGTTAATTGCAGCCCTTAGAGTCCCTTGTCCAATTACTTTTGGTCCCTTGAAAAAGAAGAGGCTATGCATTACAGAGCTATGATTCCTAAACCCTTTCTCCGATTTGGATGTGAAAACGCTCATATTGCAGCTGGGAGTGTGCACTTTCAGCCCATATTATATATATAATTGTATTTCTGAACATGTTTTTGTAAATAGCTAAAATAACAAAACTTGTGTCACTGTCCAAATATTTCTGGACCTAACTGTATCTTTAAATGGGAAGCTCTAAAATGTGTCCTTCGCGGGACATTTATTAAACACGCATCAAAAAGGATAGAGCCCAAGCCCTCATAGCAGCCCTGCAGAAGGTCACCAATCTGGAGCTCCTCCATAAAAAAGCCTTATCACCCACGATCCTGTGATCCCTTTTTCAAGCTAGGCTAGAGGTTAAACAATTGCTGGACTCCTCATACCAACGCTTACTACAGTTAGGAAGGGGAAAATTTTACGAGTTCGAGGATAAACCCGGTAGGATGCTGCCAATGCCTTGAGCTCCAAAAGGGCCGAAACCTTGATTCCCTGTATCAAAAATACACATGTCAAACTAACATATACCACCCATGAAAGTTCGGACATCTTTCACTCATTCTACACTAAACTTAGCAACCTGGCCCCCAGGTCCACTGCTGGTGCCAATGTGGCTCCTGCCCCCCTCTCCCTTCAAAAAACCTAATGGAGTCCTGGTTGATGACCTGGAGAGTCCTTTTACGCTGGAGGAACTGCAGTCAGCAATCCGTAACTCACCCAGAAACAAAAGCCCAGGCCCGGATGGCTTTCCTGACAAATTCTATAAATCCTTTTCTGAACAACTAGCGTCCATGATGTTGCAGACTTTCAGTTATATTTATGACTCCACTCCTTTCCCATCCAACTCTACATTAGCACATATAGTCTTTATCCTTAAGTAGAGATGAGCAGTGTTCGAATCGAACTGTTCGCCAATCTCAAGTTCGACCTGTTTTTGGCAATGTTCGAGTCGTTCGACAAACTCGAATGATTAGCTTCACGTTCGACAGTTCGAGTTACCGTTCAATAACGGTTCGATCACCAAAAGCGTAGCTAGTTACTAGCTGGCTTTTCACAGTAATACTGTCATTCAATGTTAATAATAATATTATCCAAATTCAGGATACAGTCATATGAAAAAGGTTGGGCACCCCTATTAATGTTAACCTTTTTTCTTGATAACATTTTGGGGTTTTGCAACAGCTATTTCAGTTTCATATATCTAATAACTGATGGACTGAGTAATATTTCTGGATTGAAATGAGGTTTATTGTACTAACAGAAAATGTGCAATCCGCATTTAAACAAAAATTTGACCGGTGCAAAAGTATGGGCACCTCAACATAAAGGTGACATTAATATTTTGTAGATCCTCCTTTTGCAAAAATAACAGCCTCTAGTCACTTCCTGTAGCTTTTAATGAGTTCCTGGATCCTGGATGAAGGTATTTTTTGACCATTCCTGTTTACAAAACAATTCCAGTTCAGTTAAGTTTGATGGTCGCCGAGCATGGACAGCACGCTGCAAATCATCCCACAGATGTTCAATGATATTCAGGTCTGGGGACTGGGATGGCCATTCCAGAACATTGTAATTGTTCCTCTGCATGAATGCCTGAGTAGATTAGGAGCGGTGTTTTGGATCATTGTCTTGCTGAAATATCCATCCCCTGCGTAACTTCAACTTCGTCACTGATTCTTGCACATTATTGTCAAGAATCTGCTGATACTGAGTTGAATCCATGCGACCCTCAACTTTACAAAGATTCCCGTTGCCCCAAAGCATGATGGAACCTCCACCAAATTTTACTGTGGGTAGCAAGTGCTTTTCTTGGAATGCCGTGTTTTTTTACCTCCATGCATAACACCTTTTTGTATGACCAAACAACTCAATCTTTGTTTCATCAGTCCACAGGACCTTCTTCCAAAATGTAACTGGCTTGTCCAAATGTGCTTTTGCATGCCTCAGGCAACTCTGTTTGTGGCGTGCTTGCAGAAACGGCTTCCTTTGCATCACTCTCCCATACAGCTTCTCCTTGTGCAAAGTGCGCTGTATTGTTGACCGATGCACATTGACACCATCTGCAGCAAGATGATGCTGCAGGTCTTTGGAGGTGGTCTGTGGATTGTCCTTGACTGTTCTCACCATTCTTCTTCTCTGCCTTTCTGATATTTTTCTTGGCCTGCCACTTCTGGGTGTAACAAGAACTGTACCTGTGTTCTTCCATTTCCTTACTATGTTCCTCACAGTGGAAACTGACAATTTAAATCTCTGAGACAATTTTGTGTATCCTTCCCCTGAACAACTCTGTTGAATAATCTTTGTTTTCAGATCATTTGAGAGTTGTTTTGAGGAGCCCATGATGCCACTCTTCATAGGAGATTCAAATAGAACAACTTGCAAGTGGCCACCTTAAATACCTTTTCATGATTGGATACACCTGCCTATAAAGTTCAAAGCTCAATGAGGTTACAAAACCAATTTAGTGCTTTAGTAAGTCAGTAAAAAGTAGTTAGGAGTGTTCAAATCAAAAAATTAATAAGGGTGCCCATACTTTTGCATCGGTCAAATTTTGTTTAAATGCGTATTGCACATTTTCTGTTAGTACAATAAACCTCATTTCAATCCAGAAATATTACTCAGTCCATCAGTTATTAGATATTTGAAACTCAAATAGCAGTTGCAAAAACCCAAATTGTTATAAAGAAAAAAGGTTAACATTAATAGGGGTGCCAAAACTTTTTCATATGACTGTATAGTGTGCGGGGGGGACGGGGTTTAGATCAGTGCTGCTGAGTGCTGAAAGAATGGCGATTGCCATATTTTTTTCCTAACCGCGCGTTCAGTGGGACGGGCCCGGCTGTCAGCCAATCACAGACACACACACAGCAAAGTGCATTTTTGGCAGACAAGCAAGGGCATGTGTCATTGGCTGTGTATGTCACATTTCCTTGCCCTATAAGACCCGGCCATTTTCCCCATTGCCACCATTATCTCAGTACTGCGGTTGTGTATCAGTCACTGCTCCCGCTGCTGCTGTGGGCACTATAAAGTGCAATCGAGACATTGGTTTAGGGAGTGAGGACTAGTTGTAATTTCAGTTCTTTTCAGGGCCAGATTAGAGCAGTTCATAGCAATTTTTGCTAGGCAGGTCTGTGCCAGCGCTGTGCAAGTGTTTTTCACATCATCTGTCCAAATCAGCTCAGGCAATTCCTTTGGGCATAGTATCAGTGTGTGATAATCATTGGCGTAACACTGCTGTCAAGAAAGCTACCCCACCTCTCCATCTGCAGTAGCCAATTTTTAACTGCAACAAACAGTTGCCAATTTGTTCACATACAAATTGAGTGGCAAAAGACCAGATGCTGGTGGAAAGGGGAACAGGCGTGTTGGAAAGGGAAAAAAAGTTTATGTCCGTGGGCTAGGTGGTAAAGCAACAGTAACATCTGCTGAAGAAAGACCATCTTCCAGCCATAATAAGATGTCTACTTCTTTCTGTGGACAATCTGATATGATCCCTTTCTTACAGACACGACCATCGCTACCAAATGTAGATGAGGCACAAAAAGAGCAGGTGCTTGAATGGATCTCAAGTGCTCCATCAAGTGGCCTCTCCTTCTCCTCAGCTTCCACATTCCAAATACTCCAGTCCTCTGAGGTGTCATTCCAATCGCACTTGCTTCCTACTAGCTCTCAAGTCTCCACCCGCCCTGCTGAGTATGGGGTAACAGAGATGGTTGAGTCTGCAGAGCTGTTCAGTCACACTATAGCCTGGGAACCAGAGGTCTGCTCCAAAGCTGCAGTGAGTCCAGACAAGGAAATGATCTGCACTGAAGCCCAGTAGCTTTGTGAGTCAGATTCAGACCCAGATGAAGAAAGTTCTGAACATATTGTAGACCCTCATTCCCAAACCGTAACTGCTCTTGGTGGAGACATTGAGGAACATGCTGATGACGATGAGACTCAGATACCTGATTCGAACAACAACTTGATTATTCGGTCAGGGCAGGAAGAGGTTGGCTCCGAGGACGATAGATTGGGGGAAAAACAAATTCCTTATCTGCTAGCCTTGGAAAGTATCAGACATATGCGATGTGTGACTTTTTGTAGCTTTTTTCCTTTTTTTTGAGTATATTACTATACAGTTAGATGAAATTCCAGAAGGGACAGACCCTCTTGCCTATTGCTCCTTGAAGGTGATTTTGAGCTATCTCCTCATATATGAGAATAAAGACTTCTATGAGGGCAGATGTCTCCGGCTTCCTTGAATGACAAATAAGAAATTCTCCTATCACCTGCCTTCATGAGCGTCACCCAGTGTGCCATCAAAGAAATGTAGCATCCCTGGCCACAAGCACTTGTTCACATGTTGGTGGTTAAATGGACCTTCCCAGTAACTGCATTGCTAAGGGCATGAGTGATGTTATGGGACATGTGTTTTTGTAAGGTGAGGACAACACACCAGAAGAAAATAGTGATGGTTTGGGACCGAGTACCAAGAGACAACTGCCGCAATTAGCAGTCGTAAAGCCTCAGTGTTCACAAGCCTAAATGGCAACATTTCCAGGGCAAGCAGTATGGAAATGTGGCCGTTTAGTGTTTGGGCCTGTGGGTGAGTGTGGCTGTGTATTTTTGCTTGGGTTCCAAGGCTAGGGGTAGAGACAGCTGTACGCTGTGCTGGTACAAGGAAGTGGAAGTGATTGCCGATGGTGTTTGCATATGTGCAAACACTGGTTGAGAGCAGGAGGCATCCGTGCCTTCATTCTGGACAGAGGATTGTCCAGCACATAGCACAGGCGAAAAGGCAGCGGAATCACCCGCAATGATTGTGGACACAGGCATTCGACCTAGTTGGGTGCTTAGATGACATGTGCCTGAGCATGCCCTGTTGAGCATGGTAAGACACAGGTTGCAAATGACCATTTTCTTGATGTCTACACTTTCTGTAAAAAAAAAAAAAAAAAGCACCAGACTGTGGAATACCTAATGCTTGGTCTAGGGACCTTGCCGCGTCTGGGTGCTCTGGGGAACAGTTGTCCGCCTTCTCCTTCTATTCCCCAAACTATCTTGCTGCCTATTGAGGTACTGTCCAACTCTGAGCTGCTATCCTCCCTGTGCATGCCACCTTGCCAAGTTAAATCAGTGACTTCATCGTCCATCACCTCATCTTCCACTTATGCACTCTAGTCCTCCTCCTGACTTGTAGATTTAATATGACTGTAGGCAACTGTGTCTCATCATCTTTGACCTGAGACAGAAATTGCTGTTCCCAATCGTCACCTTCTTCTGACCATGGCTGCTCAAATATTTGGGCATCACCGCACATATTCTTCTCATGCGCCTCTTTGTAACGTGGACGTGACATGCCAGAACACGTCAGAAATGGAAAGCTAAAGAGTGTCTCGGAGTATCCAAGTGTGGGGTCACTTGTTTCCTTAGACTTGCTATGGTGGAAGAAGAATCAAGGTGAAGATTATGTGGTCCTGACTCTTTATTAGTCAGACCGGACAGTGTGGAATAGAGTGGTGCTGGTAAATAGACTGGAAGCATTATCTGCCATCTAGCCCAGCCCCTGCTTGCACTGTTCTGGCTTCAATAGTAGTGTTCTGCGCCCCCATCCCCCCTGCAAAGTGACGCAGGAGGCTAGGTCTAGGTAAGTGTATTTGCTGAGCTCCCACACCAGGCTCAGTTTGCCCCGGTTCACGGTCATGGCCCCTGCATGCACCGCCATCAATGGGATGTCCATTTTCATATCCCTTATTGCAGGTACATTTTAAATTATGTACAAAAGCTGAGACCAGTATTATTAGAGAATAGAATTTCTAGCTCCGGCATCACTGGTGTCACACGGAACCGCATCCACGCTACATCCGTGTGGTACGGGTGCGGGCCGTGTGACACCCGTGTGACAACTCACGTGTGAGAGAAAAAAATAAATCTTTACTCACCTTCTCCAGCCCTCCTATCTCTGCCGCTGCTGTCACTTGCTGCCGACCGCCGCTCATTATGCTCATTTAATATTCACTTCACTGCAGCCGGAAGCAGCAGCAGAGGGGAGTCGGCAGGGCTGGAGACCGAAGATCAGTACCCTGGACAGCAGGAAGGACCACGTGAGTATGCAAATTACCGGTTCTCCGTGTGTTATCGCAGATAGCACACGTAGAACACACGTGGGCCGCATGTACCGGAGACACGTACTTACCAAACGCAACATGCAGGGAAAATACGTATCTCGCGGCACGTGCGTTATTTCACATATGTGTGACAGAGGCCTAAGACTAGTTTCAGACACCCGTATTCCAGGTACGTGTGACATCAGTTTTTACACACATTCGTGTTTTCACATGGACTGTGACACCCCACGTGGCCCCGCACGTACACACAGAGATATGTCCGTTTTTTCTCCAGCATCACGGGTATCACAAGAATCGCACACTTATATGATCCGTATGACATCAGTGTGACACGTACTGGAGAAAACACGTGTCTTTGTAATAAAACGATTTTCTATATTCACCTGTATCCAGCGCTGCTGTCTTCAGCTCTGCTGTTTCCTGCTTCTGACCCCTGCTAATTATGCTCATTGAATATTCACTGTACCTTGCATCTGGAAGCAGGAGCATCGCCGGGGACAAGCGAGTATCCAGCAAGCAGTGTGTGTGCGCAGTGACGTCCAGGTGGTCATCAGAGTTCCCAATGAACTCTGATGAACCCGTGAAGTCACCGTAGTGACAGTCGCTGTAGCGCGGGTGTCATCAGAGTTCATTGGGTACTCCGATGACATCCAGGACGTCACTGCACACACACTGCTTGCTGGATACTCACCTGTCACCGGCAATGCTGTCCCCGGGGATTCTCCTGCTTCCACGTCTGAGGTGCAGTGAATATTCAAAGGGCATAATTAGCAGGGGTCAGAATTAGGAAGCAGCAGAGCCCAAGAAAACAGCGCTGGATACAGGTGAATATAGAAAATATCTTTTTATTTCACAGACACGTTTTCTACGGTACATGTCACACTGATGTCACATGTATGCAAACACAGATGTGACACACATATGACCATACCCATGCATGTGGCTTGTACCTGATTAAACACGGACATCTGAAACTGGCCTCAGGCTTGAATCCTTGCCTATAGACCTGTAATACACGATCCCTACTCCAGCAGTTTTCCCTACAATAAATGCAGCTAAGAACCGTATCATTAGAGAAAAGTAATAATTTCAATTACTGAAGCCCTGAAAAGGACTGTTGGTTTACTGTTGTACTAATAGGTACTCTCATACTAGAACACATTGTCCTTTCTCCAGCAGAATCTGTCCCTCGTCCCTACACTATTTGTGGGTGGTGCGGTAAATATGGCATCTCTGGGTCTTATATAGACCAGATGCGGCCATCCAAAGTAATACCAATAGCCAACATGGCTACGGTATTACCATGATTGGCAAGCAATACCCGCATGTTTATTGGCTAAAAAAAAAAGCCAGGAAAAATGCGGGGCATGGACTTGAGCATGACATCTGAGCACCAGAATACTTAGCGTATCGAGCACCCTAATGCTCGATAGAGTGCAGAGCATGCTCACCCGTCACTAGTTATTAGTATTCAGGAGTATTGTATACAACGAGGTAATAACTCTTGAATAATTCAAGATATTCAAGTGAGTCTGAGAATGCTTTTTGCACATGTTGTACTTCATTATAGTTGTTATTTGATATTTTCATAAATGCAAATCATATTGACCAAAATTTACAATGTAAAATTTTAGCAATTTTCAAACTTTGAATTTTTCTGCCCTTAAACCAAGTACCGTATTTTTTGGATTATAGGACGCACTTTTCCTCCCAAAAATTTGGGAGGAAAATGAGGGGTGCGTCTTATAATCCAAATGTAGCTTGGTGGAGAGGGGTCGCAGGAGGCAGAGGCAATGCTGTGGGCACTGTGTAGTGGGCAGCTGCACTGGTGCTTGCTAGGAGCGGTGAGGTAGGGGCCATCCTGAAATACCCACACTCCCCAGGTCACTCTCTCCTCCCTTCACAGTTGGCTGACGGTTAGCTTACAGTGCCCAGCCCTGTCACCTGGCTCTTAGGGGCGTCTCACACCCTGGTTGTGAGTGTAAATGTGCTAGTGTGTGTACTGACTGGTACAGTCATGTAGGACCCAGCTGTTGCTTTGTTGTTACCTTATTTTTGTGACACCTGGTTACCACAGGGGCGTCACAATTGCAATACCCCTCATGTGACTGTACAGTACTATTTGGTCACACAGCGAGACTCGGGAGGAAAGGAGCACTATTTGACTTGTGGAGTACAGATTTTCCTAGAATAGTTTGCAGACTCCATTGGCAATGCCCCTAAGTGACAGAACAGCAGAAACCCCCTCAAGTGACCCCAGTGTGGAAATAATTTACTGTGATACTTATCACCATTAGGTACCAACCATGCAGGGTGCCCAAAATTTTGCTTCGGCCCATTTTCCGTTTGTTAATTTTTAAAATGTAAAAGATAAAAAAAAATGTTTTTTGCCTAAAATACAAAGGAAATGTGTCATCTTTAACTTTATGCCTTTTAGAGATCATTTCATCTCCAACTTGTATAACGGTTTACAATACTGTAATTTTGACTGGGGTGCCCAAACTTTTGCATGCTGCTTAACACCCCTCTGGGAGTTCATCTATAGGTGTAGTGATTATTTTGTCACTGAAAAGATGATATTGTTCCCAGCTTGTGCTCAGAATGGGGCATTTAGATTTGGTTTTATGCACTTTTATGTACAGATAAAAAGACATACACGCTGGATCATAGGCCAGACAGGAGTTCAAAGTAACTCCCTCTGCCGCAGTGTATTTTGTCTGAATCACGGTGTTCAGAGATTAATACGTAAACGCCAATGTAAATGCAAATCTGTGGAAGTTCAGTTCAGCAGGTGCAGCCAAACCGTACCTCCACGAGTTCGGATTTAGCCCGTATCCCAATGGAAATCACTGATTGGTAGTTCGGGTCTCCACCCTCATACAGCCAGCCATAAGCAGAACACTTCCAGGGGAGGGTAGGTGTTTTTTTCGGGGGGTTGCATACTACATTGGATCAAGCCGTTGTGACCCCCAATGCAAGCCGATCAAACAATGCAAGTGGCTTGCTCTGGGCTGAGCACCATGTATAGCGATGTTCGCACGAGTGGTCAGCATACATAAAGCACCCGAACTCTGAACCCTGTTATTTTTCTTTGTCTGTGTTTGGCCCAAAACCGAACTTGCTCATCTCTTCTATTTATCTTATAGTATAACTGATAAGGCAGATTTATTGCTATGGTCAGTACCATCACAGAGATACCAGACAGGTTTTTTTTAGGTTTGGTTCCTCCCACTTAAAAATATGCTTTTTTTTTTCCCCCAAATAATTTTTTGCATCTCAATATTTTGAAGGATAGTTTTTCATTTTTCTGCTGACAGTCATGTGAGGGCTTGTTCCTTGCAGGATTCCTGAATTGCTGTTTCTTCTTCATTGTGCCTCGTAAAAAGCGGATTTGTTTTTTACTCTGTTCATGGTCATAAAAGCAATAAGACAGCTCTATTCTTTGGGTCAGTAAAAATTCATTGATACATTATATTTCATGCTTTGCTATGCTTTTACACAACTAAAACAATTTTTCCTTAAAAAAAAAAATGTTTCAACATGGCATAATTCTGACAACCATAGCTTTTTTTATATTTTGGCTGATGGAACATACAGGAGGTACGTTTTGTTTTTTTTAAAGGACAAGATGACATTTTCAAGGACACCAGATCTATTTCAATATGACTTCTTGATCACATTTTAATCCACTTTTTTCTTGTGGAATGATGAATAGACAATTTTTCCTACAATTTTTTTTATAGCATTCACTGTAGGGGTTAAATAGTATGACAGTTTTATAGATCAGCTTTATTGAGGATGTGGTGATACTAAATATGTGAACTGTTTTTGTTTATTTTTATGTAAATATACACATTTATGGGTGTAATGTTTTTTCCGTTCTTTATTTTTTGTTATATTTGTTAGGGCTTATTCACATGACCGTTCAGTTTGTCCTGGTCAGTTCCTGTTTTTTTGCGGACCTACTGACAGGACCATCTGTTCAATGTCTTTTGTGTAGGATCAGATGGCACATGGAAGCACTTCCGTGTGCATCCGATTCTACAAGAAAAACACATTGGATGCTGTATGTCCGTTCCGTTATCATGGAACATGTCCTAATCTGTTCCGTAATAACGGACCGTGACGTAATACACATTAATGGGCCCGCAAAACCCCCAGAAGCCGCACGGAAGCACTTCCTTGTGTTCTCCATTGGGTGCCCCTGCGTCTTGCTCCCCCACCAGCTCTGCAGCTGCTCGAACTGTCAGCATCTGCCCACACTGCAGTGTGTCAGCATTTTGCTCGCACTGCAGCGAGCAGCCGCAGGGATGATGAGCGCTGCTGTCAGGAGGTTACTAAAGTTAATTACCTGTAGTGATGAATACCTGCACTCCTGACGTCAGCGCTCGTCACAGACAGTCGCGTTCTTACATCACCTCACGCGGGCAGCCCGAGACTGCCTAGCGGTGACGTCACGGGCCGCTCGCGAGAGGTGATCTGAACACGGTGGGCATAGAAGTCAGTGACCAGCGCTGACGTCAAGAGTGCAGCGGCTTTCATCACCGCAGGTAATGTACCTCGCTAACCTCCTGAAATCAGCGCTAGTCATGCCCTGCAGTGACCTGGGCTGGCCTATTGATGTTCGCTCAGGTCACTGCACTGCTCTCCCAGTCAATGGGGAAGATTCTGTTCTTCATTGACTTAGACAGTGAGTATGGATCGTAGTGGGACCCCCTTTTTGGATTATGCCGGACTCGGATGTTATTTCTTTACAAAAAAATTGGTGAAAGAGGGAATGTGTTGGGGAGGTTTTTTTTCAATGAAAAAGGTTTGCCGTCTATTTTTTTTTAAATTACTGACTGGGTTGTGATGTCGGGTATCTGATACGCCGTGACATCCCAACCCTAGAGTTTAATGCCAGGTGACATTACACATTATCAACTCCATATATTACCCAGTTTGTCACCACACCACGGCATCAAGATGAGCTGGGGCAAAGCACCGGGATTGGCGCATCTAATGGATGCGCCACTTCTGGGGCGGCTGCGGCCTACTATTCTTAGGCTGGGGAGGGTCCAAGGACTGTGGTCCTCCCTAGTCTGAGAATAACAGACTACAGCTGTCAGCTTTACCTTGGCTGTTAATAATTTTAAACAAAAAACGTGAGGTCCCACCCAAATTGTATTAATTTTAATTTAAAATAACTTCGTTGGGTGCACTCTGTTTTGGATTACCAGCCAAGGTGAAGCTGCCAGCTGTGGTCTGCACTTTGCCGCCGTTTGCTTTACCTGAGCTGGCTACAAAAAAAATAGGGGGGACCCCACATTTTTTTTTAATTATTTATTTTTTGGCTACATATAAAGGCTAGGTACCCTTTAGTGCCACATGAAAGACACTAAAGGGTGCAAGATTACAAAATGCTGGGGAGTAGGACATTATATATATGTCTATCCCTCTATTCATTTTTCCCTCTCTCTCTCTTGTCTGTCTATCCCTCTATCTATATCTATTTATCTATCTAGCTGCTTCAGTGTTTTGCGGTCCGCAAAAAAACGGAATTCACACGGCCCAAAGACGAAGTGAAAGTCACACGGATGCATCCGTGAAAAAACAGGACCGTTTAGTGAGGACCGCAAAAACGGGACGGTCGTGTGAATGTAGCCTTACAGTTTTTCTTTCATTTTTTTTTACGTAGTCTCCCTATGGGACTTTAACTTTTATTACTCTGATCACTAGTCTAATGCATTGCAATACACATGTACTGCAATGCATTAAACCGGTCAGTGTGACACTTAGAAAACACCTTTTAGACTATGCTCTTGGCATGGTCTAACATGGCACTGTAGCTGGCATAACTGTTGGTTATTATTTGACCTTTGCTTGCCATGACAATCTATGATCTATGATAGCTCCCGCTCCTAAATGCTGTGATCATGGCATTTATTGGTTCAACAGCCAGAGGCAGTGCGGACACAGACCCTGGCTGTGACAGCCGGAGCTCAGCTATCACTTAAGCGAACCCACGGCGGTGATTGTGTGGGCACAGCATCTGTGACTGCACGATTGTCATGACGTACCAGTATGTCCATTTGTGGGAATTACCCGCAAGATACAACGTATGGTACAACATATATATTCTTGAGAAATTAGTCTTTAATATGCAAATGAGGTATTAAATGTTTTGGGTGTGACCAAGTACCTACTTAACTGGCCTCTGTCTCCCTATGTTATTTCACTACTCAGCCTCTTTAGCTTCATTACCATCTGTGTGATGCCAGGAGGCAGGCAAGCAAATCAGACCTTGTGCCATCAATTAGGTAGAATACTAGTAGTGGTAAAAATAAAACATGGAGACACCTGTCAATTTACAACAGCAGTTCAATGCTTTATTAACTAAATCTCTATAGACTGTGTGCAGTCTTTACAATGTACTACATTTGAGGCACTTCAGAAAAATAAAATAGTCCGGTATCATCATCAAGTAGAAAAATAAAGGCTATAATACAAACAATAGACTGACACGTCATCATGTTACTCTATAACATGAGCCTTTGTGGAATCAAAATGGTTTTTAATATCAAAATAAGTTAAACAAATGGCAATTTACATATTAAATAGCTCTTCTTACAAAAGTCTAATAATTTCATGTTTTTCACTTCTCCAAACAGAAATGAACAATTGTGATTTTAATAAAATAAACTAACGCATAATCAAACATCACATTAGAAGAATGGACTGCTTGTTAACAATTTGCTCCAGTCATAATATTTTGTAGGAAGTTGTGCGGAATTCAAGACATCCGGTCACTTACAGACTAAGGGGTTAATTTATACTGGTGACTGGTAGGAGAGTACCGGGACTAGAGTGACATGATCCTAACGCCAGTGTCCTATCGCTGTGAAACAGCCAGTGCTCTGATCAGAAGACACTTTCCAACACCAGGTCTGCTGCCTTCAGCCAACTGCCTCATATATGGCAATTAGGCAGTTAGCTATTGTCAGGAGACCCTGTGGTTGGGTCAGGTCATCCAAGGTTCACAGACCTCAAACTACCTTAAAGACCTACAGTAGCTCCCTATTCACCATGGAGATAATCACATTACTTTATGTGCAATGTTCACACACATGCGTTGCTCTACATTGAGCAATGCATTGGGGTTTGTGACAGGGTAGGTGAAAAATGGAATTCTGATGGACACCTTGGCAGAGCCAGTCACCATAAGTCATTTTGGATACTATCTGGCCTATGTCTCGCCAGTGGTAATCTGTTTTAGATGTGTTCAAAAGCATGGTAGACTATACTTAAAGAGGATTTTTAACAGTATTACCAAAACAATAAAACATACCAGGAAATGGTTGGAGAGGTTAATAAAAATATGTATGACATGAATGCCAGTTGGCAGCGATCCCAAACCAGGTGCACAGCAGTACATTGTTGAAGATATGTATTGCAAAGAAGGCACTTTTATGTTGACACAGATGTGATAAAGCAGCCAGGAATTTATTGCACGACAACTCCTACGGAGTTAAAAGAAAGTAAAGCTATTTGCAGCTCCTCAACTGCAGTCTCATGTAATTTTGGATTGAGTAATTTCTGTAAAATATTTTTGGAAGATACCCCTGTCTTGTAGTGTACAAAACAGATTTGACACACCAGCCCTAAAAATACTGTGCAGTGTCAGAAAGTGGCAAGATGTGAGTGTTCAATGCATCAAAGCACATTGTCTGTACAGAGATCACCCATGTATTTCTGGATATAGTGCTTTGTACCTCAAATGTTCCTCTAGGCACTGAATGGCAATAGAGTCTACATCCACATCAAACTTATTAGCAAATAAGTGATGCTTCCCCAACATAAACTGCAAATCACCAGCACCAAACACACAAACTGATCGCACATGAGTTCCGGCACACGGTGGATATGGAGCTCCTTTGGCAACATCTCCTTCCAAGTACTGCCATTTGACAAACCTGGCGACAGAATTCATGTCTGAAACATCGTATTTACCATTGGCTGGGACAGATCCTGGCATTTCAGGAAATCTGTGTAGAGTGGCCCATAAAAATTCATCAGGGCTATAAGTGTCCTCCGACCACTTTAGAAACGTTCTGATTTTGTCTTTTTCCAAGACATGGCTAACGAAAGCTCGACTGAGAACAAAATAGGCACTGCCAGAAAACACTGGGATTTCAAACGGGGGCGGCTCCTTGTTATCGTTAGTTTTCTGAATGCCATGATCATTTATTTCATAGTGCTTTTTCCACCGGACTTCTTTGTGTGATGGCATCTTTTCGGTTTCTAGGCTGTTTTCGCCTTTCAATGCTTTTAACATCTGTACCATTTCTCTGTTGGTTTTTATTGGAAAATCCATGCCACAGAGGTTTATTAAGTATTTCCACTGAGCATCCACATTGTGAAGGTCTTTCATGCAGTTGAGGTCAGCCTGAACACGACTCCATGATGCATACACAACATTCTCCAATTGGGAGGCTACAAAGACATTTTCAAAACAGGCTGCAATTCCTTTTACTGCCGCCATGAAAGATCCGGAAGATTTCTTGTCCACATGGATGCAGTAATAATTTTGAGGCATGTATATTGTACGCAAAAGTCTTTCCAGCATGTCGATTTTATGGTGAACCACTATAGAATAGGCTATGGGGAAATCGCGCTCTTCATTGCTAAGTGGGTATAAAATATATTTGCGATCTTTGGTAAAAGAGTCGCAGTCTTTGGTCATATTGATGTAGTCATTTTCATTCAGACGTTGCTGCTGTCTCCTGCTTTTCACAGTGATGAGCTCTAATTTGGCACTCTGGATTGCTTCGATGTCTCCTTTTAGGATCCTTGTACAGTTCACATTACTAGTGGGATTCTCCCCTACAATTTCTAAGTTTTTGCTAGTAAAATATAGAGTTTTGCTGTGGTTCCTCACCACAGTCAGGGTGGCTGCAGTGAGTGCGATAAATAGCAACAAGCCTAGTCGGCTGACTTTACAGTGGCGTAATTTTCGTCTCAGCATTTCAGAATATCTTGAGCAATTAAGAACACAAAAAAAAAAAAAAATCACTTCCTGTCAAGTGGATGTGTCTTTTAGAGAACCAATGTGACATCAAAGGTCAGTTGTGGTTATGTGATTCTTGGCAACATGATCCAAATACATCCTAAAAGATAAAAATTAAAGAAGTGTGATTACAGAGACAAAACTCAACATTTTTGTACTAATCTTTTAAAGTTGCATTCATAGATTTGCAGTGTAAGTGTACATTTTTTTTCTATGCCAAACATTTCTATTAGTATACTATTTTTTTTTTTTAAATTAGCCATACATATTTGTGTATTTGATTACTTATGGTAGAACATGGCCCCTGGATTTCACATGTATTTTTAATATATCACATTTCCTCATGTTAGTTTCAGTTCATATATTCTTGGACAACGCCTAAGAAGGCAATGTTCAACCTCACCTTATGGCTCCAATACATGTAAAATGTAAGCTAAATATCTACAATCTGTGTTCAGCAAATTTTACTGCAGTAGTTATACACTGCCATGGTAAGATATACACACACACACACACACACACACACACACTAATTATATAACACACACACACACACACACACACACACACACAGTACAAGTTCTCCCACTTAAAAAGATGAGAGGTCTGTAATTGACATCATAGGTAGACCACAACTATGAGAGACAAAATGAGAAAACAAATCCAGAAAATCACCTTGTCTGATTTGGCAAGACTTTATTTGCAAATTAAAAAATAAGTGGTCACCTAAAAACATGCAAGATTACTGGCTCTCACAGACCTGTAACTTCTTCTTTAAGAGGCTCCTCTGTCCTCCACTCATTACCTGTAGTAATAGCACCTGTCTGTGTGCACTGGGTAGATGTGTTTCTTAAGCAAAATAAGCACCCTCTGGCAGAATTCCGCACCTGTGGCAAAAAGAACGCACCCAAAATCCGCGTGCGGTTTTACCGCTTTTTGGTGTAGATTTGCCGCGGTATTGTCCCTGGGATTTTTTTAACAATTATCAAGGGCAAAACCGCAGGTACCTGTGGAAAAGAAGTGACATGCTGCTTCTTTTTGCCGCAGAAATTCTGCAGCAAAACCTGTAGGGAAAAACAACGCAGTGTGCGTACAGAAGTTTGGATTTCTCACATTTTGCTGGAGAAGGACTGCATGAACCTTATGAACAAAAAACGCACCTTTTCTGCAGCAAAAACCACGGCAAATCCGCAGCAAAAAAATGCGGTGTGCGCACAGGGCCTAAAATACAGCTGTCCACAACCTCAACAGTCACACTCCAAACTCCACTATGGTGAAGACCAAAGAGCTGTCAAAGCACACCAAAAACAAAATTGTAGCCCTGCACCAGGCTGGTAAGACTGAATTTACAATAGGAAAGTAGCTTGGTGTGATGAAATCGACTGTGGGAGCAATAATTAGAAAATGGAATAATTAGAATATGGAAAACATGCAAGAACATCGATAATCTCCCTTGATCTGGGGCTCAACACAAGATCTTACCCCGTGGAGTCAAAATGATCACAAGAACGGTGAGCAAAAATCCCAGAACCAAGCGTGGGGACCTAGTGAATGACCTACATAGAGCTGGGACCACCGTAACAAGGGTACCATCAGTAACACACTACACCCCCAGGGACTCAGATCCTGCAGTGCCAGACGTGTCCCCCTGCTTAAGCCAGAACATGTCTGGGCCCGTTTGAAGTTTGTTAGAGAGCATTTGGATTATCCAGAAGAGTATTGGAAGAATGTCATATGGTCTGATGAAACAAAAGTAGAACGGTTTGGTTGAAACACAACTCGTCGTGTTTGGAGGAGACAGAATGCTGAGTTGCATCCAAAAAAACACTTTACGTACTGTGAA
Organism: Anomaloglossus baeobatrachus; assembly: GCF_048569485.1. Classification (NCBI taxonomy): domain Eukaryota; kingdom Metazoa; phylum Chordata; class Amphibia; order Anura; family Aromobatidae; genus Anomaloglossus; species Anomaloglossus baeobatrachus. Next base: position 596,484,584 of record NC_134353.1, on the reverse strand, counting down.
GTATGGGGGTGGCAACATCATAGTTTGGGGCTGTTTCTCTGCAATGGGAACAGGATGACTGATCTGTGTACATGAAAGAATAAATGGGGTCATGTATCGTGAGATTTTGAGTGCAAACCTCCTTCCATCAGCAAGGACATTGCAGATGAAACGTGGCTGGGTCTTTCAGCCTGATAATGATCCCAAGCATACCACCAGGGCAACGAAGGAGTGGCTTCATAAGAAGCATATGAAGGTCCTAGAGTGACCTAGCCAGTCTCCAGATTTCAACCGCATAGAAAACCTTTGGAGGGAGTTGAAAGGCAGTGTTGCCCAGCGACAGGCCCAAAACATCACTGCTCTAGAGGAGATCTGCATGGATGAATGGGCCAACATACCACCAACAGTGTGTGCCAACCTTGTGAAGACTTACAGAAAAGGTTTGACCTGTGTCATTGCCAACAAAAGGATATATAACAAAATATTGAGATGAACTGGTTACTGGCCAAATACTTATTTTCCACCAAAATTTGCAAAAAAAAAAAATCTTGCAAACTCAGACAAGGTGATTTTCTGGATTAGTTTTCTCAATTTGTCACTCATAGTTGTGGTCTACCTATGATGTCAATTACAGGCCTCTCATCTTTTTAAGTGTGAGAACTTGCACAAATGGTGGCTGACTAAATATGTTCTCTTCCCAAAATATTAAATATAATAAATATATAATCGTGTGTATATATTATATACCTATACACATACATACATTATATATATATATATATATATATATATTTATATTCTGTATAAGCAGCCAGATCATCAATTGGAAATCAGGATCTGTTATTTTATACAAAGTCAAAATCCTAGAAAAACAACATTAAACTAGGGTAAAGATGTGACCAAGTATATTGCATTGTAACCCATTAAGGCCTGAAGATTTCCTTCCAAACACGACCACAATGCCTTTTGTTAAATGCAACATTTCCACGACTCTGATCAGTAAGGAAAGATGAATGTGTGTGATGTGTTCCCAATCCAGAACAGCTGCATAAGTCCAGCATTATTCAGTTCTGAAAACAAGCAGCCAGCCAGCAGCTCTGGGTATGAAAGCAGCACTTTATGTCAGCAAGGAAAAGGTTTTTTCAGCACTCGCTGAATATGTGCTTTCTGCAAAGTATAAGGTTACCTAGTAACTTAATATTTATCCAGATGTAAAGCCTTTCTAAGGAACATTGACTTCTACATTTATTAGGGTTTCTGAAATTCAGATTCCTCAAAATACAGGAAAAGAAAGTTTTGTAATTCTAAAAGCACACATCTACCATATATCATTAACATGATGATTACACTAGATTAGTGATTACTCTAGCTCAGTGCAGGCCTTCATGGGCTAACATGCAATATATTGTACTTGGTCACATCTTTAGTACACTTGCGTTGAACGGCATCCGTCACAATGCGTTGTGTAATGCATGTGACGGATGCCTTGCAAAAAGTGTGATAATAAAGGCCACGGATTCCTGTGAAATAACGCATTGCGTTAAGTTTTCTTTAGCCGAGAGAGCGCCCTCATCATCACCGCACACACCCCGACACTACAGCCCAGCCCTCATCGTTCCCGCACACATCCCGACACTACAGCCCTCATCATCCCCGCACACGCAGGCACTACCGCACCCATCATCACCACACACACACACACACACACACACAACCTCAGTGACATCCCCGCTGACAGCGCGATTCACTTCAGTTGCTGCGTGGAGCTCACAGAAGCGGCGGTGTTCTACGGCCGCTCCTGTCAGCTTCATGTAGCAGAGCTGGATGCGGGACCTCGTGTGGATTACGCCGGACCTGGAGGGGTATTTGGGGATTTTAATCATGGTGAAAAAGTGTTTTATTTGTCTTATTCCAAATAAAGGATTTTTTTCGGGTTTATGTGTTTATTTACTTTCACTTACAAGTTAATCATTGGAAGGTATCTCAGGGAGACGCCTGCCATGATTAACCTAGGACTTAGTGGCAGCTATGGGCTGCTGCCATTAACTCCATATTACCTCGATTGCCACCGCACCAGGGCAATTCGGGATGAGCCGGGTTGAGTCCCGGGACTGTCGCATCTAATGTAGGCGGCAATTCCGGGCGGCTGCTGGCTGATATTTGTAGGCTGGGGGGCTCCCCATAACGTGGGGCTCCCCATCCTGAGAATACCAGTCTTCAGCCGTGTGGCTTTACCTTGGCTGGTATCAAAACTGGGGGGACCGCACGCCTTTTTTTATTTATTTATTGTACTGCACGATATAGACACGCCCACCGGAGGCTGTGATTTGGTTGCAGTTTGACAGCGGTCACTCAGCGTGGGGGAGGGTCTGACTGCAACCAATCATAGGCGCCGGTGGGCGGGGAGGGCAGTGAATACGAGATTGAATAATGGGCGGGCGGCTTTTTCAAAATAGGAAAAGCCGCCGGAGCAGTGTGACAGCTGTGCAGCGTCGCGCCCGTGATCGGTGAGTATGAGAGAGGGGGGGACAACAGAGACCAGGAGTGATTTTAAACGATTTCAATCGTTCTGCTAGACATGTTGAGCATGCACAGTAGAACGTGACGAAATCTGTCAGCAGATTCCGCCGCTTAGCACATAGCGGCGGAAACCGCCACCATAGACAATCATTAGACACCGTGGTGGATTCCAACGGAATGCATCAAGGTGCGCTATTTTAAACACAAAAACCGCTACATGCAGCATTCCTTCCGCCCAACGCAGCGTCAAAATAACGACGCTGCGTCGTACAGCGGATGCAACGCAAGACCATCCGTTGCTATCCGTAGCTAATAGAAGTCTATGAGGAATATAACGGTTTCCTGCAACCGTAATTCCTCAAGGCTGCAGATAGCCGTCCAACGCAAGTGTGAAAGTAGCCTAATGCGGTTTTCTATGACTGACTTTTTTATACTAATGGATCCAGATTTCCAATTGGTTATGTAGCGGTTTTTACCGATATATAGTAGTCTCTCACCACAGCAAACTGCTGCAGTAAAATTTACTGAAAACAAATTGCAGATATTTAGCTTTTATTTTACATGTATTAGAGCCAGAAAATGAAGGTGAATATTGCCTTTTTAGGCAATGTCCAAGAATATAAGAACTGAAACTAATATGAGGAAATGTGATATTAAAAATACATGTGAAATCCAGAGGCCATGTTCTACTGGTAACGCAATCGCTTCATGTCACAGCAGTAGTATATTTAAATATAAGGGCTACATTAAATTACAGGCTTTGGGAAAGGCTTCCATGACTTCAAAAGGGTCAGTATCCAATCCCACCCTATCGACAGCGTTGATAAAAATTGATTTTTACATATGTTAATAGTTGACAGAAATTAAAAGTATGTATTTACACTTGCAGCTTTGAATAAACAGTGATCATTTAGCCTATATTCACACGGGAAGTTTTTGGTGCTTTTTTGGCAGTAAAACCTGATCTCTTGACTGTAAAGAAGCTGTGTTTTTTGTGTGTCATTTCTCTAGAGTACATGTTTCAGTAAAGTTAGTTTCATTAACCAAAAAAGCATCAAAAACGCTGAATGAATTGAAATCGTTTTTTTTTTTTTTTTTTTTAAATAAAAGCAGCAGCATTTTTCTATTTTAGCCAGAAAAAAAAAGCAAGTGTGTACATGAGATTTCTGGAATCTCATAGGATTTGCTGGTACTGTAAAAAGCAGCTTTTTCCATAAAACCAATGAAAAAAAAAAATGCAACAAAAATGCCCTGTGTGAACATAGCCTTAATAGCGTTTAGGCAGACCGACTGTACCTGCAATGCAGACAGAACGAATCCGTAATCTTTCATAGTGCAAAACTGTCTTTGTTCTCAGCAGCACATGTCTAGTTTACACAGAAAACGTGCTGCCAAGAACAAAAGATTTTTTTTTAAGCAAGGCTAAAAAACCTTTTGATGTTTAATGGCGATTGGCATGATTATTATTATGAAACAAGTATTCCTAGGCACAATCCTTCACAATAATAGGTAATTGTTGTACACCACGTTTCTGGCTAAAATATACATCCCTTCATTTAATTTTCACACCCCCTAATTTTCAGATTTTAATTATATTCCTCCTAGCAATACATGCTGGATGTGAGGTCTTTGTGTTCAGAATGATACTGCCTTAGGCTTTATTCACACATCAGCATATGTGTGCCAAAACACAAAATAGGTGTTAATCTTTCAATTACATTTTTTCTTTGTAAGTTGCACTCCTGGTTTTTGCATACAAACACTGATGCTAAATACTGACCAAATACTGATGTGTGAATAAGCCCTTAGGCAGATCTAATTGTCCAGTGGGACACATCACCCACACCCTCTTTCTTTCACAAGTCTGCACAATTCTAGGGTCTGGAGCCCTTATTCTGTAAAGCACCACTCCAGCATGTTTTTGGTTTTTTTTTTTCAGTGCTACAGTGGTTCTTTTAATCCAATCTGCCCAGTCTTAAATTCACCGGCGTTTTCACCTTCTGTCAGTGCCACTCTGGTCCTGGGGCACGATCTTGTGACTGCAACTTCTAACTATCCGCAACTCAGAAGTTACATTACAAGCTCACAATACAAGTCTATGGAGAGCCAGAATGAGGCTCTTATAGTGATCCATTATCTCATCAAGGTTTAAATGACCCCGCTATATTTGGTGAAACAATTAACTCACCCCTCCTATGATGGCCCGAGTGGCATCTCTTTGGTACGGTTGTGATGTTCGGTGATACTGAGGGGTGGGGGCTGCACACAGGACTGGAAGGGGGGGGGTGGGCGGGCTGCACACAGGACTGGGGGGGGGGATGGGCTGCTCACAGGACTGGGGGGGGGATGGGCTGCACACAGGACTGGGGGGGGGGATGGGCTGCACACAGGACTGGGGGGGGATGGGATGGGCTGCACACAGGACTGGGGGGGGATGGGATGGGCTGCACACAGGACTGGGGGATGGGATGGGCTGCACACAGGACTGGGGGGGGATGGGATGGGCTGCACACAGGACTGGGGGGGGATGGGCTGCACACAGGACATTGGGGGGGCACACTGTGCTGAGGGTTTCATGCTATTCTGGGGGAGAGGGTTTACAGAACTGCGATGGTGAGGCACAAAACACTGGACAGGGCACATAGCAGCAGAGGGCCGGCGCTGGACTCACAGCAGCATTGCACTCACAGCTCCGGAGGGCAGGGGGCGGGCACACAGCATCAGAAGGAGAAGGCGGGCACAGAGCTCCGGAAAGCAGGGGGCGGGCACACAACGCTGGAAGCTGTGAGGTTGCTGTCAGACCCGCCCACAAAGTAAGTCCTGATCACGTTGGCACCGTCCGACGGGAGAACACATTGGTGCGCACAAGCAGCAATGTGTGGATTTAAAGGGCCAGCGGCCTGCAAAACTGCGGTGACATCACGAGCACTTCCTCCCCCGGGAATCTGCCCGGGGGGCGCATAAAAGGTCATGGCGGGCCACATGCGGCCCGCGGGCAGGAGGTTCCCCACCCCTGCATTAAAGAATGACCTCCAACTTGCACCATGAAACACTAGAGCAATCCAGCAGGTCGCTGACATGTTCATTTTTTTGTTTATTTTTGTTTTTACATAAATGTAATTTTGGTATTTTCATTTTTTGGGTTTTTTTTTTTTTTTATTACATTTTACAGGTTTCTTTAAACTTTTTTTTTTTCCTTTTTTCCCTGGTCCCTATATGGGACTTTACCATTTCTTAGTCTAATCGCGCTGGAATGCATTGCCATGCAGCAGCATAGCAATGTATTATACTGTCAGTGTCAGGCTGCAGATTGCCTGACAACCTTCTGCTCCCTCGTGATAGTGTCACTGGGGAGCCGAAGCGGTAAGAGAAAGAGTGCACTGCTTCTCCCTAACATCTATGTGCCGCAATTGCTACTGATCTCAACACACAGAAGATAGCAAAGGGTCATCATCTGGACCGGATTCAATCAGGTACCGATGAAGTCTCCGGGCAGACCTACCCCGGCTTCTTAAGATTTGAAGAAAAAAAATAAATAAATACTGTTATCGTTGGGAGGTTTGTACAATAAAATTTGATTTATAACACTTGATGTGAACATTATGCTATCTCGTTTGTATCAATCATTTAGGAAAATCAGAGAAAAAACGCACACTAATTTGGAATGATGTGTATATAGAGGTTTTAGAGCAATGTTTGCCTCCATCCAGACATCCATTTCATGAAAGTCTCACATATTTCAGAAACACAATGCAAAATAACATACTGTGTCCATCACAACAACATGAAAAAAAAAAAAAGTGATGAAAGCCAATCAACAAGTTGATACTAGTGCAGGAAAAGACAACTGCGGGCTACAACCCTCAGCTGTCTGCTTTACCTTGGCTGGTCATCAAAAATAGAGAGGATGCAAAGCCTGTTCTAAAGTTATTTTAATAAATATTAGAAAAAAAAAAAAAAAGGCATGGGATCAGCTCTATTTTTTGATAGCCAGCCAAGGTAAAGCAGAAGCGGGGGGCTGGTATTATCAGACCGGGAAGGGCCATAGTTATATGGGGGAGTTTATTTGAATAAGCACTCTTCAACACACCCTTGTTCACTTATTTATTACTTCAAAATAAATCCTAGAATTTCTGTACTAATCCAAACAGTAATGTCCCACAACACATCGATTCCTATGGAGCATCGTTCAGAGAACGTTCTCCAAAAGACATTTCCTAAATCACTTGCAGTCAGTGACATACACGAATGTGAGAAATTACAGGCTGCCGCTGACCAGCTGTGATCTCTAGAGTCACATTCTGAGAACATTTGCGGAACAAGGCTCCAGAGGTCGCTGCGGGTCAGAGATATGTACGGAATTTCTCACTCACTCATGCCGGCTTCTGATCAGCAGTGACCTATGCAGCGTCATTTTGAGAAAGTTCTGAGAACGATGCTCCATAGAAATTAATGGAATATTACTCTTTGGACTAGTTCGGAACTTCCAGTATTTATTTTCAACTAATAAATTGGTAAACGAAAAGGGTAGGGGAGTGTTTATTTACATACACTTTTTTTTCCTGTTTTCTAACTTAAATCTATACTTGCCAGGTTAGTAACGGGGGTGTCTGATAGACTCCTCTCCATTACTAACCCCCGGGGTTGATGCCAGCTGTAAAATTCACAGCTGACATCAACCGCACAAGTATAACCCCAATTACCAATGCACCAGGGCAATTCGGAAAAGCCAGGTAAAGCGCCAGAATTGGTGCGTCTAATGGATGTGCTACTTACAGGGAGGCTATGGGCTGGTATTTTCCCACCTCGATACTAGCTCCCGGCTGTCTGGCTTACCTTGGCTGGTTATCAAAAGTAGGGCAGAGCCCACAAAGTTTTCTTTACATTATTTTTAACAACAGTGTGGGATCCCCACTTTTTTGATTACTAAGGTAAAGATGACAGCTGAGGGCTACAGCCCGTAACTAACTGTTTTATCTGCACTTTTTTTTATCAAAAATAGGCAAGAGCCACGCCGGGTTGGTTTGATTTTTTTTTAATTAGGGTATGTGCGCACGTTGCGTTCTGGCGTGACAAAGGAATGGAAGGCCTCCCATATGACAGGTTAAAAAAGTTAGATATGTTTAGCTTAGAAAAAAGATGTCTCAGTTGAGATCTCATTTCTATGTATAAATACATGTGTGGTCAATATAAAGGACTGGCACATGACTTATTTCTTCCAAAGACAGTACTAAGGACCAGGGGGCACTCACTGCAAGTGGAAGAAAAGCGATTCCGACAGCTAAATAGGAAAGGGTTCTTTACAGTTAGAGCAGTCAGACTGTGGAATACCCTACCACAAGAGGTAGTAATGGCAGATACTATAACAGCTGTTAAAAAGGGCTGGATGATTTCCTCAGTACACACAACATTGTTGGTTATAAATGACTTAGTGACCAAATGTAGAACTGGTGGAGGAAGGTTCAACTAGATGGAGCTAGGTCTCTTTTTCAGCCTAAGTAACTATGTAAAAAAAATAAATAAATAAAAAGCAGCGTTTTGTCACTGCATGTGAGTTTCAAAAAGGATGCAAAACACTGAGTTTTGGATGCATTTTGAATGCAGAATGGATGTGTTCAGGATGCTTGCTCTCCCACAGACAAAAGGGGGAAAAGCATCCAAAACGCACAAAAGAAGTGACATGTTGCTATTAAGAACGCATCAATTTTGTAAAAAAATTGGCATCCAAAACGCTGAGTTTCAAAACGCAACGTGCGCATGGAATTTGCTTAAGTGTCATAGACTTTGCTGGGGACGCACAACCCATGCGTTTACGCTGCAGTTTAAGGCTATGTTCACACACTGTTTTTTACCTGCGTTTTTTGCTGCAGAAATTTCTTGAGAAATTCTTGTAACCTTTCTGCAGACATTCCCCAGCAAAACCTATGGGAAAAAAAAAAATTAGCTGTGCGCACACTGCTTTTTTTTCCTAAGAAAATTCTTTTGGTAGATTTTCTAAAGAAAAAGAATGAGCATGTCACTTCTTTTCTGCAGCTAACTGCGTTATTCACTCCATTGACTGTAATGTAATCATCAGGACCATTTTTTCAATGTCTTTTGTGTAGGATCGGATGGCACATAGAAACACTTCCATGTGCATCCGATCCTACAAATAACACATCAGATGCCGTATGTCCGCTCCGCTATTATGGAACATGTCCTATTCTGTTCCATGATAATGGACCGTGACTCAATACAAGTCAATGAGCCTGCAAAATCCCCGGAAGCTGCATGGAAGCACTTCAGTGTTACCTCCGGGTGCCTGTGCAGTCTGTGTCCCGCTCCAGCCCCAGCCATAGTTTGCGACGTTGTTTCGTGTGACATCTACGAGTGTCTCAGAACGATCGCAAATTGGTTACAAATCATGTATCGTTTACACGTCGTTTATTTTTAAAAAATAGTTTATTCTTCCCTGCGGTGGTTGTACATCGTACCCGGGGTAGCACACATCGCTCCGTGTGACACCCCAGGAACGATGAACTGCAGCTTACCCGCGGCTGCCGGCAATGCTGAAGGAAGAAGGTGGACGGGATGTTTACGTCCCGCTCATCTCCGCCCCTCCGCTTCTATTGGCCGGCGGCTGTTTGACGTCGCTGTGACGCCGAACGTCCCACCCCCTTCAGGAAGTGGATGTTTGCCGCCCACAGCAACGTCGCTCAGCAGGTAAGTACGTGTGACGGGAGTTTAACGACTTTGTGCGCCACGGGCAACTAATTGCCAGTGACGCACAAACGACGGGGGCGCGTACGATCGCTAGTGTGACGCCCGCATAAGATCCAGGACAGTCCAGCAGCTAGACTCAGATACCAGACTAGAATGGAACAACATTCCGCTCCCAAAACTCCAGCAATTAATCTCCTCGCTTCCCAGACTTTTTACAACTCGGTAAATGTATTTTTGAGATGTATTGCTGCCATTAATTTCTAAAACAAGAATTTTTTCAAATAAAGTGGAAAAATTCCTAAACTTTCAACTTCTGATATGTGTTTTATTTACTGTTGTAAAGAAATCAGAATGCCATGATTTGGAAATTTCTTACAACCATATTGAATTCACATTTTAAATTGAATCCACATTTTTAAAAAACTACTGGAACAGCATGTCCATCTTGAACTGTCCTCATACCTCTCTTCCTGCTCTCTCTTTGACCGGTTACAATCTGGCTTCCGACCCCATCATTCCACTGAAACTAACCTGACCAAAGTCGCTAACGACCTACTAACCGCAAAATCCAAGCGACACTACTCTGTCCTCCTCCTCCTGGACCTGGCCTCTGCCTTTGACACAGTGGACCGCTCCCTTCTACTACAAATTCTCTCGTCTCTGGGCATCACAGACTTGGCACTATCTTGGATCTTCTCATACTTATCCAACCGACCTTTCAGCGTCTCCCACTCACACCACTTCTTCATCTCGCACCCTATCTGTCGGGGTCAAGGTTCAGTTCTTGGGCCCCTGCTGTTCTCCATTTACACCTTCGGCCTGGGACAGCTCATAGAGTCCCACGGCTTTCAGTATCATCTCTATGCTGATGATACACAGATCTACCTCTCTGGACCTGACATCACCTCCCTACTAACCAGAATCTCACAATGTCTGTCTGCTATTTCATCCTTTTTCTCTGCTCGATTCCTAAAACTGAACATGGACAAAACAGAATTCATTGTCTTTCCTCCTCCTCACTCAACTCCCCCACCTGACATATCCATCAATGTCAATGGCTGCTCACTTTCCCCATTGTCACACGCTCGCTGCCTGGGAGTAATCCTAGACTCTGATCTCTTTTTCAAGCCACACCATCCAAGCCCTCTTCACCTCCTGCCGCCTCCAACTCAAAAATATTTCCCAGATCCGTACATTCCTTTCCCAAGAAGCTGCAAAAACCCTACTACATGCCCTTATTATCTCCCGTCTGGATTATTGCAACCTCCTGCTCTGTGGCCTCCCTTCTAACAGTCTCGCACCCCTACAATTTATTCTAAACTATGCTGCCCGGCTAATCCACCTGTCCCCCAGCTACTCCCCGATCTCTCCTCTCTGCCAATCCCTTCACTGGCTTCCCTTTGCCCAACGACTCCAGTTCAAAACACTAACTGTGACATACAAAGCCATCCTTAACCTGTCTCCTCCCTACATCTGTGACCTAGTCTCCCGGTACTTACCTGCACGTAACCTTCGATTCTCATAAGATCTCCTTCTCTACTCCCCTCTCATCTCTTCCCACCATCGCATCCAAGATTTCTCCCGTGCCTCCCCCATACTCTGGAATGCTCTGCCTCAAACACATCAGACTCTGGCCTACCTTGGCAAATTTCAAAAGGAACCTGAAGACCCACCTCTTCCGACAAGCCTACAACCTGCCGTAACTCTCAGTCTGATACAGCGCCGCACAATCAGCTCTACCCTAACCTACTGTATCCTCACCTATCCCTTGTAGACTGTGAGCCCTCGCGGGCAGAGACCTCTCTCCTCCTGTACCTGTCTGTGTCTTGAATGGTTTATGATTATTGTACTTGTCCCTATTATGTACACCCCTTTCACATGTAAAGCGCCATGGAATTGATGGCGCTATAATAATAAATAATAATTTTACACAGCGTCCTAACTTTGTTGGCATTGGAAGTGTATAAGCTAAACATACAGTGAACATGACCATAGCCTGATCTCATATCAGTAGTGTCAATCCTGTACTACTTTTCTGATCAGTGAACTCTTGCTTCTACATCGTGCAAAGAGTATTGCTGAGGAAAGCATTTTTATGGCCCCTTTAAGTCCTACCATGGGTGATGGGCGAAACCCCGAGGTTCGCGTTCAGGAGCCTCACCCGAACGTTTTGTAAAGATCGAGTTCGTGTTCTGAGAACATGAACTTGCATCCGAACACCAAACTTGGACTTTACAATTATGGGATGGAGCGGCGGGCAGGGGGATGTAAAATAAGGAATATAGTTAATAATAAAATAGTCATTATACTGCAGACTCTGTCTCCCGGCCGCTTCTGCTTCCATGTCCAATTATTGCTGTGCCCCCAGGTTACAGGACCTTCCATGACGTCATAGCCATGTGACCAGTCTGGTGTGAATGTTGTACAGACATTGGGTTGCAGACTGGTCCCATGGATATGACCAATGAGGTATAAACATTCACACCAGAGTGTTCACATGGCTATGATGTCATGGAAGGTCCTGTAAGTCAGTTGTAGCAGGACTGGATTGGATGCTGGAGTAACCTGAAACCAGTCCATACATTGTAGCATCTGGAATGTATGGGCCGATTCCAGGTTACTCAAACAGCCAATCACAGACACCTATTCTGTGTAACAGCGTCTGTGATTGGCTGTTGGGTCCCTTACATCTATAGTAGTGTAAAAATAAATAAATTAAAAATAAATGATGTAGCACTCCGTAATATTTTTGATTCTCAGCGCAGATAAAGCGGACGGCTACGGATTGCCACGCCCATCTGCCTGGCTTTACCTTGTCTGGTAATCAAAGATACAGGAAGTCCATAAAAAAAAAAAAAAAAAAAAAAAAAGTGAGCTCCCCTCGTATTTTGATAGTCAGGTAAAGCCAGGCAGCTGGGATTCTCAGAGTGGTAAGCCCCAAGCCTTCTGGGACCCCATACTAAAAACCGCAGCCAGCAGTCGCCCCTGGAAATGGTGCATTGTTTTTTAGAGCCATTTCCAGGCGCTTTACCCGGCTCGTCCAGCGGCCCTGATGTTGGTGGCACGCTGGGTAATAAAAAAAGGTTAATACCAGCTTTGTATTCTCAGCTGGTACTAAGCCTAAAAGTCACGGAGTCACGCCAAATTAGACATGGCCACCATGAATTTATAGTAAACAGTAAAAAAAAAAAAAAAATTTACAGACTTCATCTTTATTATAATAAAATCCTTAGTCCGACGTGGTCCACAAATAGAGCAATGTTAGCTCTGGTTCTTCGCTCTGTATAGACAAGTGTCTCTACAGAGATAAGCAGGGAGATCCATGTCAGCTCTGCTTTATCGCTCTGTACAGAGTGAGAAGCAGGCTGACACTGAGGGTATGATTCCACTTGCATATGACTCATGCCTGCTCTCATTGCATCACCCCGCACGGCCTGACACTCTCCGGACAGGGGCGGCTCAGCTGTATAGAAATAAATGCAGCCAACCCGCTCCTGTTGGGAGAGTGTGCGCTGTGCCGGGTGATACGATGCGAGACTCGCACAGTGACCGTCAAAGTTCAATCACGTCCATGAGCCATGGACTCGGGTGAACCCTGACATCACCGCGAACACGGCCAAAACCAGTCGAAGACTAAGTGACGAGCAGTGCAATGAATACCCCTGGAAGTTAACATGACCTTCCATGACGTCATAGCCATGTGACCAGTCTGTATGCCAATGTCTGTACAACATTCACACCAGACTGGTCACATGGCTATGACGTCACGGAAGGTCTTTTAGTCAGTGGTGGTTACCCGGGGGCACAGCAATGATCGGACGTGGAAGCAGCTGGGAGACAGTCTGCAGGATGCGTTACGGGATCTGCAAATAAATCAAAATGTTTTTTTAATAATGTGTTGGTTTTTTTTTTTTTTGTTTTTTTTTTTAAACACAGCCCATGGACCCGAACTGGACCAAAACTGTAACACGACCTTTAAAGGAAAACTTGTGTTCAGGATCGTGTGCACAAACACGGTGTTCAGTACGAGTCCCGAACTTTACAGTTCAGGTTCGCCCATCACTAGTGCTCACTCGAAAAAATAGCTAAAAGGGCAGCTGGTTTGGAGAACAAGGCAGAAGAAACTCTAATCAGTTATATTGCAGGCCCCGCAACACTAATCAAGAGCTTCTTGTGTTCAAGATGGTGTCATGATAGACGTGCTTTGCCAGTGTTCTGTAGTGGCCAAATATAGGCAGAAAAGGCCAAACCTCTAAGGCTATGTGCACACGCTGCATTTTTATGATTCTGCGTTTTTTGGCCGCTAAAAACGCACAAAAACGCATCCGCTGCAAAAAAACGCATGCGTTTTTACCGCGATTTGGTGAGTTTTTGGCTGCGTTTTTCTGCGTTTTTCCAATGCATTGCATGGGGGGAAAACGCAGAAAAACGCAGGAAAGAATTGACATGTCCATTTTTTTTTTAAGCTCAAAAACACAGCTTAAAAAAAAAGTTGTGTGCGGACAGCAAAAATGAAAACTCAGACTTTGCTGGGGAAGCAAAGTCATGCAGTTTTGAGGTCAAAAACGCACCCGAAAAACACACTGTGTGCACATAGCCTAACACTGCAAATTGGAACAAGTGAATAATGTTAGGGGGCACAGTGTCCATAATTATTAAATTCAGGGTGCACAAAGGATATTATTATTCATTTAAAATGACATCTGGCACCTCAACATTAGTCATGCTGAGATCTGTAGCTTCAGATAGTACAAACTTTCCACCCACCATCCCACTGCTGATGCTCTGCTTCCCAAACCTGTCAAATACATCTGCTTCTTGCTGCTCCTATCTCTAGTACACAAAAGAAGAAAGGAATGGTAGCAAAGAGCAGATACATTAGGAGCAGTGTGCTGTCGGTGGGAGAAGCAGCTGAACTGTATAGTCTCAAAAAGGTAGAAATTAAGCAGGCTTTTACATTTTCTTAAATTGTAACACTAGCTAATGTAATTGATATAACTTGGTAAAAGTTACCAAGAATAAAATCCAAAAGAACTCTCTGCAGCTCAACCGGTAGCACACACAGAGGTCTTCAGAGAAAAATGAAAGCTCAGAGATAGAGTGCATCTTCTACAACTGTTGTCCTGCACCCAAGGGTGACTGGCAGTATTTACTACAGAAAGGAGGCACAACAGACCTGAAATGGACCAACCTGAAAATAAATGTCAGAAGTACAACTTACTTGTGACTGGAGGTACACGTTAAAGAAGAAGCGGTTATAGAGAATGTTTCATGTGAAATAGGCAAAAAACAACCCTATATTTGAGATCATGAAATTATTAAATAGACTTTATAGATATATAGGGGTGTAATCGGACATTGATGGCGGGACCATTGGAACAAAACCATTCAAGATATTCACAAAGAAAAAACGACAAAAAGGTCAAATATAGAAAATTCTTGGATAGATATGACAGATTTTCTTTGTGAATATCTAGAAAACGTTTCAGAAGTGACTGCTTTAAAAGAAAAACTACAGTTTATAGAAAAAAAATATATAAAAAATGATTTATATCGACTTCTGGAACTTTAAGATATTAGACTGTACAATATATAGAATTATTTTTTAATGTTTAGGTTTTGGAACCCTATAATTGGAAAGTCTGCTTAATGCACAACTATGTATAGAAATGACAGTCCCCAGGTACCTACAGTCATGGCTAAATGTATTGCCACCCTTGAAATTATCCCAGAAGATGAAGTATATCTCAAAGAAAGTTATGCGTTTTGTTATACACATGTTTATTTCCTTTGTGTGTACTGGAACAACAGAAAAAGAAAGAAAAAAGGGTAAACAGGGCATAATTTCACAAAATTCTGAAAATGGGCCTGACAAAATTGTTGGCACCCTCAACTTAATATTTGGTTGCACACCCTTTGGAATAAATAACTGCAATCAATGGCTTCCAATGACCATTAACAAGCTTCTTACACCCCTCTACTGAAATTCTGAACCACTCTTCATTTGCAAACTGCCCCAGGTCTCATGCATGAAGGACACTCTCTCCTGACAGCAAGTTTAAGATCTCTCCTCAGGTGTTCAATGGGATTTCGAGCCAGACTCATTGCTGCCACTTCAGAACTCTTCAGCGCTTTGTTTCTGCCCATCGCTGGGGGCTTCTTGAAGTCTGTTTGGGGTCATTGTCCTGCTGGAAGCCCCGTGACCTAGGAACCAAATCCAGCTTTCTGAAACTGGGTACTACATTGTGATCCCAAATTCTTTGGTAATCTTCAGATTTCATGGTGCATTGCAAGGCAGCAAAACCCCAAATGATCTTTGAACCTCTACCATATTTGACCAAGTAAGGTTTTCTTTCCTTTGTAGGCCTCATTCTGTTTTCAGTAAACAGAATGATGTGCTTTACCAGTCTTGCTTTTTCATGTCTGTGTTTTAGCAGTAGGGTCAAATGTCAACGGATAGTTCGCGTCGACATTGATGCACTCAGCCTGCAAGGCAGCTTGATTTCTTTGGAACTTTATTGAGACTGCTTATCCACCATCCGGACTATCCTGCATTGCCACTTTTCATAAATTTTTTTTTCTCTGCCATTCACCATCCAGGGAGATTAACTACAGTGCCACGAGTTCTAAACTTCTTGATTATGTTGCGCCCTTTGGACAAAGGAACATCAAGATCTCTGGAGATGGACTTGTAACCTTAAAACCTTAAGATTGTTGAAAAATATCAACAATTTTGGATCTCATGTTCTCAGTTTTCTTCTCCTGTTTCTGTTCTCCATGCTTAGTGTGGCACTGTGTGGCATGTACAGACACACAATGCATAGATTGAGTCAACTTTTCCCCTTTTTATCTGATTTCAGGTGAGATTTTCATATTGTCCACATCTGTTACTTGTCACAGGTGAGTTTGAATGAGCATCATATGCTTGAAACAAAATGGTTTACTCATAATTTTAGATAGATGGCAATCGTTTTGGGGCTTTTGTGTGAATTTATTTCCAATTTGCCTTTTTTCTTGTTGGTTCAATATAAACAAAGGAAATAA
Source organism: Anomaloglossus baeobatrachus (assembly GCF_048569485.1). NCBI lineage: Eukaryota > Metazoa > Chordata > Amphibia > Anura > Aromobatidae > Anomaloglossus > Anomaloglossus baeobatrachus. The sequence continues at coordinate 596,468,339 of NC_134353.1, read as the reverse complement.
ACTTTTATAACAAAACATGTGTAAATGCAAATGTTTTCTGATAGAAATGCATAATTTTGTCGAACAATTTCAAGGGTCCCAATACTTTTGGCCATGACTGTTTATTGTTTTACAAATATAAAACATTTCTTAATAGCAGATGAAACCTCTATTGGCAGTGCAGTGGAGACCTATTGAGACGGATTTTTCATTCTCCCATTAATGTACATGCAAAACTCCCTTCTTCAGTTTGCTCTTGCCTAACAAAATGTCATTATGAGAGCTAAGCAGGTCTTTGATGAAAAACAAAAACAGGCATTTCTACGCCCCATACATTTCTTACAATACAAGGATGGGCCCCTATCACGAAATAGGAAAACTTTACTTTAAAAATTAGTAGTTTGGGCACATTTTTTCATTCCAGCATTACAAAACACATTGTCCAGTCCATTCCTGACATTAATAACATCTTGACACTTTCACAGCTTAGTCACCATCGTTCAGATTTTTTCAGTGCAGAAAACAAAAAAAGGTACAAGTATACTGCAAGCCCTGTCTGATGCAGCTGTAATGATTTTGTTCTTGAACTGTACACCAGCAGCTCTTTTTTGAAGGACATATCCCAGAACTGGAAGTTTATATAAAGACAACTGAAAATGTATCTGTGCATTATAACAATAGAGAATACTCAGTACTACTAGACAGCCTCATTTCAGTTTCCATAGTAGGTTCTCATTAGACAAGCCCAACACACAGTTCCATGACAGCAGTAGAGACATAGGTCTGAAAAGCAAAATCACATGTGGCAAAGTGTGGCATTAACAAGTTGATGTAATAGAAATGAAAAATAATTAGAAGCCAAGGGAATTAAACAGAAAATGCTGATTAGATCTTCTTTGAAAGCTAGCTTACATATAGTGTGGGGAAGGGAGGGTTTATAATGGACCACATACCGAATTGCAGCCAAGGGTAGTGCTTATGGAAAAAAATTAAAATCGCAGTATACACCTGTCTTGTCTCTCTTACATGCAAACGAGCAAAGCAATTTTTTGATCTGACTAAAATCTAAAAGGGATCTGGTCAACAATAATGGTACTTCTCTCCAGACATGGTGGTGACTGCAGGCAAATACAGTTTTAAGCACATTTGTGGTAGCTTAATTGGATGTGCGGATACAGGGAGAAATTAAAATTACAATAAACTCTCCCTAAATCACTTTCCTCCAGTCGTTGTGCGGTAGGGATGAGGTCTGTCAATAAGTACTGAAGACACAGTGAGGGCATTGTAAGCAATCCCCCAGCTCCTTGACATACTATTCCGTAAAATGTGCCCACGATCAGGAATAGCAGTGTTTTGGAGGCAGCGCATTTTCCCTGCGTCCAATACTGGAGTATACTAGTACCCCATATGTGGTCAGAAACGACTTTTCCTGCATAGTGAAAAAAACTCAGAAGGGAATGAGCACCATATTATAGCACAGATTTTTCTGTAATGGTTTGCGAGTGACAAGTCACATTGGACATGAATTTATATAGGGGCAGTAATTATATTGACACCACAGATGTGGCAGTGAGGAAGGAAAAAAAAAAAAAAAAAAAAAAAAAAAAAAAAATCGCACTATAACAATTTGGTTTTAGCCCCAGATTTTACATATGGAAATGGATAAAAATGGCACCAGGAGTTGTCACACAATTTCTGCTGAAAGTGGCAGTTCCCCACATGTGGCAGTACAGTACTGCTTAGCCAGATGGTGAGACTTAGCAGGGCAGGAGCGGTAATTGACTCAGAGCACTCATTTTTCTAAAATAGTGGCTCTGTATATAAAGTCTGAAAACTATGTGCCATTAGAGCAGAAACCCCCCAGTGACCCCATTTTGGAAACTAAACCGCTGTGGGAATTTATCTACAGGTGTAGTGACGATTTTGACTCCATGTGTGCCTCCAGAAACAAAACCGTGGAAATTGCTGAGTGGAAAATGCAAATCTGACATTTAGTGACCGTACATAGTACATTGTAGTGCCCGTACATTGTAGTGCCCGTACATTGTGCCCAGCTTCTGGAGACACAGGATCTCCCACTACAGTAATGCCAATGTGGTTTAAGCGGTTTTGCTGGATTTCTTTTGGGGAGAGCCATAGTGCCTTTCCAGAGCCTATGTAAAAAAACAAAAAAAAAACCTATATTTCCATTGACAGACCTGAGTGGGGACTTACTTCTTGTGGACTGACTTGAAGCTTTCATTGGGAACATTTTACATAACACTTTGGATCTCAATCCTGTGCTCTAAGCTGAGCATTTACATCGCAGTTTCCATCTAAATTTCCCAATAACATTATTTGCATGACACTCCTGAAGAATCCATTCAGTAGGAGGGTACGTGCCCACGATCAGTGTTTGCAGCATTTTGGATGCAGCATGATTCAGCTGTGTCCAAAACGTTGCGTTGTACAGTACAAGCATAGTGGATGGATTTCTAGAAATCGCGTGCCCACTGTGCTTGTTTTTTCAGCATCAAACACTGACAAACACTTTCCAGACCGCAGCATTGTTTGCTGCGTAATCGCATGTATCCTCCCGTAAGGAGAACACAAGTGAAAAACTGCAGAGCACTGAACCCTGATCGTTAGTACATGCAGCAGTGGTCTCCTGCGGACGAGACTCGTGGCCCCACAGGTCAGGATCCGCTGTGTCCAGGACGCCGTGAGTCTTGATCGTGGGCACATACCCTAATGAGGCAGCAGAGTTACTCTGGACTGTGTTTAGCCTCTGTTCAGCCATGTTCATTTCAGAAGTGTACAAAATTGTTTGACCGCACTTTTTTTTTTTTTTTTGCACCACCAACAAGAAGATACAGTCCAAAATGACTCCCCCATAATAGGGAATCTTCTGTCAGAGGTTTCGTCTGAATCACGTATTTTAGAGACTTACATGGAAACCCTGATGTAAGTGCTCAGCATAGAGTGCAGGATAAATGTTAGTAGAGCCTGACAGATCTTTAGGAGGAAGAGTAAACAAAATCAACAGCAGGTCAAGAATTGCTTTAATTTATTTTTTTATCTTGGTATAAGTGATTAGACTGCCTTATTCTTTGGGTTGGTGCGATTACAGATTTTTATCTTTTATGTTTGGCTATTATCATACACTAAAAATTCATTTTTTTGTTACAAAAAAAGTTTTTTCATCAACTTCTAGTGAGAGCTATAATTTTTCTAGACATCTGCTGACAATGTGAGGGCTTATATTTTGCAGGACGAGTTGAGCTTTCTATTGGTACCAATTTCGAGCACAACATTTTTTAATCATCTTTTATTCTGTTTTTTTGAACAGCAGTTTAGAAATTGTTTTTAGATTTTTAATTATTTTTTCACAGTTAATTTTTTGATAAAAGTAATAAGACAGGTTTATTCTTTGGATCATTGCAATCACAGCAATACCACATTTATATGTATATTTTATGTTTTGCTGCTTATTACACAAATATTTTATAGAAAAAAAAATGGTTTGCCTAAAGGGGGCTTTACACGGTAGCGATATCGCTAGCAATTTGTAGCAATAGCGAGTAAGTACCGGCCCCCGTCGCGCATGCGATTATTTGTGATCGCTGCTGTAGCGAACATTATCGCTACGGTAGCGTCACACATACTTACCGTACCTGGTCGGCGTCGTCACTGTGACTGCCGAACAATCCCTCCTTCAAGGGGGAGGGACGTTCGGCAGCACAGCGACGTCACTAAGAGGCCGGCCAATCAAAGTGGAGGGGCGGAGATGAGCAGGACGTAACATCCCGCCCACCTCCTTCCTTTCGCATTGGGGCCGGCGGCAGGTAAGGAGACGTTCCTCGCTCATGCGGTGTCACACATAGCGATGTGTGCTGCCGCATGAGCGATGAACCACCTGGATAAACAACCCTTACCGATTTTTGAGTTTGGGACGACCTCTCCATGGTGAACGATTTTCACCATTTTTGAGGTCGCTGGTCAGTGTCACACGCTGCGATATCGTTAATGATGACGGATGTGCGTCACTAACAACGTGACCCCGACGATAAAACATTAACGATATTGTAGCGTGTAAAGCCACCTTTAGTCTAAGAGCTATAGGTTTTTCATTTTTTGGCTTCTTTTGCAGGACAGGATAACGTTTTCAGCAATATATTTATATATTCAACTTTTTAAATCACGTTTTATTCCACTTTTGAAAAAGAATACATTTTTGCCACTTTTTTGTTAAGCTGTTCACAGAGAGGGTTAAATAGGGTTACAATTTTATAGATTGGGTCATTCTGAACCAAGCAATACCAAAATGTGTACTTTGTGTAGTTTTTCCATAAATGTATTCTTGGTATAATTTTTTTCAAATTTTGTGATTTTTAAAAATATTTCACAGATTTTTTTTCCCCTTTTTTATTTACTTAGTCCCCCTATGGAACACACTTTTTTTTTTTTTAGTCTGATCGCTGGTATAATGCATTAACATGCACAATGATGATAATGCATTATACTGTCAGTGTTAGGTTGGGAGATCGCGAATCAGACCCTGCTGCTGGCTGGATCTAACAGGCCACCGTACATAAGGCCACCATACATAGTAGACCTGGAGGTCATCATTTGACCTCCGGCTGCCATGACAACCCTCGACTTCCCCATGGAAGTCATGGGAGTGCCAGAGGGGTGAGAAGAAACTCAATGTTTCTCGCTAACTTCTATCTGCCACAATCACTACTGATAGCGGCATATAGATGATAGCAAAAGGGTTATCATTGGGACTTGATCCAATCAGGTCTCGATGAGGTCTCGTTAGAACCGGTGTTTGCAGGACTCTGGGGGTCGTGATCCCCTCTTGATCGCAGGCCATAGAAAAGTGTCAGCCCTGCACAAAGCCCAGAAAGCTCCACCGTGTATCTACAGTGGGCTGTCTCAAAGATGTTAAAAGCGCTGCATTGGAGACGGCTGTCAGTCAGTGCCGAACTTATGCTTACAGTAGCTCCTCACAATACAATGAGTGAGGACTGAAACTGCTCCAGCGCCAAACAGACATCTGAAAGCTTGCGGCTTCCGGGAGGAATAAAGTTAATTTCCTGCCGGGTGAAAGGCTCTCTGTCCTGGCGTCGGACAGCTTCAGACCGCTAATAACCTGCAGATGAACAACATATCGATATATATGCAGTAGGCATAAGCCTGAAGAGGGCTCTGTGAGAGTGAAGTATTTACATATAAATACATGCAGCATGATAAGTGACATGATGGAAATGTCTTCCTGGATCCAGAGGCTCGAACAAGTTTTTTTGTTTTTTTTCCAGCTGACGTACGTTTCACAAACACTATGCCACTGAGTGTGCTTTTATGATAATTAGGAGGGTGGAATGGATATAAGCCATTGCCAGGGGCACTGACTTTTCAAAACCAGTTTACTGTAATTGTATCTTGTAGGTGGAGTAGCAATTCAATTAAACGATCCCAATTTGTTCCTGGAGAAGAAAAGGAATAAAAATCTAAACGCTGTCCGATTTCAATGCCAGACTGCACAGCATGAAAATCAATTTTTAGCTGTGAATTAAGTGCTCCTGTTGTCAAGCTGTTCACACTCCAGGTGTGAGTTACTCAATGAGCGAGGAGGATGGAAAAAATATGTCATATGAAGATGACAGCACACTACCATCATACGCGTTAAGCACTGAGCAATACAACATGCAAATCAAGCAAACCACTTTGAGCTTCTGTTAAAATCAGATTTAATAGCTATAATGAGGGCATATGCACCATGCACTTCTATTGGTGCACAACTATAGCTGTGGACCTGAAGGCTCCTAATAGTATAGTTTCTACTACAGAGATAAACACAAATGCTATTCTGCACATAATATACACTACAGGAACATGAAAGGCCTCATGAATTCACAATCACACAAAACAGATTTCTGTGTGTATATGCGGCTAATACAAATTAATCGCTTAAAAGGAGTTTTCTGATTTCATTGTGACATCAGTGCTGCAGACCGTAAGACACCAGGTGTAGCGGCGAAGATTCAGCGCTGGACCTGGACAGAGAGTGAGTAAAGCGCAATTGTATTTTTTCAAAACAAACTGCAGATAAGGCTGGTTTCAGACGTCCGTGTTTCAGGTACGTGTGACATCCATTTTTAACACTGATGTCACATGTACCCATGTTATTATATGTGGTTACTCACACGTCAGTGTTTTAACACGGACCGTGTGGCCCTGCATGGACACGTCCGTTTTTTCTCCGGCAGCACACGGCCCGCATACTGATGTGATCCATGTGGCATCAGTGTGACACGTACTGGAGAAAACACGGGTCTTTTTAATAAAAATATTTTCTATATTTACCTGTATCCAGCACTGCTGTCTTCGGTTCTGCTGCCTCCCGCTCATTATGCTCACTGAATATTCAGTGCCCTGTGGAGCTGGAAGCATCGGTGTGTGTGTGTGTGTGTGTGTGTGTGTGTGTGTGTGTGTGTGTGTGTGTGTGTGTGTGTGTGTGTGTGTGTGTGTGTGTGTGTGTGTGTGTGTGTACCTGGAAGTCCGAGCATTGCGAAGACAGAACCGGGGACTCATCACAGTTCCCAATGAACTCGTGAAGCTGTAGTGTGGGTGTCGCAGGGGTGTCCCCAGGATGTAATCAGCGTTCATTGGGAACTCCCATGACCTCCTGGATGACATTGTACCTGCAGAATACTCCTGTCCCCGCAGTGTTGTCCTCGGCGGCGCTGTCCCCAGAGATGTTCTGGCTTCCAGGTCCTGAGTGCGGTGAATAATCAATGAATATAATGAGCGGCGGTCAGGAGCGGGAGGCAGCAGAGTCGAAGAAAGCAAGTAAATATGGAAAATCTGTTTATTTCACAGACCCGTGTTTTCTCAGGTACCTGAATCTTCTAAAGGAAAATCGGGGATCATCGCCGCGCTTGTCACCATTCAATCCAAAGAATATCTTCTGTGTCATTATTATATTGTCCTGAGGAAGGGGGCAGAGACCCCTGAAACGCATAGACTTTGTTCATGCTCAAACGAATGACTTGGAATAATAACTCTCTGGATTGAATGGTGACAAGCGTGGCGATGATCCCCGATTTCCATTAGAAGATTCTGTTTCCATTTTACGGGTTTGCAGCTGTCTCCACCAGTGTCTATGCTTCATTAGGTGTTGTGACTTTTCACAACATCTATAGGAGAGTGCACCCTATAATCCTTTCACTGTTTATCGGTTAAGACCCTATGCGCCTGTCTTTCCTCCACAGTTTTTGAATTCTCTGGTACCTGTCACACATATGCAAACACGGATGTCACACGTGTGACACGTCTGCCCATAACCATGCGTGTGATTTGTACCTGATTAAACACGGACGTCTGAAACCAGCCTAGGAGACACAGGGGTTTTCCAAAACCAGACCAACCAATTAACCCCTTCATGTTCCATGACATACCATTATCCAGTTTCTCATTTCCCTTGTGAAAATGCTAAATTTGGGACTAAAGCCACATTACCTAGGCCTCTCAAATTCACTTCAAATGCAATGTAGTGCCAAAAAACCCCCAAAACATTGGTTTTGTAAATTTTGTTGCAAAAAGGAGAATCTGCTGGTAAAAGTAAAGCCTTCTAACCTACAAACGGAAAAAAATATATATCTTTCAAAAATAGTGCTGATGTAAATTAGACATGTTTTTTTAATTATTTTGTGCGACGTAATGCTCTGGTTTAAGGTGTATAAAAATTTAGTTTGAAATTGAGAAAGTGTAAAAAATAAAATAAGTCATAAAAGTACAATGTGTCACAAAAGAAAAGAAAAAAAAATAAATCTGAGAATCACAGTTATCCATTGATTCATTCTACAGCTATAACCTCAGTGACACTGGTCAGAATTGTAAAATTTGGCCTAATCAGGAATGTGCAAACAGGCTTCGAGGTGAAGGGGTTAATGTTTAGGAAAGCGCAGCAGACTGACCTTTCCTATTTGGAAAGAAATGCACACAAGCGGTTTGGTTTTTTTTACGCTGGGTTAGTATGGTGGACGCATGCCTTGGCATCTGACTGTGGCCACAGTACTATTGAGTACACCTAGCGATTTGCACCCAGGCAGTAGAGCGATTACCAATACTGTGTGTGCCAACTTATAAGGATCCGTGAATCAGAAGGGGCTTTTTTTCCCTGAGAAACCATAACTAGGTGCATGTACATTACATTTTTTCGCACAGCACCTAGAAGCACACTCTTTACATGGGGCAACAAACTTCAATAAGAGGCACAAAAAGCAGGAAGTAAACAGTAGAAGCCTTTGTATCACAGCGATGCATGTACATTCCAAGTAAATGGCATGCGTCCCAGCACTCGCTCTATACACAAAAGAACACCCATCACTGCTGTTTGGCAAGCAGTAGCACCCTACGTAGGCACTCAGCTCAGTGACAAGATCCCGGCTTTGCCCTCTATAAAAAGATGTGGATTTCGGGAAGAAATCTCCATTAATAGGAATAATAGTGAACAATATCCAATGTCTTACCAGTAACGAGTACTGTCCTATACCATAGCTGACAATCACTAACACGATTTGCCATATTTGAAAGTCACATTTTCCTGTGTGTTACTTTTAGCTACATAGTGCAGGATGTTGCAAAACCTCAAATGTGATAGAAATCTTACTTCACATTCGCTCAATCTTAAAGGGGTTTTTCAATACATCTTCATTCATACACTGCACCCCTGCCATCCAGCTTCCTAGTTGTCAGAGGTGGTGCACTCCTGATCCTGAAGATGGACAATTTGGGCCAGCAACATTGTTTCTCCTCTGGTCCGTACTGAATGGTCTCCTAGGTTGCTAGCAGAGGCAACTTGCCCCTGGAGCATAAGAGAAATGTAAGGGGATGGATAATGGCCACTAAAGACTTGCAGGGTGGCCAGTACGCTTAGCAAACAGCTGTACAGTGTATAGTTAAAAATTCCGCAGTTACCCCTTTACCCCCGAGCCCGTTTTCACTTTCATGACCAGGCCGTTTTTTCCCAATTCTGACCAGTTTCATGATGTAAGAACTCTGAACACTTCCGATTCAGAGACTGTTTTTTTCGTGCTATATTGTACGTTATAATAGTGGTCAATTTAAACCAATATTTGTGTGTTTATTTGTGAAGATATCGGAAATGTAGAGAAAATTTTTACAGTTTCACAAACTTGATTTTTATGCCCATATATCCGAGAGTTATGTCACACAAAATAGTTACTAAATAACATTTCCACGTGTCTACTTTACACCAGCGCAATTTTTGAAACAATTTTGTTTTATTGAACTTAGAAGGGTTAAACGTTTATCAGCAATTTCTCTTTTCTCCAACAAAATTTACAACAATATTTTTGTTTAAAGGCCCCATCACATTGAAATGACTGAAAATACCCAAAAGTGACACCATTTTAAAAAAACTGCACCCCTTAAAGTGCTCAAAACCACAACCAAAAAGTCTATTAACACTTTAGATGCTTCAAAGGAGTGAAGCAATGTGGAAGGAAAAAAATTAAAATGTTACTTTTTCCCATACAAATGTTACTTTAGCCCCATATTTTTCATTTTCACAAGAGTAACAACGGAAGTGCACCATACAATTTGTTGTGCAATTTCTCCTGAGTACACAGATACCCCATATGTGGTGGAAATCTACTGTTTGGGCGCACAGCAGGGCTCAAAAGGGAAGGAGCGCTATTTGAATTTTAGAATGCAAAATTGTCTGGAATCTTTAGTGGACACCATGTCGAGTTTGGAGAGGCCCTGAGGTGCCTAAACAAGGGAGCTCCCCCACAAGTGATCTTATTTTGAAAACTAGACCCTTCAAGGAATTTATCTAGATGTTTGGTGAGCCCCAAGGCGTTTCACAGAATTTTATAACATTGGGCTGTGAAAATGGAAAAAAAAACAAAAAAAAAAAAAAAACAAAAACCACCTTATCCCAAAAATGTGCACGGTGTATTCTCTTCCTAAGTACGCTGATACCCCATATATGTGGTTGAAGACTACTTTTGAGGCACAGTGCAAAGTGAAGAAGGCAAGGAGCATGGCGATTTGAGTTCAGATTTAGTTGGAATGGTTTGCGGTTAGTTACCATGTCACATTGGCAGTGCCCCTGAGGTGCCATGACAGCAGAACCCCCCCCACAAGTGACCCTATTTTACAAACTGCATCCCTCAATGATTTTATCCAACGATGCAGTGAGCATATTGACACTACAGGTGTGTCCAATTTTCACAAAGGGAATAGGTAAAAAAATAAAAAAAATCCCTATAACGTGATGCGCAATTTCTCCTGAACACATTTGACTGTACAGTACTGTTTAACCGCAGGGCTCAGGAGGGAAGGAACAAAATTAAATTTTTGGAGCACAGATTTTCTTAGAATAGACTTTCTTGAAGACTAGTTGCAAAACCCCTAAGTGCCGAAACTGCAGAAACCCTCTCAAGTGACCAAATTTTGGAAATTACACCCCTATGGGTGTAGTGAAGATTTATGCTATGTCTGAACGCTGCTTTTTTTGTGATAAATGCATGCTGTTGCCAAAAAAAAAAGTGCACTTGTAGCCAAAAAACGCATGTATTTTTTTTTTTTATTATGACCAAAGGGTGAAAAACACACTGAAAAATGGAATAAGAATTGACATGCTGCATTTGTGTGTTCACCACAAAATGCAGAAAAAAAAAAAAAAAATCTCACACAGACTTTGCTGGGAAAGGAAGAAAACCATGCAGTTTGTAGTGACTAAGCAATCACCAGGAAATGTACCAATACAAGCATAAAAAAAACTGCAGTGTGCGCAAGAGGCCTTAGTCTCTGGAAAACACTTTATTTTTAGACTTTACTTCGCCCCTATATGGGGGTTTATCTTTCACTGTTTTGATGCAGCTGCGCTGTATTGCAATAATCGATCATTACAATACAGTGTAGCTGTAAGAGCTGCACTGTGAGAGGCTTCAGGGATCATGCTGCAGGCTTCCTGTAGTCTGGTGACCTGGAGGTCATCATGACGGCCTAAGGGCACCAATCGGAGGGGAGTGGAAGTGCGATCCCTCTTCCAATCTCCTGAATGCTGTGATCACAGCATTTAGGGGGTTAAACAGCCAGGACGGCGCAGGGACTGTCCCTGGCTGTGAGGGCCAGAGCTTGGCTGTCAGATAAGTCGAGCTTCCGGCTGTGATCGCGGGGGGCACAGCTCGTGAGCCCTTGCGATTGCTATGATGTACTAAGTCCTTGGTCGGGAACGCACTCTCCATCAGGACATACCCAGTGTGTCCAATGTTGCCAATAGTGATGGTTATGCTTTAACCTAAGTTTTGTTTATTAAATCAATTTTACACCTGAAAATAAGCAACTTTGTAATATATCTTATCAGAGAAATGTGCTTCTTTCCATCAGAATTGATAAGTCATTATCAATATTCTCAATTCTGATGTAAAATCTGTATTCAGTGAAGACTTTCCCATTACTGACATAAGAGATGGCGATTGTTACTGATGAGATTCTATGATGCGGCTCTGCCTCTAGCTCCTCCTCCTGTCATTGGATATGGCGATTGTTACTGATGAGATTCTATGATGCGGCTCTGCCTCTAGCTCCTCCTCCTGTCATTGGATATGGCGATTGTTACTGATGGGATTCTATGATGCGGCTCTGCCTCTAGCTCCTCCTTCTGTCATTGGATATGGCGATTGTTACTGATGAGATTCTATGATGCGGCTCTGCCTCTAGCTCCTCCTCCTGTCATTGGATATGGCGATTGTTACTGATGGGATTCTATGATGCGGCTCTGCCTCTAGCTCCTCCTTCTGTCATTGGATATGGCGATTGTTACTGATGAGATTCTATGATGCGGCTCTGCCTCTAGCTCCTCCTTCTGTCATTGGATATGGCGATTGTTACTGATGGGATTCTATGATGCGGCTCTGCCTCTAGCTCCTCCTCCTGTCATTGGATATGGCGATTGTTACTGATGAGATTCTATGATGCGGCTCTGCCTCTAGCTCCTCCTCCTGTCATTGGATATGGCGATTGTTACTGATGAGATTCTATGATGCGGCTCTGCCTCTAGCTCCTCCTCCTGTCATTGGATATGGCGATTGTTACTGATGAGATTCTATGATGCGGCTCTGCCTCTAGCTCCTCCTCCTGTCATTGGATATGGCGATTGTTACTGATGAGATTCTATGATGCGGCTCTGCCTCTAGCTCCTCCTCCTGTCATTGGATATGGCGATTGTTACTGATGGGATTCTATGATGCGGCTCTGCCTCTAGCTCCTCCTCCTGTCATTGGATATGGCGATTGTTACTGATGAGATTCTATGATGCGGCTCTGCCTCTAGCTCCTCCTCCTGTCATTGGATATGGCGATTGTTACTGATGAGATTCTATGATGCGGCTCTGCCTCTAGCTCCTCCTCCTGTCATTGGATATGGCGATTGTTACTGATGAGATTCTATGATGCGGCTCTGCCTCTAGCTCCTCCTCCTGTCATTGGATATGGCGATTGTTACTGATGGGATTCTATGATGCGGCTCTGCCTCTAGCTCCTCCTTCTGTCATTGGATATGGCGATTGTTACTGATGAGATTCTATGATGCGGCTCTGCCTCTAGCTCCTCCTTCTGTCATTGGATATGGCGATTGTTACTGATGGGATTCTATGATGCGGCTCTGCCTCTAGCTCCTCCTCCTGTCATTGGATATGGCGATTGTTACTGATGAGATTCTATGATGCGGCTCTGCCTCTAGCTCCTCCTCCTGTCATTGGATATGGCGATTGTTACTGATGAGATTCTATGATGCGGCTCTGCCTCTAGCTCCTCCTCCTGTCATTGGATATGGCGATTGTTACTGATGAGATTCTATGATGCGGCTCTGCCTCTAGCTCCTCCTCCTGTCATTGGATATGGCGATTGTTACTGATGAGATTCTATGATGCGGCTCTGCCTCTAGCTCCTCCTCCTGTCATTGGATATGGCGATTGTTACTGATGAGTCTCTCAGTAATGAGAAAGTCTTTACTGAATACAGATTTTACCTCAGAATTGAGAATTTTCATAATGACTGTCACCGTTCAAGCACAGTGAGCATATTTAATAAGGTAGATAGCAAATTCCTGGTAACAACAAGCAACTTTGCAATTTTACCTATATAAAAACTTCAGACAACCCCTTTAATATGCAGCTCTGCAAACTGGGATTCAGCTAGTAACCCATCAGTAGTAATTATTGCTTGCTTTCACATCTCCTAATCAGTTACATGCACAATGTGCTTCATGGATAGAGCACTGATAAGCCACATGAGTTCTTATTTCCCCAGAACATCAGCAGTTTTGTCACCAGATAGCCTCATACAAGCTGCATATATTGAACATTTTTATTTGAGCCTTGTGTACTTACTTTTTAAATTCATGTCAAAATAGCAGTTTACACTCTCTCCGCCCACTCTGCTTGATTGTCAGCCCCTCAGTGTTCCTCCTAATGCTGTTGAGATCTCACACTACTCCATACAAGCTGCAGCTGGCCAGTCAGGATAGGTGGGCCAAGACTAAACATATCTGGATTCGTGAGGGCTATCACTCTATAGCTGGAGCAAGAGATCTATTTAACAATATATGTAAAGCTTTATATGGGGACAGATCTGTTTTAGTGAAACAAATAAGGAGCAACCAGTTATGTAAATCAGCTGCATGTTCCAAACTGCCTTGCTTTTGTTTTCTATCACATATACAATGTGATGAATTATCTAAAGAGAACAAATATCTGGCAGTGGCTTATGCCACTTTTGCTACTGAAATTGGGGGTTCAACATCTGGGGCCGACACTAAGGCTAGGGCCCCACTTTGCGTTTCCACCTGCGTTTTTGGTGCTTTTTAGGTCCGTTTTGAGAAGCACCTTTTTCATGCCAAAAGGCATGCGTTTTGATTTCCCAGCAAAGTCTATGGAAAATGGGGATTTCTATTTCTAGACCGCACTTTGCGTTTTAAAACGCTGTGTTTAATTTGCATATTTTGTGGCAAAAAACAAGCGTTCAAAGAAGCAGCATGTCAATTGTTTTTGCCATTTTGGGTTTGTTTTGCTAACATTGAAGTCAATGAGAAATGGCAAAAAACAAGATTCCAGCAAATTCCTTCGTTTTACCTGCTTTTCCAGTGCAGAAAACATGTGTTTTGGACATCAAAATAATGATTTCATACGTCCCTTTACACACACACAGTCAGACAATTAAAAATAAGAATTTTAATAAATTGCTATTTTTCCATTAAATATCATATTACCACTTTAATTTCATTAAATTAATCTATTTTCATTATTTTTCACAATAATAGGTTTCTTTTTTTCAAATTTTTTCATTGAGTTTGACTATTTAAACTTTATTTAGCAGTCATGATGTTCAAAACGCAGGTGGAAAAGCATGTAAAAAGTGCTGAAAACGCATCTAAAATGCAGTAAATACGCATGAGTTTTCAGCGCTAAATTTCTGAAAAAGGCAACTTTGGTCAAATCAATTAAGCCCAAAACGTGCGTTTAGAACTGCAAGTAGATGAACGCAAAGTGGGGCCCTAGCCTTAGGCTATGTGCGCACGCTGCGTTTTTTTGACGCTGCGTTTTTGGCCGCTAAAAACGTACAAAAACGCACCTGCATTGAAAAAACGCATCAAAAACGCATGCGTTTTTACCGCGATTTGGTGCGTTTTTGGCTGCGTTTTGCTGCGTTTTTGATCTCTGCGTTTTGCTGCGTTTTTCCAATGCATTGCATGGGCGGAAAACGCAGAAAAACGCAGGAAAGAATTGACATGTCGATTTTTTTTTTCAAGCTCAAAAACGCAGCTTAAAAAAACAGTTGTGTGCGGACAGCAAAAATGAAAAGTCAGACTTTGCTGGGGAAGCAAAGTCATGCAGTTTTGAGGCCAAAAACGCACCCGAAAAACGCGCAAAAACGCTGCGAAAAACGCACTGTGCGCACATAGCCTTATACTGACAGGACACACTGCAGTTACCTTACAGCTGAAAACACACCTAATTAAAAAGCCAAACTAGACTGCAGCACTCATCCACAAATGGTCCTCCATGCCTTAAAAACCATGCTACACCCTGAATATCAGAACCTGAATGTTGAGCCTGGAATCAGATTCTGGTCTTTAAAGAGAACCTGTTGCTCGATTCTCACTGCCAAAACCTCTCAGTATGAATCAGAGCCTGGCTGCAGGATTTCAGCTAAGCATTTTTTTTTCTAAACTTCTCTCCACACAGCTCTAGTTGATTGAAAGGTCTCCTCCATACATGTACAGTGATAGGTCTTACCTGTCACCTAAAGCAATGCAGGGAAAAGCCAGCCAGGGCAGTGCGGATTACTCAGGTCTCTCCTATAGCCCCCCGGCCTATTCAGCAAATTATGTTCTCTGTGAAACACCAAAGCGTTTCAGATACAAACGCTACTGGATTCATGCAGCCACCCTCAGATTTATGCTGCCCAAACAAGAGGGTTTTTTTTATTATCATACCAAGATTGCTCCTCCTGCCTTAATATTTTTCATATATGGACCACAGCCATCACGTGAAGCAGTGCGCTTTGTCACGAATTACCATGGGCAATTTCCAGCAATGCGTTCTTGCCTCCAAAAATTCTGGTCTGTGCTGCAGGCTGATCCCATTTTGGCTCGGATTATTCCGGATAGGCCTATGCTAAGTATTCGCAGGTCCAAAAATCTCCGCGATTATTTGGTCAAGAGCCATTATGAGTCTCCCATTCAGCCGCCCCTGTTTGGCTCTGTAACAACAAGGGCCGGATGTACACCGTGCGGCCACTGTGTGGCGTGTCCTAATGTGGAGAGGACCGACTCTTTCACAGATTCTGCAGGAGTCCATACTTTTTACATTAACAAATTTATAACGTGCACTACGTCTGCAGTTATATATTATCCTGTGTGCCTCTGCCCAAAAATTTATGTGGGTCTGACGACCAGACAGTTTAAGGTTCGCATCAGAGAACATGTGAATGGGATAGCAGCGGCCGCTGAATGTTCCGATGTCTCATCTCTTAAGACGATTCCCCGTCATTTTAGACAACAACACCAATCCAATCCATCATTATTAAGGGTCACAGGAATTGACCATCTTGACTCTAATATCCGTGGCGGTAAAATCAGCCAAAAACTAGCCAGAATGGAAACTAAATGGATTTGGACCCTTAAAACCCTCCACCCCTTGGGTCTTAACGAAAATATATCGTATGCCTCATTTTTGTGATAGTTGTGGCTCCAGGGTGTGTTTTTATCATATATGTTTTTAATATTTTGTATATATCTTTTATTTAGACAGCCAATCCGGTCCATGGATTTTTTCGACACATCGGTACTTACCTTTTGGTTAGAATTCCCGGAACATCTATGAACATCATCCACCTATGGACCAACGGATTATTCCACACATCCCAGCACTATTTTTCCATTAGTTGTCTATGGACATTCAATAATAACGATTTTAAGGATTTGGTCTATAGGATGATTATAACACTGATTTCTGATTTGATTGATGGTGTGGCTTTGCCAATGCATTATTTGCTGTGATGTCATATGACCATGTATGTGGGTATCCTCTTGGTGTGCTCGGGTCCCGCAGACCATATGGTTGTGGTTTTTATCCGACCATATTGGTCTTATATTAATATGACATGTTTTGTGGACATAATGGACTTTTATATATAATCAGTCCATTTTTTGTACATTGTTTGACAATGTACTTAAGGTTATCTTATGATAGTACCTCGTTTTCATACCTTCATTCACGATGATCTATTCATTTTGCGACATGTTATGTCGCATATGTGACATGTTGGAATTGAATAGATCTAGTTATCAATCTACTATATCAAAATGGACTCCACTACCATACACACTCTATATATATTTTGGGATATATCCTACTGACATTCTAATGTTAATATGGTCTTTTTGATCTATTCGGTATTATAGCTCTTTATTATTATCCATGGTCCTATATACATTATGTTGTCATTTAGACATGTATATGGATATTTAGGCATGTGATTATAATCCCTGCATTGGCATTGCCTGAGTATTATTAACATGCCTATATGAAGCCATCCTTACTGACTGATAGGTTAGAGGCAACTACATTTGCTTCCTCTTTTCCTATGGTTCCGATGTGCGAGTACGCATGCGTGCCGCTGGCTCCGGGACGCCGCCGCGTCACTGCATCGATCCACCCTGTATATGACATCCGCTCACATGACCGGCATTGACTGTCATGTGACCGGAAGTGTCGTGTGCAGGGCGACGCGGCGGGCGGATGGCGTTCATGGTTGCCGGGGCATCGCATGCGTCACCATCCCGCACATCGGATCTGATTGGCTGTCGCCCTCTTTTTATACCTTCACTCCCCTACACTTGCCACTCCCCCTGACGAAGGCTTGGACAGCCGAAACGGCCGTCGGGTGACGCAGGTCACGGTACACTCCGAGGTTCTGCTCTCCAGGTATGTTTTCAAACCATATATGTGGTTCCACATAATTACATTCCATCTGTTTACTCTACATGCAATTGTATGTGTAACCGACAGGATCTACTATGATCTGGTTACTATGTTGTTGGATCTTATCCTGGTGAGCTCTATCTATCACCCTATTAATCATAGGTTGGTAATATAGTATTGTGCACGGTTGCCTCATGGTATGCAATACCTTGGTTTGTCTGTGTCCTGCGACTTTCACTTGTACTTGTGCCGCAATTTTTCACCTTCCCTGACTCTAATAAAAGACATCACTTTTTGCACTAACTGGCATTTGGTCGAGTCTTTCTCTTTTCCTCATTCTTAATATTTTTCAGTAGATTCACTTATAACGTTTAACCCCTTAACAGCTTACTATCTCCGTCATGAGTCTCACTCACCAAGTCCACATCTTTCTCTGCAGATGAAGGCTAAATTATTTAGCCTTCGTCTGCGTCTAACAGTCCTGGGTGGAGCGGTGCTCCGCCTGCAGCTGATAACCTATTAAATGCCGCTGTCAATTTCTGGCAGGGGGGGTGCACTATTCTAACATCTCCTTGGCAATCGCTGATGAGTCGTCATGACATCCAGTGGTCATCTGATGACCCGTGTGTCTGTCATCACAGTAGTCCTGTGAAAACCAGTCAGTGTGCAGCGTTCATAGAAGCCTATGACTTCTATATACAGCCCTGCTCTTGCATTGCTGTATATAAAATAAGTTGACTATTGTAGGTTCAAGGTTACCCTAGGGGCAAAGTTACAACCAGTAAAAAACACACAAAAAAAATTTTTCTTCTTTTAAACCTTTTCCTATCCCGAGTCCCCCCCGGGGGGCACATTACAAAAATTTTGTTACGCTACGACATCAATAATTCATACGCATTTTACTGTCCTAAGTCCCTTCTAGCAGGTCAGTGGTGGAGTGGAAAGTCCCGTTTACATCGCACATAGTGCTATTTTTGGCAGCCAGCCAGAACAGGAAATTTTATTGGATAGGAAAAGGTTAAACTTGCCTCCCTTTTACCACTTTAAAAAATTAAAAAATACCCATTTGGTATCACTGCATTCATTAAACTACCATCTATGAAAATATAAAATAATTAAGTTGATCAGAAAATAGCATAATGAGAAAAAAAAAAAAAAATCAAAACCCCAGAATTGCAGTTTTTTTAGCCGCCACAACAGAAAAGATGTAGTAACATTTTATCAATACATTAAACATTGTAGATACCACAAAATAATATGAATAAACACATCAGCTCTGTGTGTAAAAAAACAAGCCCTCAAGCAGCTCTATAGCCCAAAAATTAAAAATATGTTATACAGCTCTCGGAAAGTTGCAATACAAGCAAGATTTTTTTTTTTCTTCCAAATTTCACATTTTGTTTTTTCACCACTGAACAAAAAAAAAAAAAAAAAAAAAAAAAAACCAAAAACCCACTATATGATTGGCAGCTACGCAATTGTACTGACCTGGAGAGTCATACTACCAGGTCAGTTCTACAGTAAAAACAAATGCTGGAAATAAATATATATTTTTTGCTATATTTCCACACTTGAAATTTTTTGCTCGCTTACCATTATATCATATGATAAAATGAACAGTGTCATTCAAAAGTACAACTCGTCCTACAAAACACAAGCCCGTACCTGGCTATATCAAAACAGAAAAATACGTTACGGTTTTTGGAATAAAGGGAGGAAACCCCCCCCCCCAAAAAAAAAACAAAAAAAACAAACAAAAAGCGACAAATTGCTTGGTTCTTAAGAAGTTAAAAGACAAATACATTAAAGGGAACCTGTCACATGTAAAAACACTATTATTATCCTGTAGATATGCGGTTAATAACATTTACCTGCCCGATGCAGGGTCTGTGTATGGAGACCACTGGCTGTAACTGCGCCCCTTGCACTAACTGACAGCTGGTTCTAATGCTGAGTGGTTGTCAGCCAGTGCAAGGGGCGTGGTTACAGCCACCACTCTGCATACACAGAGCGGTGACTGAACCCTAAATACTGCCAGGAAACGTTCTTTTCCTCCCAACAGTGGTGGTTCAATGTGCAGACACTGGGTAATTTCCAAAGAATATTAACCTGCAGGTTAACCCCATATCTGCATGTTAAAAGCGTTTTGTAGATGTGACAGGTTCCCTTTAAATGCATTCTTGGCAATGAAAGGGTAGTCAAATGATGAATAAAAAAACCCTCAAAACATAAGTATTGAAAGATGCTGCATATATTTTCATTAGGAGTACGTTCACATGGGAAAGAGAAGCGAGAATATATTACAACACCAAACTCATCCATACACTGCGGGGAAAAACTGGGCAGCATCTGCAGAAACTGACCTTAAAAGGCAGTTTACGGGATGTCAATTTACTCATATTGAGTTCAATGAGAAAGATAAAATAAGCCGCAATACAAAAAATGTCATGTCTTATTAGAAGGTTTAGTTACCTACAGAGCCTGGCAGATGAAGAAGTAAGGGGAACAACAGCTCCAAGCTTACAAGTCTTTTTACACTTTGTTTAGGATCAGTCACAATCAGCCGCTCTGATAACGCAATCCGTTTGGCGGATTCTGTTGTTTCCCATAGACTTATATGAGCGGCGGATTGCGACTGATGCCCTTGCGTTGCAACCGCTGCCCGACTGATCAGTTGTGGAACGACTGACCGTCGGGCGGCAGGAACGCAGCATGTAATGTTTTTTGAGCAGCGGAATCCTTATGTTTTCACTGCACATGCTCAAATCTTGTGTTTAATCATTCAAATGAACATCTCCCTCTTGGCGGCTGAACGATCAGCTGATCATCCAGCAGCCAGCTTCTGTGAGCGATCAGCTGATCTCCCGGCCACCGGCTTTTGAGCGCAATCAGCTGATCGTTCACAATATCCGGCCAATCAGCTGATTGTTCACAGATAGCCGGCTATTGTGAACGATTAATTGATCGTTCTCTCTCTCTCTCGTTTTACAACAGAATCCGCTTAAGGCCCGTTTCACACGTCAGTGAAAAACAGTGACGTTTTTCACTGGCGTGTAAAACACGCACATGTCCCTGCGTGTGCCGAAAATCACGGCACATGTGGGTTGTCTAAGTGCAATCCGGGCTCCGTTCTCCGTGGCCCGTGATTGCACTTAGAGATTCACTCACCTGCGCCCGCTCCCGCTCTCCATGGTGCTGAATCCTCCCGCGACGCAGCATCCGGCCGGCGGTGACCCCCGCAGCAGCTGCTTCCGGGTAGGCTGTGTCGCGCATAATGAATATGCGCGACAGTAATCAGCCGGCACAGAAGGAGCAGGGAGAATGGGCTGCAGAGGACATCGCTGGACGCCGGGTGAGTTAAAATGTTTTTTATTTTAAAAGTACGTTTTTTTCTGGCACGTGTTTCACGGACCACACCACTGCGTGGTCCGTGGGACATCAGTGGTGCCAGAAAAAAATGGACATGTCTCCGTGCAGCAATCACGCACACGCGGGTACGCTGCACGGAGACACGTGCAGTGACAAATCACTGATGTGTGTGCAGACCCATTCATTATAATGGGTATGCGTATGTCAGTGATTCTGGTACGTTTAAAAAAAAAAGCACAAACGTCCCAGAATCACTGACGTGTGAATGGGGCCTTAGCATGACAATGAATTCCAATTGTCATCCGTTGTACAACGCATCAGTAACAAGCGTCAAGCAACACATGTGTACCTAGCCTTAGCTGCAGATTCATGGATAGTCTACAGCAAAATCTCCAATTCTATGGGAAATTGTTCGGTTTAAAACGTTTTAAAAAGAGAAACACTATACGTTCACCCCTGCCTTCTCGGTCAAAGTCTTCATATTTATTTATTTTACTCACTTATATAGTGCTACTAATTCCACAGCGCTTTACAGACCCGATTATCATCACTATCCCCATTGGGGCTCACAATCTATCAGTATGTCTTGGAGTGTGGGAGGAAACTGGAGAACCCAGAGGAAACCTATACAAACTCCTTGCAGATGTTTCCCTTGGTGGGATTTGAACCCAGGTACCCAGCACTACAGGACTGCAGTGCTAACCACTAACCTACCGTGCTGCCTCTTACTTTTTTTTTTGTCTTTTGTTAACCTCTAAAACTGTGCCACTACCTAGAACGCCCTGGTTCATGTGACCGCAGTCTGATTGTGACTGCTGCTGTCACAAAGGATAAAAAGTCAGATGGTCTCCTTGCATGACACCAAGTTGCAGAGAATCAGGCAAATGTTATGTTATCACATTCATGGTGTATAGTGTTGTTTTTAACCCTACCCCCTGATGTTTCTAAGGTAGAATTGCTGCTGAATTTTTCGGAGAGAAGCATAATGTTCGGGGCAAGAACCAGATTCCAGCAACGTGTCACTTGCTGGCCTGCATGTTGTCATTTTCATACAATCACTGTTTTCTTTGCTGCAGATCGAGCAGTGCTTGGAATACTGACCTCTCTGTAACGCCGCCCACACCACTGATTGGCAGCTTTCTATCTGTATACACAGAAAGCTGCCAATCAGTAGTAGGAGTTACGCCATGTGCACATGAGTACTTGATGAGTTTCTTACCTCAGTATTTATAAGCCAAAACCAGAAGTAGGTAAAAAAAAATAAATATATATATATATATATATATATATAAATAAAAATTATAATGATAATCTCCTGCTGATAAAACATTGATTCTATTAAAACAGCAACACACAACCTAGTAAGTAACACTACTGAAATCAGGCTCAGCTCCTACAGCATACTACTCAGATTACAAAGCAAAAACCTGCGGAAATATACCCTTTTAGAGTCAAAACATATCACTAGCTTATGTTATTTCCCATCGCAGAAGCATTTCAAAGGAAAGTTACCTGCGGTAATTTCCTTCATAAGAACAGTGCAGAGTCGACAGAACACAGAATTTCCTTTATTAGCAAAAATGATGTTGGGGCAGCAGGAAGAAATTATAGTAAAAAAAATATTGGCAACAGGGAGTATAAAAAAAAACAAAACAAAAAAAAAAAAAAAAGTCATGCTTCTAGAAATTGAAAGCTATCTAGGAAAAGAAGACTGCTAAATAAATATGAAGCAATAAGGCTCTGTGCGCACTAGAAAAGTAATTTTTCTCAAGAAAATTTCTTGAGAAACTTCTGGGAGTTGAAGATTTCCGCACCTGCGGAAAAATCCGATGGGAAAAACGCATGCGGATTTGCCGCAGGTTGGTCCCTGCGGTTTTGCAATAAATAATATAGATAATCGATAGACAGATAATGGATAGAGTGAAAGATGGATAGATGAATAGATAGATAGGCCTGTTTCACACGTCAGTGTTTCTGGTACGTTTGTTCTTTTTTTTTTAAACGTACCAGAATCACTGACATACGCAGACCCATTATAATGAATGGGTCTGCTCACACGTCAGTGATTTTTCACTGCACGTGTCTCCGTGCGGCGTACCCGCGTGTGCGTGATTGCCGCACGGAGACATGTCCATTTTTTTTCTGGCACCACTGATGTCCCACGGACCACGCAGTGGTGTGGTCCATGAAACACGTGCCAGAAAAAAACGTGCTTTTAAAATAATAAACATTTTTACTCACCCGGCTTCAGCGGCGCTCTCTGCAGCCCGTGCAGCTTGCTGCTTCTGAGCAGGCTCATTACTGTCACGCATATTCATGATGCACGACACAGCCGACCCGGAAGCAGCTGCTGCGGGGGTCAGCGCCGGCCGGATGCTGCACCGCGGGAGCGATCAGCACCATGGAGAGCGGGAGCGCGCACAGGTGAGTTGATTTCTAAGTGCAATCACGGGCCCCGGAGAACGGAGCCCGGATTGCACTTAGACAACCCACGTGTGCCGTAATTCACGGCACACGGAGGGACATGTGCGTGTTTTACACGCCAGTGAAAAACGTCAGTGTTTTTCACCGACGTGTGAAACGGGCCATAGATAGATAGATGAGAAAGACCTATATAATGTCCCACCTCCCTGCATTTTCTAAGCTGGCACCCTTTAGTGACTTTCATGTGGCACTAAAGGGTGCTTAGCCTTGTATTTAGCCATAAAATAAATAATTAAAAAAAAAACGACGTGAGGTCCATCCATCTTTTGTAGCCAGCTAGGGTAAAGCAGACGGCTGCAGCCTGCAAACCACAGCTGGCAGCTTCACCTTAGCTGGTAATCCAAAATAGAGGGCACCCCACGCTGTTATTTTACATTAAATAATTTAAAACAAAAAAAACGTGGGGTCCCCCCCAAATTGGATCACCAGCCAAGGTAAAGCGGACAGCTGGGGTCTGATATTCTTAGACTAGGGAGGTCCACTGTTATTGGACACTCCCCAGCCTAAAAATAGCAGGCCGCAGCCGCCCCAGAAGTGGCGCATCCATTAGACGTGCCAATCCTGGCGCTTCGCCCCAGGTCATCCCGCGCCCTGGTGCGTTGGCAAACGAGGTAATATATGGGGTTGATGCCAGATGTGTAATGTCACCTGGCATCAAGCCCTGGGGTTGGTGAGGTCAGGCGTCTATCAGATACCCGACATCACCAACGCAGTCAGTAAGAAATAAAAAATAGACAACAAAAAAAGTTTTATTTAAAAAAACACTCCCCAAAACATTCCCTCTTTAACCAATTTATTGAAAAGAGCACAATCAATTCCACGTCCGGCATAATCCAATAAGGAGGGGGGGGGGGGCACGGCGATCCATACCATAGTCGCTGTCCCAGTCAATGAAGAACAGAATGTTCCCCATTGGCTGGGAGAGCAATGCAGTGACCTGAGCTAACATCAATAGGTCAGCTCAGGTCACTGCAGGGGATGACGAGCGCTGCCATCAGGAGCATAGATGAGATCATTACCTTCTGTGATCATCTCCTGTACTGCTGACGTCAGCGCTGTCACTGACTTCTATGCCCGCCGCGTTGTCAGAAGTATCGCGAGGGCACCGTGACGTCACCGCTAGTGAGAGTCTAGGGCAGCCCGCGAGACGGGCATAGAAAGCAGTGACAGCGGTGACGTCAGGAGGCAGGAGATCGTCACAACAGGTAATGATCTCACCTCCTGACAGCAGCGATCGTCATCCCCGCGGCTCCCAGCACTGCAGGGTGTCAGTGTCTGCCTGCGCTGACGCGTGACAGGCTGCTGACACTGCGGGCAGACACTGAAACACAGCAGTGCAGGCAGCCGCGAGGCTGGAGCGGGACACAGACTGCACGGGCACCTGGAGGTCGCACGGAAGTGCTTCTGTGCGGCGTCCAGGGAGTGTGACGTCTGTGTTTACTCTGCTCCGCTTCCTCTTCCTAGCATAATGACATCGCTTCCTGCAAAACCGCAGGCAGCGATGAGCATTACCGCAGGTAAATCGCGGCTATACCGCACATCATTTGCTACCTGCGGTATACCCCCGGAATTTCGCGATTACATTACAGTGAATGGAGTGACATTCCGGGGGTATACCGCAGGTACCTGCGGAAAATAATGGACATGCTCATTTTCTCAAGAAAGTTTCTGCGAGTTTCCGCAGCAAATCCGCAGGTAAATCCGCGGGCAAAACGGCCTAGTGCGCACAGAGCCTAAAAACTATGCCCTTATAATGCTCTGTACTATGGAGTGACCCTTACTATATGTCTCCATATGTGCTCTTGTGGGTACGCTGAGTTTTCTGTGCACATTTTCCCCATAGACTTGCTTCAGATGGGAAAATCCACACGTAACAAACCGCACATGCATTTTTAGTTTATTTCCGAGAGAGAAACGCATAAAAAAAAAAAAAACGCATGGAATCAGCATCTAAGTATTTCAATAAAGATTTGACAAAGCTAAATACCAGGAATAATCAAAAACAAAGCCACTTTATTTAAGGCATGACACATCAAATGGAGACAAAAACCGCAGTGTCATACACACACATTATATAATATATATATATATATATATATAAAAAACAAACCAAACAACCTCATTTACATAATAGGTGCAGAAAATCTGCAACATCAAAAATTCACAAAAGCTCATCATGGAAACTTAGCCTAAGAGTATGTTAACTTTATTATGACTTATTTGAAGCCTATTAACTCCAAAATCCACAGAAAAAAAAAAACGCCTCAGATAATCTTTAAGGCTATGTTACCACTATGAGTATGCGGTGAGTTTTTGATCTTTCAGCATTTCATTTTTTTTTTTTGTGTTTTGCTCTCATCTTTGACACTGTGGCTTTTGTCTATCTTTGCGATGTCATGCCTTAAATAAAGCTGCTTTGTTGTTGAAACTTCCTATTTGGCTTTGACTAAACTTACAGTCATGTTTGGATTACAAGAATTTTTAGTGCTTTTCCACAGCATTTATTGACCTCCAGTCTGCCACATTAATGAAATTCTATAAAGAAATCCACACATACAACTCACCGTACTCACAAGAAAACGTATCACGTTTACGAAGAGTTAAAAAAAAAAAAGCACAGTAGGCATGAGATTTCTATAAATCCCACCCACTTTGCTGTTACTGAAAGTCGCTGCCTTTCTGGTACAGTGAAAATAGTGTCACGAATTCACTGTGGGAGCTCAACCTGAGTATTCTTTTCATGCCAATGGAAAGTCTACTTTTCTACTCACAGGGCGAGTTTATTTCTGATGAGCATTTTGAGGCACAATCCTCATGGAAGCTTCACTGTCTTCATTTGATAAATCAATAGTAGATGTGAAAATAAGCAACTTTGTAATACATCTTAAGGGTGCATTACACGCTGCGACATCGCTAGCGATCTCATTAGCGATGTGACACGCCAGATCGCAGATGCGATTTGCCGAGATCGCACATAGGTCGGTTTTTTAGGGCCGGTCACATGTGCGATCTCGGCAGATCACATCTGCGATCTGGCATGTCACATCGCTAACGAGATCGCTAGCGATGTCGCAGTGTGTAAGGTACCCTTTAATCAGAGAAATCTGTTGGTTTCAGCTACTGGACGACCTCTCCATCTACTGTTTCACTTTTAGTTCAGTAAAGACTTTCACATTACTGAAGGAGATCACAGTTGGTGCTTTAAAGTTCTATAGGGAGGGGAAGAGGTGGTAAGGAGACGCACGGACTAGAGGCAAACACACAAATTGTGATACAGACAATTTCTCCTGATATGACTGGTATAGTGAATATGAATGGTATAGTTGGTGCTCATGAAGTTCTATGGAGAACACTCATCTCCAATCTCAGTAATAGCAAAATCACTATTCACTGAATACAGATTTTACCTGTCAATTGAAGGTTTTTTTCAATGAGAGATCAGTCCAGGAGGAGAAATAATCAGATCTCTCTAAGATTTATAACAAAGTTTACTCTTTTCATGTATACTATTGATTTAAATTAAAAAAAAAAAAAAAAAAAAAAGGTCTACCCTTCCACGCTGTGCTTTGCAGCCTTTTCAGTTGACAGTGTTAAATTAAAAAGCACTTCAACAATGTCCAGGAATGTTAAATGCCTCCAAAAACATGGATTCTGATCAAATTTTTCAGCCTCAAAAAAAAAAAAAAGCGTGTGAGAAGGCTACGGTAACATGATGAGTATTTAGGGCGTGGTGCTGAAGATTGTCTGGAGCATTTCTGCTTCTATTGGTGCCTTTTTCTACACGTTTTTGACCTTGTATTTTTGGTCTTTTTGGGGTATACCGATTTTCCATGAGAGAGAAAAAAAAATGCTGAATGCTGTGATTGGCAGCATATCTCCGATCACGCGCACCCATGTGACCCAAGTGTAGTCCGGTGTACGCATAGAGAGCTATCGGAGAAGATGGAGAGCTACCACCACAGGGCTCTTATATACAGTATTCTAACATGCTGTATATAAGAGGCCAGGGCGCTGTGTAGAACATAAAAAACACTTTATAATACTCACCCAACGGTTGTGCGGTTTGCCATATGGGTGTCTCCGTTGTCCGATGCCGGCGCCTCCTCTTTCGGCCATCTTCGTCCTCTTTCTGAAGCCTGTGTGCGTGGCGCGTCCTACGTCATACACACTCGCCGATCTCGCGCAGGCGCACTACAATACTTTGATCTGCTCTGCTCAGGACCTGAATGCCGGCGAGCGTGGATGATGTCGGACGCGTCATGCACCACAGCTAGAGAAGAAGGACAACAAATATGGCCGAAAGAGGCGGCGCCGGCACTGGAGACGCCCAAAAGGCCAACCGCACGACCGTTAGGTAAGTATTATAAAGTGATTTTTACGTTCTACACAGCAGCCTGGGCTCTTATATACAGCCTGTTAGAATGCTGTATATAAGAGCCCGGTAGTGGTGGCCGCAGCTTATACGCCAAAAGAGTGGTGACTGGTTCCCTTTAATCTCTACTCACCTGCGCACGTAGTCTTGGATTTGTAAGAATCAAAGCACAGTGAATGACTTAACGCGCGCTCACAGCAGAGTTTGAGCCAAGTGTCATTAGCAGCATCCAATTCTCTCACATTAGATAATTAGCGGGTGCTCTATGCAAATAGGAGTGAACCCTTATTACTAGTATAATGACAGCCAAAGGTTTTCTATAGAAATCACATGGAGCAGTATACCAAGATCCAGGGATTCCTACAATATCCCCCCGTTCAGTATTC
This sequence comes from Anomaloglossus baeobatrachus, assembly GCF_048569485.1. Taxonomy (NCBI): domain Eukaryota; kingdom Metazoa; phylum Chordata; class Amphibia; order Anura; family Aromobatidae; genus Anomaloglossus; species Anomaloglossus baeobatrachus. Next base: position 596,440,246 of record NC_134353.1, on the reverse strand, counting down.
TCACATCAAGCACACCCACCTCATTGTCACATCCAGCTTCAAGCACCTCTGACTGTTGTATCATCCTGGCTCCAGCTTACAATAATTATCTTTAAACCCCCGAGGCCAGATCTGCTCTTCTGGGTGGGTCTATTACATAATTCACACAGCAGTGAGCCACACATCAAGGGACCAAAAGCCACAGGTTGGGGGGCCCTATGCTAGAGCATGCAACTCTCATCCTGACCATATAGCACTCAATACACGTCATGTCATGAATAGGAGTGTCAGCAGTGCTGAGGTTTGTTTCATAGATCACATGACCAGGTGTCAGCCATAGCAAAGCTGATGGTACATGGCAGACCCATGTCAGCTGTGCCAGTGCATTGTGTCACAGCAAGGGCTGTTTTACCTTGTAATTGGACCCTTTCCATACCCATACAGTCTACATAGCCAGACAGAAAACATCCATAAGATGTTCCTCGCCAAAATATACTCACATACTACAAACAGCAGCTCATGGCTCCACTGGACTACGCCTTTACATCAGGGGATCCTTCTAAGGAAATACAGTGTTTCCCCAAACATAAGCCCTACCCAGAAAATAAGCCCTAGCAGGAATTTTCAGCATTTTTGGCATAAGGCTTAAATATAAGCGCGATCCCCAATATAAGCCCCAGTCGCGGTTCAATACTTTAGTGTCCATGCAGCTAAAAAAAAAAAAAAGTCAAAAGAATACTGCAGGACACTTCATTTTAGAAAGCGCACATGCGCACACACACAGCAATATCAGCCGGCAGAGGATCCTGGGACGCAGTGCAGTAGCATGAGGACCTGCGGTGGAACACATTGATGTTCAGTTTGCATTAAAAGATGTGACTCCGCAGAAATTTAGCAACAAAAACTCACTGATAGAACTTAAAGGGTCGGAACCATGAACAAAATACATTTTATTCAATAGATCAATGTGTTAAGAATATATTCCTGTGCGGAGGTAATCTAATATATATGTGTTCCTGCTGTCTACTGTGTAATGGCTGTGTCTGACCATACAGGCACATGGTCTGATCATACCACAGCTCCTGTGCAGGGGAGAACACAGAAGAGTATACAGACATTACAGCAAGGGATAATAGCAGATTCTTTCTGTGAGGTAACACATTTCACTGCCTGTTTTATGATAGAGTGTTTATCCACTGACATGAATATGGGTTATGGAAAGCCACCACCATGGTGACAGCAGCTGTTTTTCTTAAAGCTATGTCACAGCTATTCTATTGAAGCCATGGCACATATTAGAGTCCAGTGTAAGGCGTATAGCACCTGCAGACATACAAAGTTGGGTGCACTGCCATGTCAGTAATATCACTGTCCCTATAGGTATCAGCTGAAGCCATGGCACATAGTAGGGTCCGATGTAAGGCGTATGCCACCTGTACCAGGGGATGTAAAATGGTGGGCGCACTGCCATGCCAGCAACATCATCATTGCCTCTATGTCACAGCTATTCTATTGTTCACCATGACACATAGTAGACTCCGGTGTAAGGCGTATGCCAGCGATTGCAGGGGACATCATCTGGCGTACCATGATGAGCGCACTGCCAGGCCAGCAATATTATCACTGCCCCTATAAATCATAGCTATTCTAGTTAAACAATGGCATATAGTAGGGGCCGACGTAAGACGTATGCCACCTGTACCAGGGGGAAGTACAAAGGTGGGCACAATGCCATGCCAGCAATATTATCACTGCCCCTATAAGTCATAGCTGAAGCCATGGCACATAGTAGGGTCCGATGTAAGGTGTATGCCATCTGCACAAGGGTTCGTACAATGGTGGGCGCACTGACATGCCATCACTGCCATCACTGCCCCTATAAGTCATAGCAGAAGCCCTGGAACATAGTAGGGTCCGATGTGACGAGTATGCCATCTGCACCGGGGACATACAATGGTTGGCGCACTGACATGCCAGCAATGCCATCACTGCCCCTATAAGTTTGCAGTTATCTATAAATTGTAACTGATACAGAAGCACTACATAATTATAGGACACAAACTGTAATATATACTCAAAATATCTAAATACTCCATAATATGGAACAGTTCCTACCATAATACTACATAAATCACATATCTGAAGCCTGCATACTATACACTATATAATACCATACCTATCACATGTGGAATACGCCATAATCCTGTATGTATACAGCAGATAATGCCTCTCACCATGTCACCTATCGGACATGTATCTATAAGTGACTAGCACAGACTGCGCCCTGCTGTGGCGGACACACTGTGACAGGGCTGCCCCCATATTGTGAAGGGTCTCATTTTCCATCAATAGTAATACTGCACCGGTCAGCGGTGTGCGACATTTACCTCGGTCATCCTTGTGGCGCACACAGCCGTGCTCCATCTGTAATGGACGCCTCAGCACCCGCCGGCTGCGTCCACCTCACACGAGGGCGCCTCCATGTGGCTCCGGTGGCAGCCGCCCGAAGAGTCCGCACCACAGACTATTCCCGAGGAGGACAGCTCCTCTCCTCATCATCACCCTTCTCTCCCGCCCTCCCTTCCTGGCACCTCCCCACAAGCACCACCTCCTGGCAGAGCCTCACCTTGAGTCCCTCTTGGCACAGGAGCCGTCCACCTTTTAGTGGTGCTGTTGGTTTGGTGCCAGAGCGGGATTACTGCGGCGTCACCTGAGGCAGTGTGCCCGGGGAGCCTCCATTGTACGCTGTAAGGACAAGGCGGAGCAGCGCCGCCACCCGGCCATTACCGGCACCGCACACCAGTGGCTTCCTCAGGCTGTGCGGGAATTGGTGTGTGTGTGTGTGTGTGTGTGTGTGTGTGTGTGTTGCACACGTGAAATATTTGGTGCACCATTTCTGCATCTCATGACAGAAAAACATTTAGCCCCTTCACCCCAATCCCATTTTCACCTTAATGATTTATCAGCAATTTCCCATTTTTCGAATAGAATTTACAAAACCAGATCTTTAGGGACCACATCACATTTGAGGTGATTTTGAGAGGCCTATGTGCAGTGACGTAACTAGAGTTTGATGGGCCCTGGTGCAAAGTTCAGACCTGGGCCCCCCCTCCACATACACTTGGGGTACGGGATAATGACACTGACACTCGGGGTACGGGATAATGACACTGACACTCGGGGTACAGGATAATGACGCTGACGCTTGGTTCTTACCCTCAGCACCCAGCTTTCCCATGTTCTGATATCCATCTTGTCCTCGGCACCCAGCTTCCCCATGCTCTGCTATACATCTTTCCCTCAGTACCCAGCTTCCCCATGCTCTGCTATATATCTTTCCCTCAGCACCCAGCTTTCCCATATCAGAGCATTTGAAAGCTGGGTGCTGAGAAAAGATGTATAGCAGAGCATGGGAAAGCTGGATGCTGAGAGAAGATGTATAGCAGAGCATGGGAAAGCTGGGTGCTGAGAGATAGATGTATATCAGAGCATGGAAAAGCTGGGTGCTGAGAAAAGATGTATAGCAGAGCATGGGAAAGCTGGGTGCTGAGAGAAAGATGTATAGCAGAGCATGGGAAAGCTGGGTGCTGAGAGAAAGAGCCTTTTTCCCTCAGCACAAAACATTCCCATCCCCTGATTGTATCTTTGTCCCCACTTGTATATAATTCTCCAAATACTATAATGGCCCCCACATTGCCTTCCAAATAGTATAAAGGGCCCCACATAACCCTTCATATATTAGAATACACTTCCATAGTCCTCCATGTATTATAATGCATTTCTCATAGTTCTCCATGCATTATAATTCACCCCATAGTCCTCAATATATTATACTGCACCACATAGTCCTCCATATATTATAATGCACCCCCATAATCCTCCATGTATAAAGTCGCCCTTCAATTATTATCATGAATTTCCCATAGTTCTCCATGTATTATAATTCATCCCATAGTTCTCCATATATTATACTGTACCACAAAGTTCTCATATATTATAATGCAGCCCTATAGTCCTCCATGTATAAAGTAGCCCTCATAGCCCTCCAATTATTATAATGAATTTCTCATAGTTCTCTATATATTATAATTCACCCCATAGTACTCCATATATTATACTGCACCACATAGTCCCCAATGTTTTATAATGCACCCCCATAGTCCATGTATAAGGTAGCCTCCATAGTCCTCCATATATTATAATGTAGCTCCCGTAGTCCTATATGTATTATAACGCAACCCAATAAAACTTCATATTTTTTTATGCAGCCCCATACTCCTCCATGCATAATGCACCCCTATATTCCATGTATAAGGTGTCCTTCATTTTGTATTATGCAGCCCCCCCAGACCTCCATATATAATAATGCAGCCAGCCTCACCAGTCCTCCATGTATAATAATACAGCCAGCCTCCCCAGGCATCCATGTAAAAAATAGCAGCCAGCCTCTCCAGGCCTCCATGTATAATATAGCAGCCAGCCTCCCCAGGCCTCCATGTATAATAATGCAGCCAGCCCTCCATGTATAATAATAATGCAGACAGCCACCCCAGACCTCCATGTATAATAATGCAGCCAGCCTCCCCAGACTTCCATCTATAATAATGCAGCCAGCCTCGCCAGTCCCCCATGTATAGTAACGCATCCAACTTCCCCAGGCCTCCATGTATAGTAATACAGCCAGCTCTCCAGGCCTCCATGTATAATGTAGCAGCCAGCCTCTCCAGGCCGCCTCCATGTATATTATAGCAGCCAGCCTCTTCAGGCCTCCAGGTATAATATAGCAGCCAGCCTCCCCAGGCCTCCATGTATAATATAGCAGCCAGCCTCCCCAGGCCTCCATGTTTAATATAGCAGCCAGCCTTCCAGGCCTCCATGTTTAATATAGTAGCCAGCCTCCCCGGGCCTCCATGTATAATGCAGCCTCCCCAGGTCTCCATGTAAAATGCAGCCAGCCTCTCCAGGACTCCATGTATAATATAGCAGCCAGCCTCTCTAGGCCTTTATGTTTAATATAGCAGCCAGCCTCTCCAGGCCTCCATGTATAATATAGCTGCCAGCCTCACCGAGCCTCCATGTATAATGCAGCCTCTCCAGGTCTCCATGTATAATGCAGCCTCCCCAGTCCTCCATGTACAATGCAGTATCTCCAGGCCTCCATGTATAATGCAGTATCTCCAGGCCTCCATTTATAATGCAGCCTCTCCAGGCCTCCATGTATAATGCAGCCTCTCCAGACCTCCATGTAAAATAATGCAGCCTCCCCAGACCTCCATGTATAATGCAGCCTCTCCAGGCCTTCATGTATAATAATGCAGCCTCCCCAGACCTCCATGTATAATGCAGCCTCTCCAGGCCTCCATGTATAATGCAGCCTCTCCAGGCCTCCATGTATAATGCAGCCTCTCCAGGCCTCCATGTATAATAATGCAGCCTTCCAAAGCCTCTGGCCACCGTGTACTCACTAATTTATATTAAAAAAACAAACAAACAACAAGTACTCACCCTCGCTCTTCCTTCCACCGCTGCTGTCCTCACCTCTTTCCTCGTTCCGCAGTCGCTGCTCTGTCCTCACTGCTTTCCTCTTCCACCGCTGCTCATCCTCCCCTCTCCTCGTTCTCCCGGTGCTGCGGTTGGCGTCCTCCCGTCCTGCACTCTGTGCCACGGCCACGCTATGCTTCATCATTACTGTGCGCGGTAACAGGGGAGCCGCCGCAGCCGCTGACACCAGGCAGAGGGCCCCGGTGCTGCCGCTGACACCAGGCAGGGGGGCCCGGTGTCGGCGGCGCCACCGGGTCATATAGCAGCCGCGTGGTCTGTGACAGATCAGCGCAGCTCCTCTCTCACTGACAGGAGCTGGCTGCTGATCTGCCTGGCGGCCGGGCCCCTTACCTCAATGGCGACCGCTGCGACCGCAGTAGTTACGCGCCTGCCTATGTGACAGATTGGACCCCTCAAGGAATTTTTCTTGATATCTGGTGAGCCCCTTGAACCCTGAGGTGCTTTACAGAATTTTATGACAATGAGCCGTGAAAATAATTATTTTTTTACCACAAAATTGTTGCTTCAACCCCAAATCTTTTCTTTTCACAAGGGTAAGAGGAAAAAAATGTACCCTACAATTTATTGTACAATTTCTCCTGAGCACGCTGATACCTCATATATGGTGGAAAGCTACTGTTTGGGCAAGTGGCAGGGATCGGAAGGGAAGGAGCGCCATTTGAATTTTAGACCGCAAAATTGTTTAGAATAGATAGCTGACGCCAGGTTGTGTTTGGAGAGCCTCTGCTGTGTGTAATCAATGACCCCATTTTGGAAACGAATGTGACGCCGTGGCCTATCGGTCGTCACACGGTATTGCACAATTTTCCTTTCCGTGCAGTATCCATCTCTTTCTTGGTTCCAGGTGCCACCCAATGATGTTGCTAAGGCCAGCATGCAAATCCCAATCACACACACCAGTGGGTAGGTCCAGTGAGGAAAGGGCCGCCCACCGAAGGGTTAAGCAGGCTGGGTGGGAGGTGACGAGGCAGTCGTCGGCAGGGGAGCAAGGAGAGCAGTGGGCTCTCAAGTAGCTCTCAGGGGGAGAGCAAGCTGGGGAGTTGGAGCTCCCAGGACAGCAAGGCAGCAGCCCTCAGAGTGTGAGGGGCTGAGGGGTAGAAGCTCCCAGAAGGTCGGACTAGACTGGAACACACCAAGCAATACCATTGGGAATGGTCACCTGGATGGGCTCCCCTCAGCGGCAGCAGTACTCCAGGACGTTTGGTTTAATTACAGTCTGTGTGTTTACTGACCTTCCAAAGCAGCACAGCCTCATCCAGCACCATGACTACCAATTGTGAGTGCCCTGCTCCCTGCCTCCCAAACCTACATCCCACGGCTTCCCCTACCATCACCGAGTCCCGGGACATTCCCCCTATCCGTGGAGGGGTTAAACACCTAGCTGCCCACTCCATCGCCACCGGGTACTCGCAGCGGTGGTACTTCACCCTTACCACACACCATGGGTAGCATCACGAACTTTAACCAAACCGCCCCATGTAAATAACCCTCCCTTTTTATTTTGAGTGGCCATGTGACCCCTCACCCTCTGGTCCGGAGACTCCTCGAGCCACCGCGGATCCGGATCCGAGCAGAGGCGGCAAGCTGCTGATGCGGGGGTGGCACACTAGACTCCTCAAGGAAGTTATTTAAATGTTTGAGCACCTTGAATCCCTGGGGGCTTCATAGAATTATATAATGTTGAACGGGAAAGTTAAAAAAATACATTTTTACCACAAAATTGTTACTTTAACCAGATAACTTTTTTGACAAGGGTAACGGGAAAAACTGCACCATAAAATTTATTGTGCAATTTCTTCTCTGTACCCTGATACATTATATGTGTGTAAATCAACTGTTTGGGCAGATGACAAGGGCTCGGAAGGGAAGGAGTGATATTTCACTTTTTGAATGCTAAAATGGCTGCAATCTTTAGTGAACACCATGTCGCATTTGGAGAGACTCGGGTGTGCCTAAACAGTGGACTCCACACCTCCCTTCCCCCCCCCCCTCCCCAAGTGACCCCATTTTTGAAACTAGACCCCTCAAGAAATGTATGTAGATATTTTTATGAGCATCTGGAACCACCAGGTGCTTCACAGAATTTTATAATATTGAGCTGTAAAAATGAAAAAAAAAATTTGACCTAAAAAAATTGTTGCTTTAAACCCATAGTTTTCAAATTCACTAGGGTAACAGGAGACAATGGACCATATAATTTGTTGTGCAATTTTTCCTGAGTACGAAAATACCCCATTTGTGGTCAAAAACTACTTTTGCAATGCAGATTTAGTTGGAATGGTTTGCGCATGCTATATCACATTTGCAAAGCCCCTGAGGTGCTAAACAGAAGAAACCCCCCCATAAGTGACCCCATTTTACAAACTGCACCCATTAATAAACTCATGCAGCTGTGCAGTGAGCATATTGACACTACAGGTGTGTCACAAAATTTTGTACTATTAGGCAGTGGAAAAAAATAACATTTTTACCACTAAACTGTTGTTTTAAACCCAGATTTCCAATTTTCATAAGCGAAATATGTAAAAAAAAAAAAAAAAAAAAGGCCCATAATGTGTTACACAATTTCTCCTGAACGTGGCAATGCTTCACATGTGACTGTACAGTATTGTTTGGCCACACCACAGGGCTCGGGAGGGAAGGAGCACCATTTGATTTTTGGAGAACAGATTTTCCTAGAATCGTTTGCCAAGTCCATTTGTAAAGCCAGAATAGAAGAAATCCTTTCAAGTGACCACATTTTGGAAATTACACCCCTTTGGGAATTCATATATGGGTGTAGTGACGATTTAGGCTGTGTCTGCACTTTGTGTTTTCCGCTGCTTTTCTGCAGCGTTTTGAACTTCAGTGTTATCATGCCAAAACGGATGCGTTTTGATTTTCCTGCAAAGTCTGTGGGGAAAAGTGGATTTCTTGTGCGCACTTTGCAGTTCAAAACGCTGTGTTTAATTTGCATAAATTTGGGCAAAAACTCTGCGTTCAAAGAAGCAGCATGTCAATTGTTTTTGCCATTTGGGCTGCGTTTTGCTAACATTGAAGTCAATGAGAAGTTGTAAAAAGCAACAACCATCAAAATTCCAGCGTTTTACATGCTTTTTAGCTGCAGAAAACCTGCACTTTGGACAACATAAATGCATGTGTTTCTGACATCAAAATAATGAAATTATATGTCCCTTTACACACACACATAGTCCGACAATTAAATTAATGAAACATTTTAATTTATTGCTACTTTAGCATAATAGTATAAAACCGCTATAATTATATGAAATATAACTATTTTCGTTATGATTTCAATAATTTATATATGTATTCCTTTTTTTTTCACTTTTTTTTATTCTGTTTGACTGTTTAAACTTTATTTAGCAGTGTCTTAATGTTCAAAACGCATCTGCCTAAACGCAATGGAAAAGCATGTAAAAAGCGCGGTAAAAATCGCATGCGTATTTACAGCGGTTCTGTGCTCAAAAGCAACTTTGGCAAAAGCAATTTCTGCCAGAGGATGCGTTTAGAACTGCAACTAGGACGAGGCTATGTGCCCACGTAGCGTATTTTCATGCAGTTACGCTGCGATCTGCACTGCAGCGTAACTGCATGCGTCCTGCGTCCCCAGCACAATCTATGAAGATTGTGCCTAACCCATGCCCACGTGGCGTATTAGAACGCAGCGCTTCGGCTGCTGCCAAATCGCTGCGTTCTAAGAAGTGACATGTCACTACTTTCGTGCGCTTTGCATGCTGTCTATAGGGAGAGGCAGCAGTCAGAGTGCACAAATTCTGCAGGCACCAGGCGCTTCAGAACGGAGCTTTTCAGCTGCGCTCTGAAGCGGACCTTGTACGCTGCGATGCAGAGCACACACGTGGGCACATAGCCTTAGTGTCTGGAAAACACCCATGGTGTCAATCGCAGGGAATGTTACAGAATTAAAAATTGTAAGTTAGTCCTTGTTGTGCCCAGTACATTGTAGTGCCTATACAATCTGCCCAACTTGTGCTTCTGGAAATCTGCATCCTATATGTTTAGGCTATGTGCGCACTAGAAAATGAACTTTTCTTAAGAAAAATTTGCACCCTCTGGCAGAATACCGCACCAAAGACAAAAACTGCGGTAAAACTGCACCTGCGATTTTTGCCGCGTTTTTTCCTAAACTATCTATGGCAAAAACTGCAGGTACCTGCAGAAAAGAAGTGACATGCTCATTAATTCCGCAGCAGAAATTCCGCAGGTAAATCCGCAGGTATAAAAAAAACGCAGAGCATTTTTTTTATACCCATAGGTTTTGCTGGGAAATGACTGCAGATATCTAAGGCTATGTCCACACGTTGCTTTTTACCTGCTTTTTTGCTGCTTTTTCAACTGCAGCGTTTAATACCAAAATGGCTGTGTTCTGCTTTTCAAGCAAAGTCTATGGGAATTTGGGTTTCTTGTCCGCACTTTGCAGTTCAAACTGCAGCCTTTTTGTTGCAGAACTTTGGTCAAAAACTCAGCTTTGCAGTTCAAAACCCAAATGGCAAAAACAATTGACATGTAAATTTTTTCCACTGATGGAGTTGAATCGTGGCTTGTTTTCTACAGGACAAAATGACATTTCTGTATCATTTTTATGTATATGACCTTTTCATCGCATTTTATTTCACTTTTTATGTCAGCTGTATGATGAAAAGACATAGTTTTTGCTACTTTTTTTTATTTTTTACGGTGTTCACTAAAGTGGTTAACTAGTGTGACAGTTTTTTATAGATCTGGTTGTTATGGATGTGGCAGTACCAAATATGTCTACTTTTTTTGTTTATTTGTTACACAAATATTACCATTTATTGGAATACTTTTTTAATTTCATTTATTTTTTTATTTTTTCAGTTAGTCCCCTTATGAGACATTACACCACAGTACTCTGATTGCAGATACTAGGTTCTGCAGTGCTCGATAACTGCAGAACATCGCAGGTGTCAGAGCTGCACTGAGAAAGCCTGAGTGATCATGCTGCAGGCATGATCAATTAGGCTTTACATAGTCAGGTGACCCGAAGCTCGTCATGATGAGCTCGGGTAACCATGACAACGATCGGGCCCTCGCGATTACATTGTGGGGGTCCCGATCGAAGGGGAGAGGGAACACTATTCCTTTCCCAATCCTCTAAGTGCTGCAATCAATATTGATTGCAGCAGTTAGGGAGTTAAACAGCCAGGGACGGCGCAGAGACCCTCCCTGGTTGTGAGGGTCAGGGCTTAGCTGTCGGGTTAGGGCCATTTCACATCTCCGGTATTTTGCCGGAAGCCGGATCCGGCACACATGCAGTACAGTTACATTCACTTACAGAGGAAGCGCGACACCATGCGGACACATGCGGTTATGTATGAAGCACACAACCGCATGGTGTCGCGCTTCCACCGTAAATGAATGCAACTGTACTGCATGTGTGCCGGATCCGGCTTCCGGTAAAATACCAGAGATTTGAAACCGGCTTAAGTCAAGTTTACAGTGGCAAAGGAGGGGGCACAGCGTCCTGTGCTCCTGCGATCGCCAGAACGTACCTAGTCGGAAAGGGGTTAACTATTCAAGTTTTTTGTTTTTTTTTTTTTATACATGCGGTTTTGGTGTAGATTTTTCCCGCTCATTAGTATGGGCGAAATCTGCAGCAAAAACACTGAAATATTTAACTCCGCTCCAAATCTACAAGGAAAAAAATACTTGTGTGCCTTTTGACTTCAGGATTCTCACTCACTTTGCTGACATCAGGAAACCCTTCAGGTTTTCTGAAATATATGCATAGAAAAAAGTGTGTGTGTGTGTGTGTGTGTGTGTGTGTGTGTGTGTGTGTGTGTGTACACAGCTTTAGCATCTCCTGCTGGCAGGGTTGCCAATTTGAGGCCTTGTTCACACACTACGTTTTTACCCATGTTTTTTTTTTGCTGCAGAAATTTCTTGAGAAAATGGTTGTAACCTATGTAAAAAAAAAAAACAATAGCTGTGGGCAAACGGCGTTTTTTGTTCTCAAGAACACTCTCTACAGAATTTCTTGAGAAAAAGCATGTGCATGTCACTACTTTTCTACAAGTACCTACATTTTTTGCCATAGATAATAGTAAAAAAAATGCAGGCACCAACCTGTGGGAAAAAACGCACCAGAAACACACAAACGTGGTAAAAACGCATGCAGTTTTCGGTGCGTTATTGGTGCGTTTTTTGACCGGAAGTGCGCTAATCTTTCAGACTCAAGAAATTTCTTGAGAGAAATCCTTTTTCTAGTGTGAAAAAAGCCTGACTTCATTTTTTTTCTGGACAGCTTATCAAAAGCATCACAGACGGACACATTGGAAAACCATAATAAATCATTATGAATATAGTGATACATGTCTACAGCCTATAATTTTGATATGAAGAAATCAGTTGTATTCACTGTAAATTATGATAATTGAAAGATGATAATTAGGCCACGTGCACATATTGAGTATTTGAGTTTTTTACCTCAGTATTTGTAGCCAAACCCAGGAATGGCACAGTCAGAGGAAAAGTATGGCCATGTGCGCACACTGCGTCTTGACCAGTGTAGAAAAAGCGCACCCTCTAGCAGACTTGACACTGCGTTTTGACAAAAGGAATTCATCCAAAACGCATGTATTTTGGATGCATTTTACATGCGTTTTGGATGCATTTTTGTCAGTGTGGTCCCCTGGCAATTCAGCTCTGCTACATGCCCGTTGACAGCAGACACAGACAGAGCCGGGCGATGAAAATGAATTCTGATGAACTTCACCTGACTTCATTGTCATCCCGCCGATCTGTCTGTGTGCTGTTATGAACTCAGATGAACCTCTGAGGTCAGTGCCAGGACACAGGAGTCCGCAGCAGTGATGTCAGAGCTTCACCCAAGTTCACTGACATCGCGCGTCTTTCTCTCTCTGTCGCAGCCTGATTTGCAGTCACACGTGAAGGACTCACCTGTGACCGCAAATCCCCTGAGTGAGCCGCGCGATCAGCGGTGCTGTCACTCAGGTTACCAGCGGCCACAGCTGGAGTCCTGCACCTGAGAGCGGTGGTCGTGGGTAACCTCAGTGATTGCACTGCTGATCGCGCGACTCACTTCAGTTGCTGCCTGAGCTCACAGCTAGCAGTCCTTCTCTATGGCCGCTCACTGTCAGCTTCCGATGGAGCAGAGCTGAAAGCATCGTGGGACCTTGTGTGGATTACGTCAGAGACCTGGAGGTGTTTTTGAGGGGTTAATAAAGTGGTGAGAGAGGGTGGTTTTTTTGTTTTGTTTTTTGTCTTTTATTTCAAATAAAGGATTTTTCGGTGTTTGTGTTTATTTACTTTCTCTACAGTTTAGTGATGGGGGGAGGGGGTGTGTCTCAGTGACACCTGCCATCACTAAGCTAGGACTTAGTGGCAGCTATGGGCTGCCATTAGCTCCTTATTACCCCAAGGGCAACGGGAAGAGCCGGGTAGAGTCCCGGAACTGTCGCATCTAATGGATGCTGCTATTCCAGGCAATTGCTGGCTGATATTTTTAAGATGGGGTGGCTCCCCATAACGTGGCGCTCCCCATCCTGAAAATACCAGCCCACAGCTGTGTGGCTTTATCTTGGCTGGGTATCATTTGGAAGGGGCCCACATTGTTTTGTTTTTTTTTTTTTTTTAAATTATTTATTTCACTACACGATATAGACACGCCTAATGGTGGCTGTGATTGGTTACAGTGAGACAGCTGTCACTCAGTGTGGGGGCTTATCTGACTGCAACCAATAGGCGCCGGTGGGCGGGGGAAGCAGGGAATACGAGATAGAATAATGAGCAGCCGGCATTTTCAAAAGAGGAGAAGCCGCTACAGTGTGAATGCTGTGCAGCGCCGCGCCGTTGATCGGGGATCGGTGAGTATGAGAGAGGGGGTGAGAGGGAGAGACCAAAAAACCTTCGTTTGTTATGCCAAATAAACATGCGGATCGCAACAAAAATGCAGTGCAAACGCACTACTTAGCATTTTGGTAGCGTTTTTCAACAACTCCATTGATTTCAATGGGTGTAGAACGCTGCCAAAACGCTCGAAAAGTGACATGCTGGTTTTTTAAACGCAGAGATTTTGTCACATTTTGGACTTTCAAAATGCTGCGTTTAAAAAAGCAACGTGCGCACGGATTTTGCATGATTCTCAAAGACTTTGCTGGGGAAGCAGAACGCAAGCATTTTGACAATGTGACGCTGCTGCTCAAAACGCTGCAAAAACGCAAAAAAACCCCACAGCGTGCGCACGTGGCCTAATAGACACACGGGCACCACTGCTGTATTTATCATCCACTCCTGGTTTTGTTTTACAAATACTGAGATAAAAAAAACTCAACGGATGCAAGTGGCCTATTTGCAATAATCTGTAAAAGTTTCTTCAACCTCAAAAAAAAATCAGACATCTTCCATTTTTTTTTTAAGGACCGTGCCCTATTACGAACTGACTGCTGGGCAGGACAAGTGCATTTCCTACAGCCATATTTTCTGGGTATCGGTGACACGCCCGGCAGTAAGTGACACTTCACCATATGTTCACTTGGCAGAATTGTGACGCCATGGCAAAACCAGGTAGTCACAGAAGTAGTCCACCCTCGTTGATTCCAACACAACAACCCACATCCTGGTACAACACACAGCCATTAAAGCCTAGCCATCCCCTCATGACAATAGGGACACACTAGTGGGCAGGACCAGGCGGATGGGAGCGCCCACCTAGGGGTCCTGAGATGTCAGGGGCGGGAACACAGTAGTCAGTCAGTGAGAGAAGTGGAGTGGAGTGGAGTTGAGTCCTGACAAGAAAGCAGTCTGAGAGTTGACAGTGGAGAGTTGACTGTTGACAGTGGAGTCAGGAGTAGGGGCCCCTGGACTACCGGACTAGGTGGCAGACTGCAAGCAGGACCATAGGCAACAGAGATCTGGTCACGGGAGACCTTAAGAGGACCGGGGCAGGGTTGTAGCCTGCCGGTGCTGACAGCGGGAATCTGGTCCGGAGGCCGTGCACAGTCTGGGTACCTGGACCCTAGGACGAGAATGGTTGCAAGCCCCCTTGTTAATTGACCAGCCGGGGACAAGGTTTCAGGCCTTGTTCCACAGAAGCCTAGAGAGCGAAACGGAAGCCCAACGTGGGGGATAGGGTGTCCGTCAGAACCCACAGAAATCCCAAGGGTCAGATTTCGCGGGCCACAGCTCCCAAACTGACACAGTACCGGGAGTGGACTTCCCCGTTCCAAGTGGAGTTGTCCCAGAGAAGACACAGACACTGAGTGCAGGAGGAAGGGACACCTGTTTGCTACACTCTGGTGTGGGACCCGAATACACCCGCCAAAGGCGACCAGTCACTGGCAACTTGGTTTACCACCGGACTTGTGTGTGATTCTTTGAACTGTGAGTACACCATTGCCCCCGGTCCAACCGGGCATGCCACCTCCAGCAGCCATTACTCCCGCGTACCTGGGCCCCGGGACTACACCTCCCCTACCCATGGAGGGGATCCCACCTTGCTGCCCCGCTCCATCGGCCCCGAGCGCCCCATCACAAGGCAGCGGCAGTGCTACCAATACCTCACCGCAACCCACGGATGGCGTCACCGACACACCAATCTCCTGTAAATACTCCCTTCCTACGGTTGTGAAGACTGACAGCCGTGCGAGCCCGGGTCTGGTCACCACTCGAGCCGCAGTAACGAACCCGGATCTGAGCAGCCCCTGCAGTGGTCCCTGTGCGCAACAGAATCACCGCAAAAAAATTTTGCTACAACTCACTCGTGTCATTTACCCTTTCACTGCTGCAAGTTTTCACTCCATTTTTTACGTCTTTCTTTCTAGACACTTAACTTTTTTTAGTTTTTCCTTCAGTATAGGGCCTTGTTTTTTTGTTTTTTTTTTTGGGGGGGTTTTTTAAGGAAGAGATGAAGTTGACATTGCTACCATTTCATTTATTATATAATATCCAGAAAAATAAGGGAAAAAGTATGCGGGGTGAAATGTAGCCGAAAAAGTCATTGCCAAAATTTCTCTGGCTTTAGGCTATGTGCGCATGTTGCGTAGTGTCCATGCTGAAAAATCTGCAGCGATTTGGCAGTGCATGTGCGCTTCAGATCGCTGCAGAAACTCTGCGCAATGGATGCAGTATGTCTGCAGAATAGATGCCGATTTCATGCGCTCTGAATGCTGCCTCTCCCATAGACAGTGGGAGCAGCATCCAAAGTGCAGCAAGTAAGTGACATGTTGCCTTTTTGAACGCAGCGATTTGGATCAAAATTTCAGCATCCAAGTCGCTGCGCTCTCAAATGCAATCTGCGGATGGATTATGCACAATCTTCATAGATTGTGCTGGGGACGCAAGATGCATGCGTTTACGTTGCAGTGCAATACGCAGCGTAAACATATGAAATTACGCAACGTGCGCCCATAGCCTTAAGGCCGCTTTACACGCTGCGAAATCGCTAGCATCGGCTAGCGATGTTGTGTACGATAGCACCGGCCATCGGTGGCACAATATGTGGTGATCGCTGCCGTAGCGAACATTATCGCTATGGCAGCGTCACACGCACATACCTGTGCAGCGACATCGCTGTGACCGGCGAACCGCCTCCTTTCTAAGGGAGCAGTTCGTTTAGCGTCACTGCAGCATCACTGAACCGCCTCCCAATAGTAAAGGAGGGGAGGAGATGAGCGGCCGGAACATCCCGCCCACCTCCTTCCTTCCTCCTTTTCCGGTGGACGCAGGTAAGGAGATGTTTGTCGTTCCAGTGGCGTCACACACAGCGATGTGTGCTGCCTCAGGAACGATAAACAACATCGTTACTGCAGCAGCAACGATAACTGGGAAGAGGGGGGCATGTCACTGATGAGCGATTTTTAAACGTTTTTGCGACGATTCAAAATCGTTCATAGGTGTCACACGCAACGACATCGCTAAAGCGGCCGGATGTGCGTCACAAATTCCGTGACCCCAACGATTTAGCGATCTCGTAGCATGTAAAGCCACCTTTACTGTGTTCACTGTGTAGTAATAATGACATGGATACTATTCTGTGGCCCAGATGCACTTCTATGTTTATCTTTATTTGGGTCATCATATTCTGAAAACCAAAGTGTTTGGTTTTTTTTTTTTTGTGTGTGTGAATGCAGTTATGGATGGGTACCATTTACAAGCGTTTTTCTCTTTTACCCTTTTACAACTTATGCCGTGCTCTGCACTTTCATGAGATGCCTCCCTGCCCTTCAATGTTGACTCGCATGTCAAGTGCACATCTTTCCCTGCAGATGAAGGCTGAATTATTCATCCTTCATCTGCATTTAACAGCCAAGGGTATTGTGGCTGTTAACCTGTTAAATGCTGCTGTCAATCTCTGAGAGCATAATTTAACAATCGCTGGCAGAGTTGGGCACTGTTCTGAGCTCTCACCGGCATGCCCACAATGCCAATGAGTTGTCATGAAATCCAGGGGCCAGCTGATGACCCCTGTGTCTGTCATCTTAGTACACCTATGATAACCAACCCATGGCGGGCGGTCATAGGAGACTGTGATTTCTTTTATATACAGCAATGCTGTGGCATTGCTGTATATAGAACAAGTGATCAGACTCTAGCAGGTTTAGGCCATATGCGCACGTTGCGTTTTTTCATGCGTTTCCGCAGTGTTTTCAACTGCAGCGTTTTAATGCAAAAATGCATGCGTTTTGATTTCCAGGCAAAGTCTATGGGAAATATGGCTTTCTTGTGCGCACAATACTTTTAAAAACGCAGCGTTTTAGTTGCTTAAAATTAGTCAAGATCTCTGCATTTGAAGAAGCAACATGTCAATTGTTCTTGCCATTTTGACAGCGTTTTGGTAACATTAAAGTCAATGATAATGATCAAAACGCATCCTAAATCAAATTCCTAGCATGCTTTTTGGCCAAAATAAAAGCATGTGTTTTTAACATTATAGTGAGGTCATGACTTTTTCACATACATATAGCCCGACTATAAAATAAAGAGGAAAAACAATAATTTAACGTTATTTTATACATAAATATTAGATCACATTAATCTTTTTATTAAAATTTGCTATTTTGTGTATGATTTAAAGCATAATCATTTTATTCCATTTTTTCCATGGTGTTTGAATGTTTAAACTTTATTTAGTAGAGTATTTGTATTCAAAACACATCTGTCTTTAAGCACAGAAAATGCGGCAAAAACGCAAGAAAAACGCATGCGTATTTCCAGCGTTTTTGTGGTCAAAACCAAATTTGACATTGTCAAATTCTGCCACAGGATGTATTCATTTCTGCAAGGTACTGGATGCAACGTGCGCACGTGGCCTCAGGTCGTCTGAGGTTATGTTCACACAGGGCATTTTTGCAGCATTTTTTTTTTCCTGACCAAAACCTGATCTTGTGGCAAGATGTCTCCTGTTTTTGGTGCAGGTTTTTGTGGCATTTTTGCTGCGGTTTTAGGCTATGTGCGCATGCTGCGGATTTGATGCAGAAAATATTTCTAACATTTCTACAGTCATCCCCAGCAAAACCTATGGGTATAAAAAAATGCCGTGCGCACACTGCGTTTTTATTTATACCTGCGGATTTACCCGCGGAATTTCCGCTGTGGAATTAATGTGCATGCCACTTCTTTTCCGCTGGTACCTGCGGTTTTTGCCATAGATAATGGTAAACCGCAGGACCAACCAGCGGAAAAACCGAGGGAAATCTGCACCAAACCACTGCAAAACCGCATGCGGATTTCGTTGCGGTTTGGGGGCTTTTTTTTTTTTTTCTTACTGCAGGTGCGGGGTTCTTTCAGATGGTCCTGAGTTTCCTTAAGAAAAAGTCAATTTCTAGTGCGCACATGGCCTTACAGCATTTTTTCTATACGGCGGGTGGTTTTCAGTGCAGAATCATGGCAAGAACGCTGCGAAGAATTGACATGCTCATTGTTTTAAAAATGCTGCAAAAATGCAGGTATTTGACAAAACAGTCAGGAAAAATCCGAATGTGATTTGTGTGTGTTGCATGAGATTTATGTAATCTTAAAGACTTTTCTGGGACTGTAAAAAGCAGTGTTTTATTAGCATGGATTTGTGTAAAACCAAGGCAAAAACTGCTAAAATACACTGCAAAAATGCCCTGTGAGAACATAGCCTAAGGTTACTATTAAATATAGTACAAAGTGAAAAAATTTTTTTTTTAAAAAAAATATAAAAGTTCAAATTAACCTCATTTTACTACATTAAAAGTTAAGAAATTTAAAAAAAAATAAAAAATACACATATTTGGTCTCGCTACATTTTTAAAAGTCTGAACTATCAAAATATAAAATAAATTCATTTGATCGATTTAAGCAGCGTAATGAGAAAAAAAGGTCTAAACTCCAGAATTGCAGTTTTTGATCAGCTGCAACAATAGGAAAAAATGGAAAAACAGGTGATCACAACTTCATATAAGCCTCAAAATAATATCAATAAAAACATCAGCTTGGAACGCAAAAAAAAAAGCCCTCACACAGTCCCAGATCTCAAACATTGAAATCGTTACTGCTCTCAGACAGTCACAACACAAGCAAAAAATGTGTTTTTGCTAAATTTCAGAATTTTTTTTTTTTTCTGCACTTAAATAAAATAAAAACATGTTTGGGATGTACGTAACTATACTTACCTGGATAATTATACTGGCAGGTCCGTTTTATGGTAGAATGAACGCTGTAAATAAATAAACCCTAAAACAGTTGCAGAATTTTATTTTTTTGCTATTTCGCCACACTTTGAATTTTTTTTTTCCCGCTTATCATTACATCATATGGTAAAATGAATGGTGTCATTCAAAAGTACAACTCCTCTTGCAAAAGAAAACAAGCCCTCCCCTGGCTATATTTACGGAAAAATAAACAAGTTATAGCTCTTGGAATAAGAGGAGGAAAAAAACAAAGTACAAAAACGAAAAATCGCCCAGTCCCTAAGTGGTTAAATTCATGAAGGAACATCACACCGGGATTATGGTGAAGAGTGAAATAATGTACAGTAGCTGGAATACTGCAGACTTCATTCCAGGTACATTAACAGCTTAAATCCCCGTCACACACAGGGATAAATCTTTGGCAAGATCTGTGATTGCAGTGAAATCATGGACATATTATTCCATTTGTATACGACAACAAACCTGGCACTGATTATCCACAATTTCACTGCAACCACAGATCTACCACAGATTTACCCCAGATTTATCTCTGTGTGTTACATTGGTTTGGTGGTAGAACCATTGGTGCAGCCATTTCCCCAGCATGACAATCCCAGCCCACATGTTGCTCATGTTACTGTGCCGCCCCGTGCTCGGCAGAAGCCGAGCCGCTTGGATCCGGACCTTCAGTGGGTGGCTCGAGGGTCTCCGGACCCGGGGGTCCTGCGGTCATGTCGATCAAAAGGGGTTTGGTGGTTTGGGGACGTAGGTGTACGGCCGGAGCCTTGTTTGAGTTTGTGACGCCACCCACGGGATGTGGTGAAGGTGGACACCACCACTTCAGTTATGGGGCACCCAGGGGAGATGTTATGCAGCAAGTTGTTAACCCCTTCGTGGGCAGGGATGGTGGCCCAGGGACCTGTTGGGGGTGTTTGGCGGTACAGGGAAATGGGCAGCCGGAGGACACTGATGTACTCACTATTAGTAAACACACGAGTGTCTGGTAAACCAAGGTGATGGTGGTCGGTGCCCGCAGCCGGCTGCAGTGTGGTCCCCCATCGGGTTGGTGGTCTCTGCCTTTTTCCTGCACCTGTTTGTGATGGTGGGCTACCTGCGCTTGCAACGTCAGGAGTCCGCTCCCCGGCTTGTGGTTGCCTGAGGAGCCCTTTGCCCGCGGACGCAGGCCCGTGGGATCTCTCTGCCGTGGCGGTGACTTTCTATCCCCCTCATTGGGCTGTTGCCTTCAGTCGGGACTTTGGGTGGGACAGGACCTATAGTTCTGGCCGCAATCAGTTAATTAGCTAGCCCCCAGTAGCTTCTGGCCCTAGCTTCAGGGTCTGAGTACCCCCCTTTGTGCTCCGGTTTCCGAGTCGGTTCCCCGGGTCGGTACCGGCAGGCCACTACCCTGTCCTGGTCCACTTCAGTTCGACCGAGCCGTCTGCCCGGCTCCTGCAGACAGAGGCCTCCGTCTGCCTCCTAGCCAGCAGTACCAGGGCTCCTACCCTGGCACCGGTTCAGTTTACTTCAGGCCTGTCACACACAGGCCTGACCTCCACTTCTGCTCAACACTCAAACTGATCTGAACTTTCCCGCCCCAGGCTGTCTGAGACTCCTCGGTGGGCGTCTTCCAACCGCCTGATTCCGCCCCCTGGTGTGTCCATCAAGCACTGAGGGGGGTGACTAGGGTTTTAATGTTTGGCTGCTGTCACCTTGTTAGGGGACTGGTGTAGTGCGGGGCCCTATCTGTGACTACCTGGCCTGGCCAGGGCGTCACATTACTGTGACCAGCCTGTGTGGCCTATATGTGCTACCATGGCCTGCAGGGTCTAAGGACTTGTCTCCCATCAAGCACATTTGGGGCATCGTTGGTTGGCAATTACAAATGGGAGCTACTAGGAGAGGAATTTGATGATATGGGCCCAAGTGCATTCATTGTGATTCAATTGTTTTTATTGATTTTGCAAGTTAAAATCGGGAGGTCTGAGTTGGGATAGCATGGGGTAACAGTAGGAAAAAAAAGGTAAATGATACTAAATTCTAATGAAATGTATTGTAAACTTTTGACTGCAGAAACTAATCAAATGCGTTAAAACATTCTCTCTCATTATTCTAACATTTAATAATAATTTTATTCATTTATATAGCGCTATTAATTCCACAGCACTTTACATACATTGGCAGCACTGTCCCCATTGGGGCTCACAATCTAGAGTCCTTATCTGTATGTTTTTGGAGTGTGGGAGGAAACCGGAGTACCTGGAGGAAACCCACGCAAACACGGGGAGAACATACAAACTCCTTGCAGATGGTGTTCTTGGTGGGATTTGAACCCAGGACCCCAGTACTGCAAGGCTGCAGTGCTAACCACGGAGCCACTGTGCCGCCCTATGGCAAATATAAATAATTTTGAGTATCCTAATTGACCTTAAGGGTATGTGCGCACGTTGCTTTTTACCTGCTTTTTACCTGCTTTTTTGCTGCTTTTTCTTCTGCGCTGTTTAATGCCAAAATGGATGTGTTCTTCTATTCAAGCAAAGTCTATGGGAATTTGGGTTTCTTGTTCACACTATGTTGTTCAAAATGCTGCCTTTTTGTGGCAGAACTTTGGTCAAAAACTCAGCTTTGCAGTGCAAAACCCAAATGGCAAAAACAATTGACATGTTGCTTCTTTGAAAAGCTGAGTTTTTGACCAAAGTTCTGCCACAAAAAGGCAGCATTTTGAACAACATAGTGTGAACAAGAAACCCAAATTCCCATAGACTTTGCTTGAATAGAAGAACACATCCATTTTGGCATTAAACAGCGCAGAAGAAAAAGCAGCAAAAAAGCAGGTAAAAAGCAGGTAAAAAGCAACGTGCGCACATACCCTAAGGCCTGTTTCAAACATCAGTGATTCTGGTACGTTTGTGCTTCTTCTTTTCTACGTACCAGAATCACTGACATACGCAGACCCATTATAATCAATGGGTCTGCTCACACATCAGTGATTTTTCACTGAACGTGTCTCCGCGCGGCGTACCCGCGTGTCCGTGATTGCCGCACGGAGACATGTCTATTTTTTTTTCTGGCATCACTGATGTCCCACGGACCACGCAGTGGTGTGATCTGTGAAACACGTGCCAGAAAAAAATGTGCATATAAAATAAAAATAATTTTTACTCACCCGGCTTCAGCCGCGCTCTCTGCAGCCTGTTCTGCCTGCTGCTTCTGAGCCGGCTCATTACTGTCATGCATATTCATGAATGCACCACACAGCCCACCCGGAAGCAGCTCCTGCGGGGGCAGCGCCGGCCGGATGCTGCACTGCGGGAGCGTTCAGCACCATGGAGAGCGGGAGCGGGCACAAGTGAGTCAATCTCTACGTGCAATCACGGAGACAACCCACGTGTGCCGTGAATCACGGCACACGGAGGGGCATGTGCGCGTTTTATACGCCAGTGAAGAACGTCTGTGTTTTTCACTGACGTGTGATACGGGCCTAAAGAAGTTGTCCAATTACCAAAACTGACTTTTTTTTTTCTAAGGCTATGTGCGCACGTTGCGTAGTGTCCATGCTGAAAAATCAGCAGCGATTTGGCAGTGCATGTGCCCTTCAAATCACTGCAGAAACACTGCGTAATGGATGCAGTGTGTCTGCAGAATAGATGACGATTTCATGTGCTCCGATTGCTGCCTCTCCCATAGGCCCCCTTTACATGCATGTGCCTCCGGTACGTGTTTGGCAGTTTTCTCACGTACCAGAGACACGTACACACGTAAACCTAGGTATTCCTATGGTTTTGGACACACGTAAGTATTTGCGCTCGGAACGTGTGTCCGTTGCGTACTTGCGTGTGTCCATGTGTTTCTCACGCCGACATGTCCGTTTTCTTTCCAGCATCACGGGTGTCACAAGGAACACACGGATGTGTTCCATGTGACACGCATCGAAGAGAAGACATGTGTCTGTGAGGAAAAAAAAACCCAAAACATTACTCACCTTCTCCAGTCCTCCTGTCTCTGCCACTGCTGTCACTTGCTGCCGACCGCAGCTCATTATGCTCATTGAATATTCACTTCACTGCGGCCGGAAGCAGCAGCAGCGGGGAGTCTGCAGGGCTGGAGACCGAAGATCAGCACCACGGACAGCGACACCAGGGACAGGTGAGTAGAAAGTTCCCGTTCTCCGTTTGTTATCGTGGATAACACACGGAGAACACACTTAGCCCATAAACACTAGTCACGGAGGGCAAAACGCACCTCTGACACGTCCGTGAAAAACGTGAGTGGTTTTTCACGGACGTGTGAAAGAGGCCATATACAGAGTGGGAGCAGCATCCAAAGCGCACCAAATAAGTGACATGTTGCTTTTTTGAGCGCAGCGAATTGGATCAAAATTTCAGCATCCAAATTGCTGCGCTCTCAAACGCAACGTGCGGATGGATTATGCACAATCTTCATAGATTGTGCTGGGGACACAGGACGCATGCATTTACTTTGCAGTGCAATATGCAGCGTAAACGTATGAAAATTATGCAACGTGCGCACATAGCCTCAATCTTGCTATTATGTGTGTATTATTATCTCCACACATCTATTATGTTGTTATTTCAGCAATATTACCTTTTATCATGCTCTAGCAGCACATCCTCATTGCTGGCTCCATCTCTGATGGAGTTAATCTCTCTCCTAACTTCCTGGGTTCAGTTCCTAAAACTCCCATAATCCTTTGCAATGGCACCCTGCACTCTGCTCATCCTCCCACCCCCACCCCCATGCGATAATATATTAACCCAACATGACTCCTCTCCTCTCGCTTCTGCTGCCGGCCCCGCACACAGCTGCAGGATGGTAAGTAAACCCTCCTCTCCTTCTCTTCATGCTGGGCTGTGACGTGCGGTGATCACAGCCCAGTCACTAAGGATCAGAGGCAGCTGCTGCTGATATAATGTCAACTTTCAGAGCCTGGACGTTGACGTGACATCAGCGGATACCAGAGGTCACAGCACCCGGGGGTCATGTGACTGTCACTGAGCAAGGAAGATAGCACTGCTCAGTGCCAGAGCTGGAAATAGAAGGCAATTAAGAAGACAACTGAAATGGTAAGTTAGGTTGGTAGCTAGGTAATGTTAAAATATAACCTTTTAATGTAACAATTAAAAACAAGGGCTGTGAGACAAACAAATAAAACATAGAAAACATAAAACCCTTAAAGGGTCAGAAAACTAGTGTCAATGTGGATGGTGAAATCCACTAACAATGACAAACAAGAGTAACAAAATGGATGCCTCTATATGAAATTGGGTCTATGTAATAAACCACACCTATAATAAGGTATATGAAGATGGAACAATCTCACTGGTATGAAGTACTGGTCCGATGTAGATATTCATAAGAGGATGCTGGATCTCCAAGGGGGAGCTAGTATATATAGCTGCACCATACCCCTTAATTCCTGACCCACAAGTGGCGTGCTCAAGAGTCTTCCTACGCGTTTCGTTTCAGACTCATCAGGGGAGCTTCATTTAGAGCAAAGCACAATAGAAAAATGCCTCCTAAACAGAGGTAGATGCCACCTCTGTTTAGGAGCTCCCCCTTGGAGATCCAGCATCCTCTCATGAATATCTACACCCTTTTTTAAGGGTTTTATATGTTTTGTTTGTCTCACATCCCGTTTTTATTTGTTACATTAAAGGTTATATTTTACCTAGCTACCAACCTTCTTAGACATTGGGTAATTGCTTTTGCTAGATTGTTGAAATGGTAAGTTACACTGATAGAGAGAATAAAAAAAATGGGTGAACCACCCCTTTAAATGGGAAGTTTATTTTGATGGCATGTCAGATAGTGAGATATGTGTCTTTTTAGATAGTGTATGTAAACTTCTGGTTTCAACTGTATGTACATGACCTGCCTATAATAAGGCTAAAGTCCTCCTAAATGTCTGATAATAAAACATCAGGATACATACCACAGCAATCTATCAAAATAGCACTAACAATAACAAGATAGAAAAAAGCAGCAAATTTCCAGCGCCAGGAGAAGCTTAATTAAAAATCCACTTTATTATGAAAAATAAAATAAAAAAACAGCAGGTACAGCATATGTCGGATGGCTTACAGAACAACGCGTTTCGACACTCAGGTCTTAATCATGATCAGAACATGATTAAGACCTGAGCGTCGAAACGCGTTGTTCTGTAAGCCATCCGACATATGCTGTACCTGCTTTTTTTTTTTTTATTTTTCATAATAAAGTGAATTTTTAATTAAGATTCTCCTGGCGCTGGAAATTTGCTGCTTTTTTCTATAATTGTACGGCTGCCTAGCCATATTCCATGCGCAGCAATTGGATATTATCAGCAGGACGGTTGGTAAGCTGGACTTTTTCTCTTTTCTTGGAACAATAACAAGATAGTACAAAAAAAAATAATTTTTTGCAAGCAAATGTGTATGTAGCAGAGTGCAAATCGTCCACCCTAAGTATTTATACCAGTCTGGTTAGAAATACAAAATAATAATATCTGGTGAGCAATGAAGCATGCAGTAAAATGCTACAGATCCACAATATGGGTTGCACAGTAAAGTTTCAATAACCATAGACCTTCCCAGCTTGATAATACTAGCCCGCAGCTGTCTGCTTTACCTTTTCTGGTTACCAAAAACAGGGGGGACCCCCCACCTAATTTTTTTTTTTTTTTTTTCATTATTTATTTTGTGAAACGAGGCTAAAAACTCCCTTTAGTGCCATATGAAAGACACTAAAAGGAGCAAATGTACAATACCGTATTTTTCGGACTATAAGACGCACTTTTTCCCCCCAAATATTGGGGGAAAGTGGGGGATGCGTCTTATAGTCTGAATGTGGCTGCGGGGAATGAGGGTGCTGAGGTGGAGCGGGTCATCTGTGGCATGAGCAGGCTGTAGCAGCCTGCCATTACCACGTGGGCCCGCTCATTTCATATGCACGCCCATCCTCCCGCCCATCATCCCTCAGCGCTGAAGCCGGTGCTGACAGGTGGGCGGGATGATGGGTGGGGGGTGCGCGCATAGTAAAGAGCCGGCCCGCGTGATCACCCTGGCAACTACAGCCTGGAGTGATCATGTGCGGCTGTATTCACTGCTCCCGGCGCATCATCATCAGCCTGGGGGGCAGTGAATCAGTATACTCACCGGCCACGATCCCTCCAGCATCGCGATCTCCACCTGTCTGCCGGCCAGCTGATCTGTGTAGAGAGCGGTGAGCACAGGGATGAAGTCATCGCTGTGCGCACCGCTAGTCTCCACACAGGTCAGCTGACAGGCAGACAGGAGGAAATTGTGATGCTGCAGGGGAACGGAGACTGCTCCACACTCCAGCGGTGCTGCAACCGGCACAGACAGGAGGAGGAGCGATGCTGCATGGAGCCAGGAAAGGTGAGTATAAACGTTTTTTGTTTTTTGTGTGCCACATGTAGAGGGTCATATAGCAGGATGAGGGTATATAGCAGGATAAATGGGGGTATATAGCAGGATGGATGGGGGTGTACTGCCCACGTGCGAGCAGCCGGCTTGCTGCCGTCGCTCTGATCCGGATCCGCGGTGGCTCGAGGGGTCTCCGGACCCAGGGGTCGTGCGGCCACTCGATTAAAAGAAGGGGGGGGAGATAGGTACAGGGGGATTTTGGAAAGTTTGTGACATCACCCACGGTGCGTGGTAATGTGAAGGACCACCGCTGCCATTGGGGAGCCCTGTGACGATGGTGTGGCAGTCTGATGTTTAACCCCTCCGTCGGTAGGGAGTCTGTGTCCTGGGGCCCGTTGATGATGGATGGTGTTCGGGTGCCATTGGGGAATAGGTGCAGGGGTTTCCAATGTACTCGATTAGTCCCAGAATAACCACACCGACAGCTTGTAAACTAAAGTTCTGAGCACCACGGTAGTCTGCGGGGAGCACGCCTGGATCCGTGCCCTTGGTGTTGTTGGTCTGTGGCCCTATCCCTGGCACCTTAGTCTCGATTGGACCCGTTGGTATGAAACTCTCCGGGTCCTGCTCACCCGTATGGCTAACGGAGTGAGCTTGCTCTCAGGGTTCACACGTAGGATTTCTTTGGACTGTAGTGGGAAAGTCCTATCCCATCTGTGCGCTAGTACCCCGATTTTGGAGCGGGTTGGGGATGACACTTGAAGTCTTCACCCCCGTTGGGTAAATTACCATAACACGTGAAGCTACTTTCCGGCCTGGGGTCCACGTACCCAGTCATGCCCTGGCCCCTGCCCGGTGATAGCTCAAGGCCGCCGGCTACCCTCCTCGGCAGTCCGTGCCCCTTGACACTGTCCCCTGCGACCAGGTTCCAGCTCCTACCAGGCCCAGACCAACGTCTGCCACCAGTATACAGGAGCTCTGCTCTGTGGCCTCTCCTCTCGAGAGCCATTTCACCTCCTCTCTCCTTCACTATCAACTCTCAACTGTCACTGTTTTCACTTTCTCCTCACCAACCCCCCATGTGGGCAGCCCTATTCCCTTCAGGCCCCCCAATGGTGTGTCTGGTAGATTCAAGTGGGAAGTGTTCCTAGCATTTTGATTGGACAAGCCGTTAACAACACCAAAGGACTGGGATCCGTTAACCAAGGAGGGTGGATACTGTGCAGAAGGGCAGATTGCACAATACCCTGTGACAACCTGATAGGCCAGGGCGTCACATTCCCCCTTGGTTAAACATAGCTCGTCCGTTAAATTAACATGCTTTTATTGAATGGGTCTATCCCACACAGGGGAGGTAATGCACTTAACGTTACTAAAACACTACTTTACTTAGAGTTTGTCGCCCAACGGTGGGACGCTACCGGTTTTACTGGTAACAGAGGCTCAACCTACTCCGTTGCAGACCCTTTCCACGACAGTCCAGTCCCAACGTTCTCCCAATAACCCACCACCCAAACAACCTGTTCCTCCTGGAAACCTAAAGTGTCCGTGGCCGGGTTAGGGTCCCGAGTGTGGTGATTTGGGCGACTCTGGCTGGCACAGGAGGTGCAACTATTGTACAAGACACAAGTTTGTGATGGTCACGCCAGTCCTGTGACCGTGGTCCATTTTTTTTTTTACTTAAAATATATAAAACAGAACGGAGTCCATGTAGCGGTGTACACATTTTGGCAATTTTTCTAGAAAATCTGGTAACTTTCACTCTTTTCATTAAAACTGGTTAATTCACTAACATTTTCTATATGAAAAATAACAAACTGTGGAAAATAATAAACGAAACACCGATACCTAACATTCTATGGCATCGCAACTGTTAGTAGTGTAACATTTAACACTCTTCCCTGTACCTCTGTAAAACCCTGAGCAACCTGGTAGCTGTTGCCCCTTGCGCCGACCCCCACCGGGGCCTCCTAGTGCCGACTACCAGTACTGCACCTCTCAAGGCCCTGATGGCCTTTTCCCTGGAACAAAGATCAGGAGACAGGTTCAACAAAGAGGGCGCAATCTAAATAAAACTTGAAAACTTGCAGGTTCCAGTCTCCTTTTAATCCTGGTTACCTCCTGGGCACACTCTGGCAAAGTGCCCTGGCAAACCACACCGACGGCATATATGCACCACTTCCCTTGCATCCACGGAGATCTCCTCATCTGAAGTGGACTGTGCTTCCATTTCAATGATCTCTAATGCCAACTGTACCCGTGATGACAGGAACATCCTGCGGCCGTTTCCTCCATAGCGTGGCAGCCACGCAGCTTCAGAGGTACTGGAACCCGAATCACCATCCTCCATTGCCTCCAGTTCAGAGTCCATGGTAACCGGGTCAATTTGGTCGGATGCTTCAGACTGGTCATCTTCAACAGTTGCGAGCTCCGCTGCCAGTGGTGCGAGCAGCGCCTCGGGGCTGGTCGTGGCGGAGGGTGGAGGTGACGGCGACTGAGTGCTGGCCTGGAGCGGGGGCGGCTTGGATCCCACACCCACATTGGCCGGATTAGGGAAATCATCTGGGACTAGTTAACCGTTTACCCGCTCCTCTCGTGGAACTTCGGTTTCATTTGCTCGCACTGCCACGGCCATCCTCCGCATCTCCATCTGCGGAACGGCTCCGGGCTTCTCTGCTGAACAGCTGCGCTTCTCTGCCATCTTGGCACTGCGTTTTCCAGGAACATTGTGACAGAGTCCTGGCATCCCTGCTCCACTTCTGCTAATAACGCATTCTGGCCCGCCCCCTCGGTCTTTTCCCAGCACTCTCTCGCTTACCATGGCCCTCTGGGAACTTCCGGTTCTGGCCTCTTCAGGAAGACGAGGGGCGGGGCTTAATCTTTGCGTGCTTTCTCGGAGAAGACGGGGTTTTGGCGCGAAAAATGGCGTAGTTGGCGGGAAACAGAATTTTGACTCGCAGTCCTTGATTTTCAAGGCGCACATCACCCAGGTAAGTGGATCCTGCTCATATCCTGTTCGTGACACCAGGTTTTTCGAGGTGCACCGCCCCCGTGCGAGCAGCCGGGTTGCTGCCGCCGCTCGGATCCAGATCGGCGGTGGCTCGAGGGGTCTCCGGACCCGGGGGTCGCGTGGCCACTAGATTAAAAGAGGGGGGGAGATATGTACAGGGGGATTTTGGAAAGTTTGTGACGCCACCCACGGTGCGTGGTAATGTGAGGGACCACCGCTGTCGTTGGGGAGCCCGGTGACGATGGTGTGACAGCCTGATGTTTAACCCCTCTGTGAGTAGGGGATCTGTGTCCTGGGGCCTGTCGATGATGGATGGTGTTTGGGTGCCGTTGGGGAATAGGTGCAGGGGTTTCCAATGTACTCACTCAGTCCCAGAATAACCACACCGACAGCTTGTAAACCAAAGTTCTGAGCACCACGGTAGTCTGTGGGGAGAATGCCTGGATCCGTGCCCTTGGTGGTGTTGTTGGTGTGTGGCTTTATCCCTGGCACCTTAGTCTCGATTTGACCAGTTGGTATGAAACTCTCCGGGTCCTGCTCACCCGTATGGCTAACGGAGTGAGCTTGCTCTCAGGGTTCACATGTAGGATTTCTTTGGACTGTAGTGGGAAAATCCTATCCCATCGGTGCGCTAGTACCCCGATTTTGGAGTGGGTTGGGGATGAGACTTGAAGTCTTCACCCCCGTCGGGTAACTTACCGGAACGCGTGAAGCTACTTTCCGGTCTGGGGTCCACGTACCCCATCGTGTCCTGGCCCGTGCCTGGTGATAGCTCAAGGCCGCCGGCTGCCCTCCTCGGCAGTCTGTGCCCCTTGACACTGTCCCCTGCGACCAGGTTCCAGCTCCTACCAGGCCCAGACCAACGTCTGCCACCTAGTATACAGGAGCTCTCCTCCGTGGCCTATCCTCACCAGAGCCACTTCACCTCCTCTCTCCTTCACTCTCAACTCTCAACTGTAAGGCGGGCTTTGCACACTACGACATCGCAGGTGCGATGTCGGCGGGGTCAAATTGAAAGTGACGCACATCCGGCATCGCATGCGACATCGTAGTGTGTAAAGCCTAGATGATACGATTAACGAGCGCAAAATCGTTGTAATCGTATCATCTGTGCAGCGTCGGCGTAATCCATAATTACGCTGACGCGACGGTCCGATGTTCCTCGCTCCTGCGGCAGCACACATCGCTGTGTGTGAAGTCGCAGGAGTGAGGAACATCTCCTACCGGCGTCACCGCGGCTTCCGTAGGATATGCGGAAGGAAGGAGGTGGGCAGGATATTTACATTCTGCTCATCTCCGTCCCTCCGCCGCTATTGGCCGCCTGCCGTGTGACGTCGCTATGACGCCGCACGACCCGCCCCCTTAGGAAGGAGGCGGGTCACCGGCCAGAGCGACGGTCGCAGGGCAGGTGAGTGCATGTGAAGCTGGCATAGCGATAATTTTCGCTACGCCAGCTATCACACGATATCGTACCTGCGACGGGGGCGGGGACTATCGCGTGCGACATCGCAGCATCGGCTTGCGATGTCGCAACGTGCAAAGCCGCCCTAACTGTCCTCACTTTCTCCTCACCAACCCCCCATGTGGGAGGCCCTTTTCCTTTCAGGCCCCCCAATGGTGTGTCTGGTAGGTTCAAGTGGGAAGTGTTCCTAGGATTTTGATTGGACAAGCTGTTAACAACACCATGGACTGGGATCCGTTAACCAAGGAGGGTGGATACTGTGCAGAAGGGCAGATTGCACAATACCCTGTGATGACCTGATAGGCCAGGGCGTCACAGGGGCATATTCCAGGATGGCGGTATATAGCAGGATGGCGATTATATAGCAGGATGGCGGTATATAGCAGGATAAGGGCATATACCAGAATGGCACTATGTAGCAGGATGGGGGCTATACCATGATGGTGGTATATAGCAGGATGGGAATATATACCAGGATGAGGGACATAAATACAAGGATGGGGATCATATACAAGGCAGGAGGATCATTATCAGGATGGGTTACCTTAGTAGAGAATTTGGGGACATTACCCTCATAACAGTGTCAGCAGCAGATCCTCGCCCCATAAGTTTGTCATGACCACATTTTTTTCTTAAAATTTTGTTTTTCCTTTTTTCCTCCTCTAAAACAAGGGTGCGTCTTATGGTCCGGTGCGTCTAAAGGGGGCTTTACACGCTACGACATCGCTAATGCGAACTCGTTGGGGTCACGGAATTGGTGACGCACATCCGGCCGCATTAGTGATGCCGTTGCGTGTGACACCGATGAGCGATTTTGCATCATTACAAAATCACTCATCGGTCACATGGGGGTCCATTCTCAAAAATCGTTACTGCAGCAGTAACGAGGTTGTTCCTCGTTCCTGCGGCAGCACATCGCTATGTGTGACGCCGCAGGAACGAGGAAGCTCTCATTACCTTCCTCCCAGCCGCTATGCGGAAGGAAGGAGGTGGGCGGGATGTTACATCCCGCTCAGCTCCGCCCCTCCGCTGCTATTGGGCGGCCGCTCAGTGACGTCGTTGTGACGCCGCACGGACCGCCCCCTTAGAAAGGAGGCGGTTCGCCGGTCACAGCGATGTCGTCGGGCAGGTAAGTATGTGTGACAGGTCTGGGCGATGTTGTGCGGCACGGGCAGCGATTTGCCCGTGTCACACAACAGATGGGGGCGGGTACCCACGCTGGCAATATCAGGACCGATATCGCAGCGTGTAAAGCCCGCTTTACAGTCCGAAAAATACAGTATGTAGGGGGGCAATTACTTTTCTTTGGTTAACTTAACTTTTTTCTGCTTCCTGTCTTTCGTCACTCTTTATTGAGACAAAAATGCATGCTTCAAAAACTAATGCAAAAAAACACAAAAAAAACCTTAGGTGAGCAGATGTGCTGAATTCTTTCGGAATTTCAGCTACATGAAAGCCTGAACAAAGAATGATCATGTGCACATCTCCCTTAGGCAAAAAATCCTGCCTATATGCCTCTAATCTAAAACTATCCCTCCTCCACCAGCTATCCTTACATTGAATACAGGTAACAGTGGTTTTATTAGAGAAAGGATAGTATATAGCCCTCAAAGGGACTTTTTTTTTTTTTTTTATGTTGCAGCAGTGGTATACAATTATTGCAATAGCAATTAAACACTGCCTATATGCCTGCTCTAATCTAAGCTCTCCCTCATAGATCAACTCTCCCTGAACTGCTTCCAGAGGAGAGTGTGCTGAGCATGGGGTCTCTGGGTCCTATATAAGACAGAGTGACTGCAGACCTGAGCCCCAAGTCTGGGCAACCCTTTTAAATGAATCCCATTAATGCCAGCTGCCATAAACCACTTATCCTACTTTACTATGTAATGCTGGTGGGTGTGGACTGCGCAATGGGTACGAGCTTATGTTAGAGAAGCATGACTAAACGACTACCTCATCTTCACTAGAGCCTCTGATAGTGAGGTAAGGCTTGTGCTGGAAGGTAGCCACCAGGTACCATTCCAGGGCAGTAGCTAGGTCTGCGGCAGTTGACCCAGGGGTCAGGAATGCAGGTTCGGATTCTATAAAACTGACAGGAACAGACAAGACAGCTAGTCATCAGGACCCGGTAGCATGGCAGGTGCAGACAGAACGACTGACACAGGCAGTACGGCTGGTACGAGCAGGATGGCTGGTATGGGCAGGAACCCCGGGTGCGGGTATATAGGACTCTCAGGAACTCAGGTACTGGGACACAGGGCAGGATACATGATACAGGTGATACGTGGAACCGACAATTAACAAATGTAGAAATAACTAATGTTATATATTGCTCAGGCATCTACCTAAGGAGGAGGATGCCTTAAGAACACAGGGGCTCTCAGCCATAGGCTCAGCCCCTTAAGCACGTGTCGCAGGCGGAGGAGGGGGCGCTGCGCTCACCCACTGCTCGGGTCTGGCTGTTGCTGCTGCTGCTCGGTGGTGGCTCGAGCGGTGGGCCGGATCCCGGGGACTCGAGCGGCATTCCTCGCCCGTGAGTGAAAAGGGGAATGGTTTTGGGGGTTTATAGTCCGTGACGCCACCCACGGTTTGTGGTGAGGTTGTGACACCACCGCTGCTCTGGACGGGGATCCCGGGAGCGGTGACAGGGAGCAGCTTTGGATGTTGTTTTCTCCCCTCCGTGGGTAGGGGGGTTGGTTGTCCCGGGCCCCGGTGATGGAGTAGGGATGTTTGGCAGGCGGGTTACGGGGCCTGTTGAGGTGCAGGGTCGTGGGGGCAGCGCAACGGTGGTACTCACTCAGCCAGTAACAAATACACAGTCTCCGGTAAAACAAACGGCTGGATGGACGGGTCCCACAGACGGCTGCGGTGTTTCTCCTCCCGGCAGGTTGATGGTGACTGACTTTCCCTGCACCTATGTAGTGTGTACGGTTCCAATGGGTTCCCACCGGTAACCTGCTCCCCAGCTTGGATGGGTGCTGAAGGAGCCCCTTTTGCCCGCAGGCTCTGGCCCTGGGAACTTTAGCCTTGGCGGTGACTGTGTTTCCCTTTACGGTTTGAGCTGTCGCCTTCTATCGGGACTTGGCTGCTGGGAAACCCAGGAGGTTCCCTTCGCTAACGGATTTGACAAATTCATCGGCGAGTCCTAGCCTTGTCGGGGTCCGTAAGACCTGCCGGATGGTGCTGGCTTTTCTTTGTTCACCGGTCCGGTACCACCGGGCCACCGCCCGTCCACGGTCCTTACGGCTCACTCCAATTGGCCTCTCCTGCACACGGTCACCACCGTCTGCCAACCTTGCTGTACCGTCCGGGCCACACACCCGGACCGCTTTCTGTCTGCTCCTTTACCACTTCACTCTCCTCACTTCCACTTCAAAACTCTACTCCACACTAACTGCCTCCTTTTCCCGCCTCCAGGACTGTGAACTCTTCGGTGGGCGGGACTAACCACCTGGCCCACCCCCTGGTGTGGACATCAGCCCCTGGAGGAAGGCAACAAGGATTTTGTGTTTTGGCTTCGGTGTGCCTGACCGGGGTGTGGAGTGTGTTGGTGTAGTTCCTGTGACGACCTGGCTTGTCCAGGGCGCCACACACGCTCTTGGGAGAGCTGCGCAGTGTGCACTCACCCGGGGACAGGAAGAAGCAGCAGGACGGGAGGACATAACAGTAGGGCTGGGAAGGAAATCATGCCAGCTTCACTGCCGGGATGAAGGTGAGAAAACATTCAGGGACTTTGGCATGGTTACAGTACCCCCCCCCCCCCCCTTTATGACCCTTTTCTTCAAGCTCAAAACTAACATCTTCAGGCTGAGAGGAGCATTACTATTTTCCTCGGGCTCCCATGATCTCTACTCGGGACCAAAGCCCTTCCAATTAATCAAGAATAAAGTTCTCCCTCTAACCTTCTTCATGGTCAGGATGTCCTTCACCTTGAAGACATACTCCTAGCAGACAAGTGAAGGCAAGGCACCTGAATCCTTAAAGAAATAACTCAGGATGACAGGCATATGTTTAGACATGATACTATTTTATTTGATTCCCACCCACTTTTGCTTCTTACTTCCTGTGTGCACCTTTTAAAAGGTGCCCCTGACTGAAATCTAGACACCACATGTCGCTGCCACTTCCCATGGCCACAAGCCCTTTCTGATGCCAGCAGCTTTGGTGTTTTATGACAAATCTCTTTGAATTTTCATGTCTTATGTGCACTGGTGAGTTTTCTTTCCCTCCTGACCAGGTTCTATTTATATACATACCTGTATAGTTTCCTTAAATCTTTTTTTTCTATATTTGTATTTTTATGTTTATACTGTATGCTATTTAAATAATATGCCAGTTTCCATAAATGTTTTATTAATTTTCAGATTTCTTTAAGTTGTTTGATCATTTTCTTCTATTATATATCTTTCTTTTGTAGTGACTATATGTGAGCAAGGCTCGGGATGAGCCAAAATGTCATATGTTTATTTAGTCACATGTACCCTGAACTATATTAGAAATTATATATGCCATTATTTTGGTTTTCTGGAATAAAATAAAATATTCCCCTTTTTTCATCGCAACCATAAGTGTGCTGTATCTGAACTTGTATATGCTTGAGGAGGGACACATGGAAGGAATTGGGATACGTAGTGAGGTAGGGAGCTTCAACTGGTAGGAGACTGCATTATTTGTTTGAGAACCGAGGACCCAAGTTGTAGTAAATCATCTTGAGATGGGCGTACCTCAAAGAAAGCCATACCTTGTCCCAAGAACGGAAGCAAGATGTGTCCAAGCGCCTCTTCTTCTTTGCATGCTTCTTCATCCACTTGGACGACTTTACCAGTGTGTTATTGGTGTCCTTCCAGATTGTGGAGAAGCTCTTGGTGAGAGCATCTGCCGCAGGAATGCCACACAGAGGTAGTAGACACAGGAAAGGAAATATTGAGCTGTTGACCCTACACAATAAAGAATCCAGAATTAGCCAAAGCCTCACTCACATGGTTGTTATATGAGAACTCTATCCAAGGCAACAGCTTGAACCAGTCATTGCCCAAGGCAACAGCTTGACCCAATCACACCTAAAGGCTGTTTAGTAGTCTTAATACATGCACCTGAAGGACAGGTAGAGACAAAGTCTACTATGCAATTGCGCTGTGTTCGCCACCAATATTGGCTTGAGATGAGAAGAGCCGTCTTCTGCTTGGGATGACCAGCCAACTTAGAAGAGTGGCCCCACTGAAGAGCTAGCTTATGCGGGCTTCACACAGTACGATCTATCATGTGATTGCACGAGCGATCGTACCCGCCCCCGTCGTTTGTGCATCACGGGCAATTAGTTGCCCGTGGCGCAGAAAGTCGTTAAACTGCCGTCACATGCACTTACCTGCTGAGCGACCTCGCTATGGGCGGCGAGCATCCTCTTCCTGAAGGGGGAGGGACGTTCGGCGTCACAGCAACGTCACACAGCCACCGGCCAATAGAAGCGGAGGGGCGGAGATCAGCGGGATGTAAACATCCCACCCACCTCCTTCCATCCACATAGCTGGCGGGAGCCGCAGGACGCAGGTAAGCTGTGTTCATTGCCCCCGGGTTGTCACACGGAGCGATGTGTGCTACCCCGGGTACGATGAACTACCAGCTCAAAGTAGGATAAATGATTTTTTTTAAACATGAGCGACCTGTACATGATTCGCGATTCGTAACCGATTTGCGATTGTTTACAGATGCTCATAGGTGTCACACGGGACGACGTCGCAAGCGATGCCGGATGTGCGTCACGAAAACCATGACCGCCAAAGACATATCGCACAATAGATCGTCTCGTGTGACGCCCACATTACTTTCTGCCTGTGCGACGAAGGACTATCTGTGAGGAACCTTGAGATAGCTTCATTTAAGCCACGGTAAGCATCTTGGAGGGCTCAATGATGTGTTGTGGCTCTGCCTTTTGGTCAGTTGATGAAAAGGACCTAGAACGCGCATCCGCCTTGATCTTCTTGTCCGCCGGCCAGAAATGGAAAATGAAGTCAAAGTTGTCAAAGAACAACGACCACCTAGCTTGACGTGGATTCAGCCTCTGTGCGGATTGCAGGTAAGCCAAGTTCTTATGGTTGGTGTAAATGATAACTGGATAGACTGCCATCTTAATTGTCAGCAACTCATGGTTGCCAATCAAATAATTTCATTAAGGAGCAGGTGAAGCCTTGGAAAAGAAACCGCATGTTACCATTCATCCAGTAGAAGATTTCTGCTTGAGGACTGCCCCAGCCCCAAAGGTAGAAGCATCCACTTCCACACAAGAGTAGAGGAGGTCATGTCAGATGTCATATACAAATTCCTGAATAAAAAATGTAAACAAGGGAGCGCATGTGAAGGGTCTGGGAGATGGCGGTGAGGAGGGGAAAAAGAAACTACTCACCTGATATGGTTGTGCAGCCCTTGCACAACCACAGTATAAGACGGGAGTGTGGTGTCAGTAATCTTCTAACCTGTTAGCCCACGATGTCCATCCAGGGAAACAAATTCCAGAAAAGCTGGTCACGTGACATATCACTGGGCGTCTCTGGTAATCTGACCTCCATACCAAGCAGCTCTTGCCGTGAACACACAGAGGGGAAGATCAGCAGTAAAAAATGGCAGCACAGTCTGATAGAGTGCTAAGGAGGCCACAGTATTGGATTAATTTTTGTAGAATTTATTGTTTTCTATCAGCCACAATGCGTTTCGATATACAGTATCTTCATCAGGTGGATATCAAACATATCCACCTGATGAAGATATTGTGTATATCGAAACGTGTTGTCGCTGATAGAAAACAATAAATTCTACAAAAATTAATCCAATACTGTGGCCTCCTTAGCACTCTATCAGACTGTGCTGCCATTCTTTACTTTATATACAAATTCCTGGAAGACTGGAGGGGCATTGCTGAGCTCAAACAGCATTACGCAATACTCAGTGTCCATCCCGAATATTAAAAGTGGTCTTCCTCCCATCCCCTTGCATATGCGGAATAGGCTGTAAGCTCCTAGCAGATCGACCTGTGAAAATCTTGGATCCTCTGAGGTGATGAAACAATTTTGGAATGAGAGGCAATGGATATTTGTTTTTGATCGTGATTTGATTAAGGCTCCTATAGTCGAAACAGGGCCGCAGACCTCCATCTTTCTTCTTCACAAGGAAGAACCCAGCACCAGCCAGGGAAGATGATTTCTGGATAAATCCCCTTGCCAGATTCTCCTTTAAGTACTTAGACATAGCTTGGGTATCTGTATGGGACAGAGGGTGGATTTGGCCTCGAGGAAGAGAGAAACCCAGAAGTAGGTCTATTGGACAGTCATATGGACTGTGGGGACGTAACATATCCGTATCCTCCTTATCAAAGACGACTGCATAGGACCAGTAGGCGGGTGGTAGACCAGGTAGATTTGATGGAGTCTCCGGTCTGTTAGGATGGACAGTGACAAGACATTTCTTGTGGCAGGACCGACCTGATTGAAACACCTCACTGAATCTCCAATTTCAGTGACAGTGACTTCTCAGGACAAGAACAGATAAAATGTTCCAGACTACCAAAGTAGAAGCAGTTTCCTTCGGTGCGATAGAGTTCCTGGCAGTGTTTAGCCATCTTTAACTTGCATTGGTTCCAGAGGAGCTGTGGAAGAAGAATACTGTGGAATGATTAGTCTCTGGAAGGTGGGGCAATTCGGATAGCCAGGAAATCTAGGTTATCTAAGGAGGTGGGAAGATCTTGGCCTGCTAATTTAGCCCTCCCCGAATGCAGCTACCAGTGCCTCATTATTCAATCCAAGTTCTGAGGAAAGGGTGTGGAAATAGCATACTAACTTACTGTAAGATCTCCCTGGCGTAGTCCGCGGAGAGAAGACGCTACGTATGTGTCTTGACCCAGCTCGTCAAAAACCTTGTGAAATGCCTCAAGGAAAGTGTGCAGGTCCAACACTAAGTGCACGAGTAACAGGAGCCACTATAATCAGAGTGTTTAAGCAGGTCTTAATGGACCGCAGAAAGGTTATGATTTGATCCTGCTATTCCCACTGGTGGGTTATCTGGCACAATGCCGGAAGTGTTGGCTTGAGCAAATTGTCACGTTGGTGGGTGTGGACCCAATGCACCATTGGTCTGGGCTTACCTTGGAGGGGCGTAACTAAGCAACTACCTCATCTTCACTAGAGCCTCTGATGGTGAGGTCGGGCTTGTGCTGGAAGGTAGATGCAAGGTACCACTACAGGACAGTCGCCATTTTTAAGGCAGCAGATTCTGGGAAACTGACAGAAACAGACAGTACTGGCTGAATAGCAGGACCCACCGGGATGGCAGGTGTGGACAGTACGGCTGACACAGGCAGAATGGGTCGTACAAGCAGGATGACCTATCCTTCAGATAGGTAATCAATGTCTGATCGACCGGGGTCTGACACCCACCACCCACAACGACCAGCTGTTTTCGGTGCCTCCACTGGCAGCAGGTAGCCAGAAATGCTCAGTTCCAGAGCTGCTCCATCTTTTCACAGTGGCCATGACTGGGTATGCACATCTGCATCCAATTGAAATCAATAGGTGGCTGATGTCCAGTATCAGCTGCGACCACTATTAGAAGATTAGAAGATGGAGCCGTTTCAGAACTGAGCATTTTCAGCCACACACTGCAGCCGGCATTATCAAGAGCAGCTGATCTGCAGGAGTGGCGGGCGTTGGACCCCAGGAGATCAGAAATTGATGACTTCTCGTAACTATAGGTCCTCATTGTTTAAGTAGTGGACAACCTCTTTAAATACAAAGGGTCATTGCACAGCAGACACAATGTTGTGACCTATAGATGGATCACAGGCTAAACTTGTTAAACAGGAATCCCCTGTAAATGAAGTTAATCTGTAATTATAAAGCTGTGGGTTTGGCAACATTGCAGGTAGAATATATCATAAAATGTTCATGAATATGGCTAAGAACAGAATGTCTTACATTTGATCACTAAAATGTAACTCATTACCACGTTCAAAATGAGAAATCATGTTATGATTAAACTTAGTGGATTTATTTTCCTCTTCTCTATACTGTACCTCTAGTGTATAGCACAAAGCCTTGATTTCCACATCTAATGCTATGTGCAGAAGTGTTCAAAAATTATTAGTTTATCAAGAGTTGTTTTTAGTGGTGTTTTTCTTTTTCTAAGGCAGGCCTGAAGAATTTTTTAAGCGTTTTGGTGGATTCCATCAGCAAATACTTCAAAGAAATTACATGCATTAACTTTTTTCCACTAAGCCTGAAGTGGAAAAAAAACCTCTACATATATACAGTAAGGCCTCGGCTCCACTTGCCTGTTACACGGAGGAATGCAATTCGATAAAACATTGGATTGCACTCGTTCCAATGTAAAACTATGGGGCAGTGTCTATCTCCGATTTTTTTTTTTTTATATAGGCATGAGAAAAGAACCGCAGCATGCTGTGTTTGGTAGTGCGTCTCAGCTTACATGCACTCATACAAGTCTATAGGTTCGTGTGAATCATCGCACTGCACTAAGATGTTATCCGAGTGCAGGGCATTGTATGCAGAGACGGGTAGCGGAGAATAAGGAAAAAGTGCTCCCTCGCTCTGCTCCGCGGCTGTGGTCCAATTGCAAGATCGGATCACAGTCACGTGACACTCGGCTCACGCTTACAGCAGAGTTCTCACATTGGAAGTGATCCACAAATGGAGTCAATGCCTAAAGAGGATTAACATTGAAATGAATAGTAAGAGTCTTTAAACTGTTTTGTTTATGCATTTTTTGTGGCATATTTTAGAAATGATACGCACTAGAAAACTCAAGAAACTATCTGTGTAAGGCCAGGGCCACACGGGGCACTAGTGCGATCCGGGCATAACACTCGGCTCATGCTGGCAGCACAGCAAAGCCGAGTGTCATGCGATTGTCCATGCAACTGAGGTCCGACTGTGCGAGCGGACCTCAGCTGCGGGAGTCAGGCCGGCTCTGCGGAGGAGAGGGAGGGATTTATCTCCCTCTCTCCTCTGTTACCGGCTATTGCGATTCTCGCTCTGCACTCACGGACGGTACACCGGTGTACCGCGAGTGCAGTGCGATTTTTCTCTTGCCAAATACACTTGAATGGGTGCGAGAGAAAGTCTCGCATTACAATCCCAGCACGCTGCGATTGTTTTCTCGGTCCGATTAGGGCTGAGAAAATAATCGGTCATGTGCGCTGACACACAGGCTAATATTGGTCCGAGTGGAATGCGATGTTTTATCTCACTCCACTTGCAACGCTTTTCTCGCCGTGTGTCTTAGGCCTAAAGCTTAAAGTTACAGTGCCTACAAGTAGTATTCAACCCCCTGCAGATTTAGCAGGTTTACACATTCGGAATTAACTTGGCATTGTGACATTTGGACTGTAGATCAGCCTGGAAGTGTGAAATGCACTGCAGCAAAAAAGAATGTTATTTCTTTTTTTATTTTTTTTTTTAAATTGTGAAAAGTTTATTCAGAGGGTCATTTATTATTCAACCCCTCAAACCACAAGAATTCTGTTTGGTTCCCCTAAAGTATTAAGAAGTATTTCAGGCACAAAGAACAATGAGCTTCACATGTTTAGATTAATTATCTCTTTTTCCAGCCTTTTCTGACTAATTAAGACCCTCCCCAAACTTGTGAACAGCACTCATACTTGGTCAACATGGGAAAGACAGGAGCATTCCAAGGCCATCAGAGACAAGATCGTGGAGGGTCACAAGGCTGGCAAGGGGTACAAAACCCTTTCCAAGGAGTTGGGCCTACCTGTCTCCACTGTTGGGAGCATCATCCGGAAGTGGAAGGCTTATGGAACTACTGTTAGCCTTCCACGGCCTGGACAGCCTTTGAAAGTTTCCACCCGTGCTGAGGCCAGGCTTGTCCGAAGAGTCAAAGCTAACCCAAGGACAACAAGGAAGGAGCTCCGGGAAGATTTCATAGCAGTGGGGACATTGGTTTCAGTCAATACCATAAGTAACGTACTCCACCGCAATGGTCTCTGTTCCAGACGAGCCCGTAAGGTACCTTTACTTTCAAAGCGTCATGTCAAGGCTTGTCTACAGTTTGCTTATGATCACTTGGAGGACTATGAGACAGACTGGTTCAAGGTTCTCTGGTCTGATGAGACCAAGATCGAGATCTTTGGTGCCAACCGCACACGTGACGTTTGGAGACTGGATGGCACTGCATACGACCCCAAGAATACCATCCCTACAGTCAAGCATGGTGGTGGCAGCATCATGCTGTGGGGCTGTTTCTCAGCCAAGGGGCCTGGCCATCTGGTCCGCATCCATGGGAAGATGGATAGCACGGCCTACCTGGAGATTTTGGCCAAGAACCTCCGCTCCTCCATCAAGGATCTTAAGATGGGTCGTCATTTCATCTTCCAACAAGACAACGACCCAAAGCACACAGCCAAGAAAACCAAGGCCTGGTTCAAGAGGGAAAAAATCAAGGTGTTGCAGTGGCCTAGTCAGTCTCCTGACCTTAACCCAATTGAAAACTTGTGGAAGGAGCTCAAGATTAAAGTCCACATGAGACACCCAAAGAACCTAGATAACTTGGAGAAGATCTGCATGGAGGAGTGGGCCAAGATAACTTCAGAGACCTGTGCCGGACTGATCAGGTCTTATAAAAGACGATTATTAGCTGTAATTGCAAACAAGGGTTATTCCACAAAATATTAAACCTAGGGGTTGAATAATAATTGACCCACACTTTTATGTTGAAAATTTATTAAAATTTAACTGAGCAACATAACTTGTTGGTTTGTAAGATTTATGCATCTGTTAATAAATCCGGCTCTTGTTTAAAGTTTGCAGGCTCTAACTAAAGGCCCCTTTTACACACTGCAACATCGCAAACAACATCGCTGTAACGTCACCGGTTTTGTGACGTAATAGCGACCTCCCCAGCGACATTGCAGTGTGTGAAACACATCAGCGACCTGGCCCCTGCTGTGAAGTTGTTGATCGCTACAAATCGTTCAGGACCATTCTTTGGTCCTTTGTTTCCCGCTGTGCAGCATGATCGCTAGAAAGTCTCAGTGTGTAAAAGGACTTTACAGCGACTTTGTTAGCGACTTCCCTTTCAAAAAGCTGCTTTACAACGTCCCCAATGACTAGCTAGGTCGTTCTGCAGGTCCGGATCGCTGTTGCGTCGTTGGCCAGGTCTGCCTGTTTGACAGCTCACCAGAGACTTTGTAGCGATCCCGGCCAGGTTGGGATCGCTGGTGGGATCGCTAGAAAGTCTCAGTGTGTAAAGGGGCCTTTATTTGCATCTTATCAAACCTGCTAAATCTGCAGGGGGTTGAAGACTACTTGTAGGCACTGTAAGTTGGAGATTCTGTGAATTCTCAAAGTGGTATGTAATTATTGCTAGAATAAATAAAGCTGTATTTACAGTGGAAGAACACTGCAAGTGAGCATTTTAAAAGACTCGTTACACGTTAATCTTTGTGTAAACTGGCTGCTGATCACCCAATGAGCGAGCAAAATGCTTGTTCATTGGGTGAATTAATCTTTTGCACAGTGCAGAAGATCATTGCTCTTGGCAGCACATTGCCTATGTAATCAGTGCTCGTGCTATCGAAAACAAAGCAAGCCTATGCACACTATTGTTGAACACTTTCATGTGGTCATTCTGTGTAAATAGATTATTAAATGACCCCACAATAATAAAGATTTACTGATTGGTGGTAATATAGTGGCACCTGTTGGTCTGTGTAAATGGACCCTTCAATATAGTGAGATATATCTATGTCCAAGAAGCTTGACACAGAGAGCTCTAATCAAAAAGCAGCATCCACCTACAGAATGGCACAATAAGGATATGTGCACACTGAGTCTTTTATATGCCAGCATACCAGACAGGTTTTCCAATCTGCAGACGCTTAAGAAAAATCCTGCCAATGACTTCCTGAAGCGTGTTTGTTGGTTTATTCGTCATTTTCAAAGCCGTTTTCACTTGAAAAACTTGTGCCTGAAAAAGCTTTGTACTTACAAA
The DNA here is from genome assembly GCF_048569485.1 of Anomaloglossus baeobatrachus. Classification (NCBI taxonomy): domain Eukaryota; kingdom Metazoa; phylum Chordata; class Amphibia; order Anura; family Aromobatidae; genus Anomaloglossus; species Anomaloglossus baeobatrachus. The sequence continues at coordinate 596,396,182 of NC_134353.1, read as the reverse complement.
GCCTGTGTGAATGTACCCATTCATTGATATGTGACTTTGGGCCACAAATCGGACCATTATGTCTACAATTTTTTATTTTTTTTTTTATTTTTGCTGAATCGGTTCACAAATAAGGACATGTGAATAGGACTACAGATATTAATATTTGTTTTAACATTTTCAATTCCCTTTAAATGTTACATAGTAATAGGGTAAGTTCACACAGTGCGTTTTTCGCTGCGTTTTTGCGCGTTTTTCGGGTACGTTTTTGGCCTCCAAAACTGCATGACTTTGCTTCCCCAGCAAAGTCTATGAGTTTTCATTTTTGCTGTCCGCACACAACTTTTTTTTTTAAGGTGCGTTTTTGAGTTAAAAAAAAAAAAAATGGACATGTCAATTCTTTCCTGCGTTTTTCTGCGTTTTTCCCCCCATGCAATGCATTGGAAAAACGCAGAAAAACGCAGAGATCCAAAATGCAGCCAAAAACGCACCAAATCGCGGCAAAAACGCATGCGTCTTTTGCCATGTTTTTTTTGCCGTGGGTGCATTTCGGTGTTTTTAGCGGCCAAAAATGCAGCAACACAGCGTCAAAAAAACCGCAGCGTGTGCACATAGCCTAAGGCTACATGCGCACACTGCGTTTTTTGCTGCGTTTTTGGTGCGTTTTTTGGTGCAGTTTTGTTGTCAGAACTTTCTAACATTTGACTTCCCAGCAAAGTCTATGAGAAGTCAGATTTTCTATGCGCACGTTGCAGTTTATTTGTCAGCGTTTTATTTGTCAAAAGTTTCTGACAAATAATTTGTGCAGCATGTTCATTCTTTCTGCGTTTTTGTCAACATTTGTCACAAAAACGCAGCAAAACCGCATGTTGTGAAAAACACCGAAAACGCAGCAAAAAACGCACCTACAATTACAAGCATTTTTTGTGACATTTCCAGGCTCTCTGACAAGGTGCAGTTTTGGCTGCAGTTTGTGAACACAAAAAGGTTCAGCGTGCGCATGTAGCCTAAACGATCATATTTCAGATTTATGATTTGTGTATATCAGTTATTGCACAAATATAGCAAGAAAATATATGAGCCTTATATAATGTATATATACTTTAATGGTTGTATGAGTGGCCTATTACACCATAAAAAGAAAAAGAATGAACCATGGTAAAGGGTAATAGGGTTTGCTGGGTGCCATAAATCCTGAGTTCCCAACATTCCCAGGCCCTATCAAATTGTAAACATTTACGTTGGCATCGTGCTATCATAGGTCTGTATGTGTAATTACAGTTTACCATCACTTTTTTTTCAGAGGCTAATTAAGAGAATTAAAGTTTATTTTCCATTTTTGAGCTATGGAGGTAATTAGGCTTCTGTAAATATGTGACAAAACATTATTCTATTTGGATGGGGAATATTATCTTTGCCCAGTCACAGTAGCGCTAACTCAGAGATATCAGGGAAGAGATATAGCCCATTAATGGAGAACAGAGTACATAAACAATAGACACGTATATACACCAACATGTCCACAACCTCGCCAGTTTCTATCAGAACAGTTGGGGAATATTTTAGCTAGTTTGTGAAATATTCCATCTAGATAACATTTAAAAAATGCTTGAAGGTGATTAGCACAATTAAAGAGGACCTCTCACCAGTTTGAGCCTGTTACACTGGCCACATCATGAAACAATGGCTGCAAAGCTGAGAAAAACAGTTTTGATTTTTTAATTTCCCCCTACATATAAAGGGAGGTGTAGTGTGGACAAACTGTTCTTACAGAGAAATGTTGTACTCTGAAGATATAAAAACAAAACAATTTATTATTTCTCAGAACTTTCTGAAAAGTACATTTTATCAAAAGCAGATTTCTATTAATCTACTTAACGCTACTGGTGGTCTGTGAAAGCGGGCACATTCTATTCAATTCTCCACAGCAAATTCAGAGACCGTCTTCAGTTCCCGCTGGGTTGTTTCCGATCTTAGTGGTCCTGTGAGTCCCAGCACAACCCAGCCTAATGCTGCAGTCCATTTCCTGATGGTCACTTTCCAATTCTGTGGCTGCTTGTCCAATTTGCTCATAGAGGAGTGGGTCAGGAATTTTGCCACTATTGGCAGAGTAGAGCCTTGTGGTCCCAGACTCTTCTGTATCCACGCCTCTTCTCCTCGTAGAGGAGGGAATTAGGGGGTAGGCAGTAGTGCCAGAGAAGAACCTTGTGCTATTGGATGCTTAGGGAGACTCCGCTGGGGAAAGCTCTTTGTTAGAAGGCCGGTTTAGCCTCAGCGTTGTCTAACATTTTGTTTCTCGGTGAACACTTCAGGATCACGATATCTCAAATATGGTCTCTTTCCTCCATTTATCCTACCATGGGTCACCCACTGCAGAAAGCCTCAAAGATGTACTGACTATATATCCGTTTCTGTCACATGCCGAGTCTTCACTAACTTTGTAAAAGGGATTGTCTCTTTTCCAATCAGCTAACCCCTCATATTGTGGACTGGTCCCAACGTTTAACTATTTCTCCCCTTATAGTCTGATAAGTACATATACTGTAAGAAAACAATACAATACATCACATTCTCATCACAGTTCACATATCACAATATTTACAAAAGACGCAGAACACAAGTCACATAACAATACAATAGTGTGATTAGTGTCTTAAGGGAAAAGGAATGTGCCGGCAATCAGCCCACCTCCTCATATATGCCCTACTTGAATCCATATTCTGGATAAGACTTGCCCATTATAAGTCAACAAGTGCATAAAAAATAGATTACTTACCTGTTACCAGCTATATATCATGTGCATTTCATGGATACATTACAATTATTAAGATAGGAAACTATATTTTTCTTTTATTATTTATGAAAAAAAAGTTAATGTAAAAACGGATGCCACACGGACATACAAAATGGACATACAGATTGCTGACCAATGTCAAAAACAGATACAGGAAAGGCATATGGATTGCATATGGATAAGAATATGAATGAAAAATCGTTTTTGGATGTTAAAACAAACAATTTTGCATATGGTCGTGTGAGCCCGGCTTTAAGTTAAGCTCTTACGAAGATTTTTTTTATGATTTTTGATGCTACATATTTGTGCAGCACAAAAACGCAGCGTCTTCCAATTCCACGTGGATGGGATTTATAGAAATCTCATGCTCGCTGTGCTTTGTTTTAACTCTGCATAAACTGACCTGTGTGCATGTTTGAAAACTGTAATATGTAATATGTCCATTTCTATTGTGAGTACGCTGCGTGTTTTGTGTGGATTTCCCCCATAGAATTGCATTAGATGCAGAAAAAACTTACAGGCTAAAAATGCATACGTTTCCTATTGTGTTTCCATAGCATATAATTTGCGCATGACTGGATCATTAAAGTTTCTCAAAGCCAAATACCATAAAGTACCAAAAATAAAGCAGCTTTATTTAAAACATGACATAACAACAAGAGGCAACAAATACAGCATCAAAAATGTGATAGAAAAATATTAGTATACTAGAAGGTGGCCCGATTCTACGCATCGGGTATTCTAGAATGTACGTATTGTGTAGTTAATGTATGATTTTTGTTATATAATATATATATATATATATATATATATATATATATATATATATACATACAGTTAGGTCCAGAAATATTTGGACAGTGACACAATTTTCGCGAGTTCGGCTCTACATGCCACCACATTGGATTTGAAATGAAACCTCTACAACAGAATTCAAGTGCAGATTGTAACGTTTAATTTGAAGGTTTGAACAAAAATATCTGATAGAAATTGTAGGAATTGTACACATTTCTTTACAAACACTCCACATTTTAGGAGGTCAAAAGTAATTGGACAAATAAACCAAACCCAAAAAAAAAGTTTTAGTTTCAATATTTTGTTGCCTTGGATCATGTGCCGTTCCCTTTCTTCTCCAAACTTTTTTCTGCCCATCATTCTGGTACAGGTTGATCTTTGTCTCATCTGTCCATAGAATACTTTTCCAGAACTGAGCTGGCTTCATGAGGTGTTTTTCAGCAAATTTAACTCTGGCCTGTCTATTTTTGGAATTGATGAATGGTTTGCATCTAGATGTGAACCCTTTGTATTTACTTTCATGGAGTCTTCTCTTTACTGTTGACTTAGAGACAGATACACCTACTTCACTGAGAGTGTTCTGGACTTCAGTTGATGTTGTGAACGGGTTCTTCTTCACCAAAGAAAGTATGCGGCGATCATCCACCACTGTTGTCATCTGTGGACGCCCAGGCCTTTTTGAGTTCCCAAGCTCACCAGTCAATTCCTTTTTCCTCAGTATGTACCCGACTGTTGATTTTGCTACTCCAAGCATGTCTGCTATCTCTCTGATGGATTTTTTTTCTTTTTTTTCAGCCTCAGGATGTTCTGCTTCACCTCAATTGAGAGTTCCTTAGACCGCATGTTGTCTGGTCACAGCAACAGCTTCCAAATGGCAAACCACACACCTGTAATAAACCCCAGACCTTTTAACTACTTCATTGATGACAGGTTAACGAGGGAGACGCCTTCAGAGTTAATTGCAGCCCTTAGAGTCCCTTGTCGAATTACTTTTGGTCCCTTGAAAAAGAGGAGGCTATGCATTACAGAGCTATGATTCCTAAACCCTTTCTCCGATTTGGATGTGAAAACTCTCATATTGCAGCTGGGAGTGTGCACTTTCAGCCCATATTATATATATAATTGTATTTCTGAACATGTTTTTTGTAAACAGCTAAAATAACAAAACTTGTGTCACTGTCCAAATATTTCTGGACCTAACTGTATATATATATATGTATATATATAGATGTTGTTGTCTGTAGTTACCAAGTGTTTGTGTAGGGCGCTGTACATGTTCTGGGTGTTGTCTGGGTGTGGCGGGGGGTGAGAGCGATGATGTATGTGTGTTGCGTGTGTTGCGTTGTTTGTGGAGCGCTATGTGTCTGTAGCGTTGTGTGTGTGTGTGTTGCGTGGTTTGTGTGGGTGTGGTGTGTTTTGGGGGGAGGTATGTTTTGTGCAATGTGTGTGTGTTGCGTGGTATGTGCGTATATTTATGTATGCCGCGGTGTTTGTGTGTTGGGTGTTGTGTGTGTGCAGCGTTGTCTGTGTGTGTGGGTGTCTGTGTAGGGCGGTGTTTGTGGTTCCCAGAGTGTGTGTGGTGTGTGTTGGGGGGAGGTGTGCACCTCCCATCGTGCTCCATCCCCCATGCTGCGCACCCCCCATCGTGCTCCATCCGCCATGCTGCGCACTCCCAAACGTGCTCCATCCGCCATGCTGCGCACTCCCAAACGTGGTCCATCCGCCATGCTGCGCACTCCCAAACGTGCTCCATCCGCCATGCTGCGCACTCCCAAACGTGCTCCATCCGCCATGCTGCGCACTCCCAAACGTGCTCCATCCGCCATGCTGCGCACTCCCAAACGTGCTCCATCCGCCATGCTGCGCACTCCCAAACGTGGTCCATCCGCCATGCTGCACACTCCCAAACGTGCTCCATCCGATATGCTGCGCACTCCCAAACGTGCTCCATCCCCCATGCTGCGCACCCCCCATCGTGCTCCATCCCCATGCTGCACCAGCATCACCCTCTCTGCCCCCAGCATCAGCCTCTCTCCTCCCAGCATCAGCCTCTCTCCTCCCAGCATCAGCCTCTCTGTCCCCAGCATCAGCCTCTCTGTCCCCAGCATCAGCCTCTCTCCTCCCAGCCTCAGCCTCCCCCAGCATCAGCCTCTCTTCTCTCAGCCTCCCCCCTCCCAGCCTCCCTCCTCCCAGCCTCCCCCAGCATCAGCCTCCCCCTCCCAGCCTTCCCCAGGATCAGCCTCCCCCTCCCAGCCTCCCCCAGCATCAGCCTCTCTCCTCCCAGCCTCCCCCAGCATCAGCCTCTCTCCTCTCAGCCTCCCCCAGCATCAGCCTACACCCTCCCATCCTCCCCCAGCATCAGCCTACCCCAGCATCAGCCTACCCCAGCATCAGCCTACACCCTCCCAGCCTCCCCCAGCATCAGCCTACCCCAGCATCAGCCTACCCCAGCATCAGCCTCTCTCCTCCCAGCCTTCCCCAGGATCAGCCTCTCTCCTCCCAGCCTCCCCCAGCACGCCGTGCTCCTCTGCCGACACTCACAGATCCGATCGCATACACTCACACACACACACACACACTCACACATCTGAACACACTCACACACATCCGATCGCATACACTCACACACACACTGAAGATATCGCACATACGCGCTCACACTCACAACATCCGGAGATACCACATGCTTCTGGCCATGTGATCCTCCGGCAGGTCCTGGAAGGTCACTCCACAGTATCACCGCCGAGAAGCAAGCGATATCCCAGGATGTTGTGAGTGTGTGGATGTGATGTGTGTGTGAGAGTGAGTGTGATCTGATGTGTGTGTGTTGTTATGTGTGTGCGTGTGTATGTTCCGCCGCTGCAGGACCTTGATGCGCTGGTAACTATGCTACCATGGTTGCCAGCGTATTCCGTCCCCCGCTCGCACGGGAGCCCACACCAGCATACGGCGGCAACCCCAACAATGCGAGGGTATGTGTTGGCTGGGTTGGCGGCGTACGCTGATGTGGGCTCCCGGGGGTACAGTACTCACCTGGGAGTCGTGGCTCCGTGTCGGTTCGGGGAATGCGTGCGGGGGGTGGAGCAGAGCGAGCGTGCATTGCGTGAGGGGGCGGGGCGTGGCCAAGTTGCCAATGCATGCAGGGTGCCGGGGCGAAAGGCCAATCCGTGTAGGGGGCGGAGCCTGGGCGAGCGGCCGGCCAATCCGTGTGGGGGCGGAGCCTGGGCGAGCGGCCAATCCGTGCGGGGGCGGGGCCATGGCGAGCCCAGCGGCCAATCAGCTTTGTGTCACCGTAAGGACACAATTTTGGAGCAAGACAGACAGACAGACAGAATAAGGCAATTATATGTATATATATATATATATATATAGATTGAGTACATTGGAATATAAAAACCTCAGTGGTTGGTTAATGACTATCTGAGAAGATGTTAATAAATAGCAGCTTTCCAGACTACTCAGGTCTCTTCACCAAGTATACCGTAGATATAATGCAAAATCAGAAGAGTCACATATTTATACACATCAAGATATAACATAGTGCAGTAAATAACACAAGTGTCGTGAAGTAATATGGGGAGGGGGAGCAAACATTTGTGGCAGTAAATATTCAACGAGTTCATAAATAAGGAGTGTGAACATTTTATTATCCCCTAATTGAGGTCTGGTCTGGGGTTGTGATGCCCCCATGAGGTTTGCAAGGCACATTCCTTATTTGATGTAGAAAGACATAAATCTATGAGACACATTCATTCCTTCTCACACTCCTTATCTATGAGCTGTTCCAATATTTACTGACAAAACTATTTCCCCCTTTCCCATATTGATAATTCTGCTTATCATCACTTGTTTTATTTATTGCAGTATTCATGTGTCCTAGTGTGTATAAATATATGACTCTTCAGATTTTGTGTCGCCATTTATTTCCATTTTTTTTTTAGTAAGCCATCAAAAGGCATTAACCACTGAAGATTCTTGAATTTTAATATGTTTCTAACTACTGACTAACACGGTAAAAAGATATAAAATTCCTGTATCAAAAATGCTACAGTGCTATGCAGAAGTTTGAGCACCACTGGTCAAAATTACTGTTATTGTGAACAGTTATTCAAGTTGAAAATGAAATGATCTCTAAAAGGCATAAAGTTAAAGATGACACATTTCCTTTATATTTTAGGTAAGAACAAAAAAAAATATTTTCATCTTTAACATTTTAAAAACTACAAAAATGAAAATGGGCCAATGCAAAAGTTTGAACACCCTTGGAGATTTGTGTGCTCAGATAACTTTGACTATCATTTCAGACCTTAATTAGCCTGTTAGGTTTGTGGCTTGTTCATTATCATAGTTAGGAGAGGGCAGGTGATGCAAATTTCACAGCTTTATAAAAACCCAGCTTCCTCTAACCTTGTGCAAATAAAACAACAGCCATGGGTTTTTCAAAGCAGCTGCCTAGCACTCTGAAAATCAAAATGGTGAGGGCCCACAAAGCAGAAAAAAGCTAGAAGAAAATAGCAAAGCGTTTTCAAGTTGCCCTTTCCTCAGTTTGAAAAGTAATTCAGAAATGGCACTTACAGAAACAGTGGAGAAGTCAGAAGTCAGGATAAGGTCTGGAAAACCAAGCAAAATTTCTGTGAGAGCTGCTCGTAGGATTGCTAGAGTGGCAAAACAGAACCTTCACTTCACTGCAAAAGTCCTTCAGGAAGATTTAGCCGACTCTGGAGTTGCGATACATTGTTCTACTGTTCAGAGACACCTACAGAAAAATGGCCTTCATTGAAGAGTCATCTGAAGAATACCTCTCCTGCGTCCTAACCATAAAATTTAGCATCAGAAGTGTGCAAAATAACATCTAAACAAGACTGATGTATTTTGGAAACAAGTTGTGTTAACTGATGAGGTTAAAATAGAACTCCTTGGCCACAATGATCAAACCAAATGTTTGGGAAAAAAGGAGACAGAATGTCATGACAAGAATATCTCGCCATCCATTAAGCATGGAGGTGGATTAATCATGCTTTTGGGTTGCGTTCTATCCAATGGCACTGGGAACATTTCATGGGTAGAGGGAAGAATGGACTCAATTAAAGTTTAACAAATTCTTCAAGCAAACATAACACCATCTGTAAAAAAGCTGAAGTTGAAAAGAGGATGACTTCTACAAATGGATAAGTATCCTAAACACAATTCAAAATCCACATTAGCCTATGTCAAATGGTTCAAGCTGAAGGTTTTACAATGGCCCTCACAGTCCCCTGATCTGAACATCATTGAAAATCTGTGGCTAGACCGCAAAAGAGCAGCGCATGCAAGAGGACCCAGGAATCTTACAGAACAAGAAGACTTTTCCAAGGAAGAAAGCATGAAAATCCCTCAAACAAGAATTGAAAGACTCTTGGCTGGCTACAAAAACATTTACAAGCTTTGATACTTGCCAAAAGGGGTCCTGCAGAGTACTAACAATGCAGGGTACCCAATATTTTGCATTGGCCAACTTTTATTTTTTGTTGTGAATTTAAAAATGTAAAATATATATATAAATATATATTTTTTTTTTTGGTCTAAAATGCAGAGGATATGTGTTATCCTTAACTGTATGGCTTTTACAGATAACTTCATCTTCAACTTGCTTAATGGTTCAGAATATCAGTAAACTTGACCAGGGGTGCTCAAACTTTTGCATGCCACTGTATAATAATGCATGAAAAAAAAACAACAAAACGCAATGGAAAAAAAGCAAGTAAAACTAATTTACTTAAGTTCAGGAATGATACAGAAAATATGCACATCTACAGCTCACAAAATATTCATTATCAACTTGGTCTGTGTATGGTATAGGGGATTTTTTTCCATTTAACGAGGGAGGATATTTAAAGTTTAATTTTGGCTTTAGATGAGATATTGAGTCCTAAGACCTGTGACTCATTTCTTTTTTAATATAACATATTAATAAATGGTTTAAGGGTCTCATAAGTCACTTTGAGAGAGACTCTTCTAGATTTGCAAAATCTAATACAGTCATGGCTGAAAGTGTTGAGGACTATGGGTTGCATTATACTATATGGAGGACTATGGAGTGTGCATTATACTATATGGAGAACTATGGGGTGTGCCTTATACTAATCGGAGGACTATGGGATGTGCATTATCCTATATGGAGGACTATTGGGGTGTATTATACGAAATGGAGGAATTTGGGTGCATTTTACTATATGGAGCACTATGGGGTGCATTATACTTTATGGAGGACTATGGGGGTGGATTATTCTATATGGAGGACTATATGATGCCCATTATAGTAGATGTAGTATATGGAGGGCTGTGTGGAGTCCATTATTCTATTTGGATGACTTTTGGTGCCACTATAATATTTTGAGGGCTATATGGAGGCCATAGTACTATTTGGAAGGCCATGTGGCGTCATTATAATATTTGGAGGGCTATAAGAGAGCCTTTATAATTTCTGAAGGGCTATTTGAGGGCCATTATACTGTATGCAAGCAATTATGAAGTGTGAAGGTTTGTGTTGGCTCTGTCATACTGTGCGGAGGCTATTATACTGTTTGGAGGGCTAGTAGGAGCTATTATACAGTGTTAAGAGATGTGGAGGCCATTATGCGGTATGTAGGCCCATTATACTGCATGGAGGACTGTGTGGGGGTCACAGTTGGTGATCATATTGTGTTGGGGTCATCATACTTTGCTGGGGTAGTTGAGTGGGGTACAATAGTGCATGTGGAGGAATTCACTGTAAGGGTATCATGCAGTGTTTGTCAGGCATCATACTTTATGGGTGTACATTGAAGGTAAATCTAGTGACTTCAGTAGGAGAAAAATTACTTTGTTAGGGCTACAAAATTGTGAGATACAGTTAGGTCCAGAAATATTTGGACAGTGACACAAGTTTTGTTATTTTAGCTGTTTACAAAAACATGTTCAGAAATACAATTATATATATAATATGGGCTGAAAGTGCACACTCCCAGCTGCAATATGAGAGTTTTCACATCCAAATCGGAGAAAGTGTTTAGGAATCATAGCTCTGTAATGCATAGCCTCCTCTTTTTAAAGGGACCAAAAGTAATTGGACAAGGGACTCTAAGGGCTGCAATTAACTCTGAAGGCGTCTCCCTCGTTAACCTGTCATCAATGAAGTAGTTAAAAGGTCTGGGGTTTATTACAGGTGTGTGGTTTGCCATTTGGAAGCTGTTGCTGTGACCAGACAACATGCGGTCTAAGGAACTCTCAATTGAGGTGAAGCAGAACATCCTGAGGCTGAAAAAAAAGAAAATATCCATCAGAGAGATAGCAGACATGCTTGGAGTAGCAAAATCAACAGTCGGGTACATTCTGAGAAAAAAGGAATTGACTGGTGAGCTTGGGAACTCAAAAAGGCCTGGGCGTCCACGGATGACAACAGTGGTGGATGATCGCCGCATACTTTCTTTGGTGAAGAAGAACCCGTTCACAACATCAACTGAAGTCCAGAACACTCTCAGTGAAGTAGGTGTATCTGTCTCTAAGTCAACAGTAAAGAGAAGACTCCATGAAAGTAAATACAAAGGATTCACATCTAGATGCAAACCATTCATCAATTCCAAAAATAGACAGGCCAGAGTTAAATTTGCTGAAAAACACCTCATGAAACCAGCTCAGTTCTGGAAAAGTATTCTATGGACAGATGAGACAAAGATCAACCTGTACCAGAATGATGGGAAGAAAAAAGTTTGGAGAAGAAAGGGAACGGCACATGATCCAAGGCACACCACATGCTCTGTAAAACATGGTGGAGGCAACGTGATGGCATGGGCATGCATGGCTTTCAATGGCACTGGGTCACTTGTGTTTATTGATGACATAACAGCAGACAAGAGTAGCCGGATGAATTCTGAAGTGTACCGGGATATACTTTCAGCCCAGATTCAGCCAAATGCCGCAAAGTTGATCGGACGGCGCTTCATAGTACAGATGGACAATGACCCCAAGCATACAGCCAAAGCTACCCAGGAGTTCATGAGTGCAAAAAAGTGGAACATTCTGCAATGGCCAAGTCAATCACCAGATCTTAACCCAATTGAGCATGCATTTCACTTGCTCAAATCCAGACTGAAGACGGAAAGACCCACAAACAAGCAAGACCTGAAGGCTGCGGCTGTAAAGGCCTGGCAAAGCATTAAGAAGGAGGAAACCCAGCGTTTGGTGATGTCCATGGGTTCCAGACTTAAGGCAGTGATTGCCTCCAAAGGATTTGCAACAAAATATTGAAAATAAAAATATTTTGTTTGGGTTTGGTTTATTTGTCCAATTACTTTTGACCTCCTAAAATGTGGAGTGTTTGTAAAGAAATGTGTACAATTCCTACAATTTCTATCAGATATTTTTGTTCAAACCTTCAAATTAAACGTTACAATCTGCACTTGAATTCTGTTGTAGAGATTTCATTTCAAATCCAATGTGGTGGCATGCAGAGCCCAACTCGCCAAAATTGTGTCACTGTCCAAATATTTCTGGACCTAACTGTATGCTCTTATGTGACCCATCTGAATATTTATTTATTTTATTTTTTTTTTTCGAGGGGAGCAGGGCCAAATTAGAATTTTTGTTATGAGGCCCCAAAGATATCTATGTAAGCCCTTGCTAATTGCTGCAGCCAATCATAGGCTGCAGTGGTCCTGTGACTTCAGAACTGAGCAGACTTCGCTCCTAGAGCTGGCATGGATCTCCAAAGCAGCCAGTACTGCATCTGTGGGAAAGATGATAGGCAAGCAGCATGCCTCTGTATACCTAGTATCTTGTACACTTTGTGCTTTGAGAGGGCTAGCACTTTTCAAAAACATTAATAATGAAAACTTGGCTGATTGTATCAAGCTGTTTTTTATATCTGTCCTATTTATTATATTTGTTTTCAGGCACAGAAATATGAATCTGGCTACTAGTAACTGGCACAGTTTTAGGGTTACACAGATGCCAGACTGGAGCTCTTAAAGGGAATCTGTCACTAGATTTTTGCCACCTAATTTAGGAGCAGCATAATGTAGAGACAGAGATCCTAATTTCACCAATGTGTCACTTACTGGGCTGCTTAGTGTAGTTTTAATAAAATCACTGATTAATCAGGGGGAGATTATCATTAGAGGACAACTTGGCCTGCTGCCAGGTACTCCAGCATATTCATGAGCTCTGTATAACTGCTAGATCTGCAGCAGAGAGAACATTGATTTTATCAAAATGACAGAAAACAGCTCAGTAAGTGACACATCACTGGAATCGGGGTCTCTCACTACCTTATGCTGCTCTCAGATGAGGTAGCAAAAATCTGGTGACAGTTTCCCTTTAAGTGGTGTTATCCAGTTCAGGCAAAATTCTACTGGATACACAACATATAATCCGTCTGTTACTTATTAACAAAGGGCACATTTTCAGTAACCCATAAGTGCCTTGGGACCCTTACCTTACTAATTTACACTGCATTCATGAAACTACATGCTGGCCTCTGTAAGTTTGTAGACTGCTCCATATTTTTGGATAAATATAGGCCAACCAGTCTGCTTTTCCTCTTTCTGTAACTATGAATGCTGATGGAAAAACCTGCTACACTGGGTTAATTATATGGAGCCTAAAGGGATTTACTGTGTGTGCACTATGGTGCTAGTGACAAGGTGACCGCGGCTAAACTGAACTGCTGGTCACTAAAATGGTAACATGTTGGTACATTTTTTTTATTTTCTATTCTCTTGCTAATTAAAATTCACATTACCAATAAGCTGTTTGTACATTAATGATGACATGTCAGTGCTCCTGTTTGAATAAATCAAATATATAAAGCTGAATGTGTGTATGTATGTATGTATGTGTGTGTGTGTGTGTGTGTGTGTGTGTGTGTGTGTGTGTATATGTATGTCCGGGATTGGCATCTGCACCGTCGCAGCTACAGCCACAAAATTTTGCACACTCACACGTCTGGACCCCAAGAGTGTCATAGGCTATGTTGTGAGGCAAAATTTTAACCCCGCACGTTCCAATTTACCAATCAATTTTGCCCCTGTCTACATAATGGGGGAAAAAGTGAAATGAAAAGTGTATCCGCACCATCACATTTACAATCACGAAATTTTGCACAGACACCTCATGTGACCCAGGGAATGTCATAGACTATGTTTTGACAGGAAAATTTAACCCCGCACTTTACAGTTACTGTACAAAAAACATGCCTCCATTAAAGTAAATGGAGCCTGGAACTATAGGTTATTAGTAGGAGCTGTAATTGGTTGCTATAGGAACAAAAGACATTCATAGTATAAGAAGCTTATATGTGAGGTAATAAGATGTCGGTGGGGAGACGGATAGAGAGAGACACACAGAGACGGAGAGAGAGACAGGCATAGAGACAGATAGGCAGAGAGACAGGCAGAGAGACAGGCAGAGAGATAAAGACAGACCTGGAAAGAGACAGACCTGGAAAGAGACAGATGGGGAAAGAGACAGACAGACATGCAGACAGGGACAGAGACAGGTAGACAGGGAAGGAGGAGACAGCCAGTGAGACAGACAAAGATAGATGGGGAAAGACACAGACCTTGATAGAGACAGATGGGGAAAGAGACAGAGAAATAGAGACAGATGGGGAAAGAGACAGAGAAATAGAGACAGACAAGGAAAGAGACAGAGAAATAGAGACAGACAAGGAACGAGACAGACAGAGACAGGCAGACAGGGAAAGAGACAGACAGGAAAAGACACAGGCAAAGAGACGGGGAGACAGACTGGGAAAGAGACAGACCTAGAAAGAGACAGATGGAGAAAGAGACAGAGATAGAGACAGACAAAAAAAAGAGACAGACAGACAGGCAGACTTGGAAAGAGATAGACCTGTAAAGAGACAGATGGAGCACATTACTTGGCCAATTTAGTTAAATCTGTGTGGAATATCTGTGGTGTTGAAATATATGTTGTGAAATGCTGCTATTAGCTTCAGTTTTTGGCTTTTTTATAATTACATTTCTATCTTTGTTTTGTGTTTTTTGTGTGCATAAATTTTTGTTAATACATTCTATTTTGTTAACAGTTATTAATCCGGGCGAAGCCGGGAGTACAGCTTGTAATAATATAATTTCACTTTATGTTTTTCTACTGCTATTCATCCTGGAAATACATGAATAAATTGACAAATGGCTATTATCATTGTTTTTGTGAGTTTCATTTTTCGCTCACTTCGACACTTTAGGAAAAACCTGAACTATTAATGGCCAGCTGGTAATAGGCACATCTGTTTACAGATAGTAAATGAAGCTTATCCTAATCTTGTCCAGCCAAAATATCCTAGAATTAGAACTAGGACATATTTAACTCCTTCACTGACCCTGCTGTGCATGTCTGTGATTGCCAGACTGTGCGTGTATGGAGTTGTCTCAGGAGCTGTGACTTGTCTATATAGGGAAAATGCCACATGTAATACATAAGCAGCGTATGCCTACTACAGCAGCGATTGGTGCTAGCCATGATCGCTGTTCTTTAAATATTTCAATGGTAAAATCCCTTAGAAGACCTAAAAATACATTGAAAAAGATAATAAGTTTTAATAATTATTTAAAAAATAAAAATTTAAATCACATATAGAGATGGGCGGACTCCCAGATAACCGGGACCGGCGAATCCCTGCTAATTTTTTTTTAAAAATCTGGTTCCAGTCCAGAATCCGGTACTCACATAAGTCTATGGGAACTAGAATCCGGGGATTAAAAATGTTGGTGAAAGGGATGGGGGGATAGGAGTGCAAGCTCTGTGTCATGGCACGTTCACTTACAGAGCTGCGTGCGTCTAGATCATGCACTAAAAATAAAGATAGATGCTAGAATGTACAGGCTCTTTCCAGGTATGATGTAATTTGTTACGTGAGGAGGGGCATGTTCAAAAGGCAGCCTGGTTTAAAATAAACATTCTTTTTCGAAGTCCATGTGGACATGGCGTTGTTTATAATAAAAGCGGGGATCTGGGGGTAAGACCCCTAGATGGGGGGAGAGGGATGAGCAGATATCTTCGCCCGAGATGTTTCCTCATCTGCTCATCCTGAGCCCTCCTGGTTCATAAAGCAGGAGGCTCAGGATGAGCTTCTCTGGTGATGTTTCCTCCTCTGCTCATCCTGAGCCACCTGGTTCGTGAATCATGATTCTGACCCGCAGACAGCACCTGTGAGTGGTTGCAGTCAGACGCTGTTACACAGTCTAGGGGCGCTTCTGACTGCAACCAATCACAGATGCTAGGCCGGCCGATGGGCGTGAACAGCAGGTGTATATGTATGAGCAATGATGAGCGGCCCAGGGAGGCGGCAGGAGCAGCGTACAGCCGAGCTGGAGCAGTTTACAGCCGTGACGGAGCCTTGGCAAGTATGAAGTGCTCACTTCATTCTTATTTTCATTATTTTTCCTTCTTTTCTTTTTTTTTTTTTATTTCTTGCGTGCCGGATCCAGATCAAACACCTGGAATTCCGGGTCCGGGTTCGACACCTTTGAAACCACGTGGATCCGGACATTTACAGTCCGGGTCTACCCATCATTAATCACACACCATTTTCTCAGTTTTGAAATATAGTCCATAAAAGTCCAGATTAGAGTTTTCCAGTCAACTCCGTTTCCCCCCAAAATATAATAAAATGTGATCAAGATGTCATATACACCACAAGTATCAATGAAAACTACAGCTTGGCACTGGGACCCGCAGACATTTCCAGCAACAGAAAAATAAAAAAGTTAGGGGTCTCAAAAAATGGCGATAAAAACAAAAAAATAATATGTTTAGTATCACGTTACTTCTCGTACTGACCTGGAGAATCATGTTACCAGATGAATTTGACTTGAAAACAAGTCTAAAAAATAACAAGAAAAATAACAGCAGAATTGCATTTTTTTCACATTTCACAGGATTTATTTTTACAATAGAAATTGCATACATCATTACACAGATCTTTCCGACCAGACGAGATTGATGAACTTGCTTTTCCTATCTGTATAATCCTTTTTTAACATTTTCCTCCTTATATTAGGCTTTGTGCGCACTTTGCGTCGGGGTAGTTGCAGTTCTAAACGCATCCTCTGGCAGAAATTGTCTTTGTCAAATTTGGTTTTGACCACAAAAATGCTAAAAATACGCTTGTGTTTTTACCTGCTTTTTCATTGCTTAAAGTCAGATGCGTTTTGAATACAAATAAACTACTAAATAAAGTTTAAACATTCAAACACTTTGAAAAAAACGGGAAAAAATGTTAACAAATATCATGATAAAAATCATGCACAAAATAGCTAATTTTATTAAAATTATAACTGTTATAATATCTATGCATAAAATAATGTTAAATTATGGATTTTTAATAATTAAATTGTCGGACTATGTGTGTGTGATAAGGGACATATCATGCCCTTATTATAAAGTAAAACACGCATGCGTTTATTTTGTCAAAAAAGCATGTTTTCTGCATCAAAAAAGCATGTAAAACGCTAGGATTTTGATATAGGAGGTGTTTTGAAAGTTCTCATTGAGTCTAATGTTAGCAAAACGCTGCCAAAATGGCAAAAACAATTGACATGCTGCTTCTTTAAATGCAGAGATTTTGCCAAATTTTCTGCAATTGAAATGCTGCATTTTAAACAGCATTGTGCGCACAAGAAATCACAATTTCCCATAGACTTTGCTTGAAAATCAAAACGCATGCATTTTGGCATTAAAACGCTGCAGTTCAAAACGCTGTGGAAACGCATGAAAAAAAACGCAAAGTGCGCACATAGCCTAACTGTCTCTTTGTCTCTCTCTCTGTCTGTCTATCTCTTTCTGTCTGTGTGTCTGTCTCTGTGTGTGTCTGTGTCTGTGTGTGTGTGTGTGGCTCTGTCTGTGTGTCTGTCTGTTTGTCTGTCTATCTCTCTGTCTGTCTCTGTATCAGTCTCTCTGTCTGTCTCTCTATCTCTGTGTCTGTCTCTTTTCCCTTCTGTCTCTTTCCCCTCTCTCTTTCCCCCTCTGTCTCTTTTCCCCTTCGTCTGTCTCTTTTCCCCCTCTGTCTCTTTCCCTGTCTGTCAGCCTCTGTTTGTGCTTATATCTGTCTGTCTCTCTATCCATCTCCCCACCCCCACTGACATCATATTACCTCACACATAAGCTTCTTATACTAACAATTTATTTTGTTCCTATAGCAACCACTCACAGCTGCTATTAATAAGCTGTAGCTCCTATCTCTATTGACTTTAATGGAGACAGATGTTTTGAAGAGTAACTGTAAAGCACGGGGTTACATTTTCCTGTCAAAATATAGTCTACGACTTTCCCTAAGTCACATGGGGTGTCTGTGCAAAATTTTGTGATTGTAAATGCGACCGTGCGAATTCCTTTAGCTAGCGGACACACACACACACACACACACACGCACACACACACACACACACACACACACACACACACACACACACACACTCTCTCTCAGCTTTATACATTAGATGACTAGAAATAGGTCCGATGCTATCGCATCAGGAGTGTGGTGAAATGCTTAGTGGTGCTGACAGGAGCAGTGGACATGTGTCACACTGCGCTTTTCAATATATCTGTTGTATGTCATCCCTCTGCATTTGTGTATTGTATGTGTTGCGTCATTTGACCTCTTTCACCCCTGTGCACTGTCTCTTCCTTGTTGTGTGCTGTATATTGGTATCTGGTGTTGTGTTTCTTGAGCTGTGTTCACTATGTGGTGTCTCTCCTGTGTGCTATGTGTTTAAAATATATGCCAAAGGCATGGCGATGTCAGGCAAGGGTGGACATACCCACCACGCCTCCTTACTGCTCCGTGACATCGCAAATGTGTAATTTAAAACAGCAACACCTCCATTATACCTGGATGTGGTATGGGTAGCACAATGTTAGACTGGGAACAGAATTGTGCTTACTCAGCCCACAATTTCAGTTCTGCCTGCACTGTTGTCCCTGGTTACCATGGCTATGATGTGGACGCGAACTTCAGCTGCGAAACTGACAGTGCTGCAGTGCATTGTGGAATACGGTTACATCCGCAACTGGCAATTATGTATGTAGATTCTCAAAAATGTAGAGCTTAGTCAATCATGTTACAAAAATCTGGAGTTTATAGGACTTTCTTCATGGTCATTTAGAGAGTCTAAACAGTGACAGTGTTTGAGAGTTAGTGCGGTTTTGCCCTTTTTATGGTGGGGAACCGATATAGAGATGACAATTAAGTTTAGCTGTAGGTTGAGTTGGTTCTTTAAGACTCCAGGAGTCAAAAACTTAGCGGAACAGGAACAGATTCTTGGAACAAAATCACCAATATACGTCTATGTGCCATGAACAAAATTGACAGCACTCGCATGCAACCCTTCTGCTGTCCATTTTCCACTGAATGTTTGATAGGAGAAGCTTGAGAAACCTTCACAGCTTTTTCTTTTTCATCTAAGGAAAGCTGATGGATCTCGGATCAACTCAGATGATAAAAACCGACACTTTAACCAATCTCTGATGACTCATAAAAACGCCGATGAAACTTGATTGGTTTTTTTTTGCATACAAGAAAAATCTCTGACATCTAAATGAGGCCTGAAGTGAAAGTGGTATCGTACTCCTTCTTATTAGTATGACCTTTACTTTCTTTACAATCTCTTGACTGTTATTACAAATTGTTCCAAAATTCCTCCTGTGCACAAAAATCCCCATTCATGCAGCCCTGCACACAAAATCTTCAAGAATTTCGTAGGACATACAATCCACCTGCAGACTTCAAAGGGTCATTTAATACTTGGCTTTCAGAAACCAGTTTGCTGTACTTCTTGACTACCTGAGAAGCTTAGGATTGATTTCAGTGATGGGATGTGGCTCTGATATATCTTTGCATTCCACTAAATAAAGACAAGATGTGTCCATAATTGCTTTTCAGTCCAATTTCCACAATCTAGTCCTATTTAATACAGAAAAGTGCTATGCCTGACTAAGCCTAAACTAACTGGTGGCCGAGATAATAAAGTATTTATCTAATCCAACCAACTATGTGTAAAAACACACAATGGAGTATAATATATCCAAAATTAATTTATTAAAGTGTAAATAACATACAAACCCATAACACAGTACATGCCACTCTCGCGGCATAATATAGATGTCACAAAAAATCAAAAGACAAATTCAAGGAGCAAGTAAATCTCATCAAGGTGGGGACCGGGTCACTACAAAAATACCATAGTAGGATTATTAATGATTGTCCAAGGGCAAAAGGAAAAGCAGGATGAATAGATATTCAAAATGTCCTGCCCCACTCGGACCTCATTTCACAATAAAATCCTGCTTACTCAAGAAGATCACATCCATGTGTGGTTCACATCATCATAGAGAGTGTATGTCATGTGATAGCAGAATAAGAAAACCACCATGGCTATCGTGTCAGGGTGCACGGGTCAATTACAATACATACCCCCAAAGCCGATAAGCAGGATGTAGTAGTCCCCGGTCCAAGATTGACGCGAGTTTCGTGATCCTTTCTCAAGGGCCACCACACGTATTCTATGAATATTTTGCTTATTTATCTAATCCTATTGAGGTAAGGAGGCGGTTAACCACCGGTGTTCCACATTCACACTTTACAAACAGCTTAGAAGCCTTCTCACTGGGAAGCTGGACTAGAGTAGGCAGAGGGTTGGCCATCACAAAGCAAGGGAATTTCTCGGTCACTAGGACAACCACCTTGGGGGCGGGTTCCACTTGGGGTAGAAGTAGGAGCAACTTACACAATCTTCAGTCAGTCTACCCGGGACATCAGTTCTGGTGACATGACACCCCAATCTTCTCTTCATCTTTTTCTTTCATGGGGCCTAGGCTTGGAGCGGAACACTCAGCCCAGGTTCCTCACTGCTGGAGGGGAAACTCTTACAAAGAACCTTTTTGCAAACACCGGTGGCTTCTTTCAACTTATCCGAGGTCGACAGGGCCCATCACTGCGGTAACCAGTGCTACTGCGGCAGCGACCAGGTTACTTAAAGAACTGTGAGTAAAGACACCTGGAACCACAGCGGCCGACTCAGACTCTTATTAATGGCGCTAATGTGATGCCCTGGCAGAGCCAGGTAGTCACACACTAGGCCCCCGCATAACACCTTCCCTCACCTAGGTTACATACAGCCGACCTGAAACCCTAGTCACCCCCCTCAGGGCAAGACAGGCACACCAGTAGGTGGGACCAGGCGGTTAGGAAGCGCGCACCTAGGGGTCTAGACAGCCCGGGGCGGGAAAACAAGTAGATTAAGTCTGTAGCTCAAGTTGAGAGGAGTGGAGGCTGGAGCTAGGTGTAGCTCCAGCGGAGAAGAAGTTCAAGTTGAACGGTGGCAGGGTTGGAGCCCTGGTACCTTGGCTAGGTGGCAGATGGTGGTCTCCATCAGCAGGAGACGGGAAGACAGCTCGGCAGATCCGAGATGGACCGGGACAGGGTTGGAGCCCGCCGGTACCGACACCGGAGACCTGACCGGAAACCGTGCACAGAGGGGGTACTCGGACCCTGAAGCCAGGACCGGAACCAACGGCCTAGCTAATCAACTGATTGAGGGCAGGGTTATAGGTCTTGTCCCAACCAAAGTCCCAAAAGCAGACAACCACCCACAGAGAGAGATAGGGCAACCGCCAGGGCCCATAGATCCCATGGGTCAACGTCAGCGGGCACGGCTCCTCAGGCACACAGAAAGCCGGGAGCAGACTCCTGTGTTCCATACCGGGAAGTCTAAACATACAACCACAACTAGTGCAGAGGAAAAGACGGCGACCACCAGCCCGGGTGGGGGACCACAGTATAATTGGCCGCGGCGGCTGGCCACCAGCACCTTGGTTTACCAAAAGACTCGTGTGATTCATTTGATTGTGAGTAAACAAACATCCTCTGGTACATCCGGGCGTGCAAGCCCTGCCATAGCCATACCCTGCACAGAGACACTGGGCCCCGGGGCAACCATCCCTACCCACGGAGGGGTTAACATCCGGCTGCCACCACATCTCCCCCGGTTATCCCACAACAGCAGCGGTGGTGTCCCACTTCACCACACACCGTGGGTGGCGTCACAAACCCGAATACGGCCAAGGCCGTACAACTACGTCCCTCTTTTCATTCGGCATGTCTGCGTGACCCCCGGGTCTGGAGGATCCCTCGAGCCACACAGCGGGTCCGGATCCGAGCAGCCCGACTGCTGCAGGCGTGGGGGCACCGCCACTACTACTACTCCCCTCATCATCCTCCCGGGGCTCGCTCCACCTGTGGGGAGTGACACCATCTCAGCTGCTTTAACCATCCGCCCCGGAGGACAGCAACAGCAGTGATGGCTAATCTCTGGCCGCGTACCGCAGGTGGCGTCACGACAAACATCCACCTTTTAATCCTTCTTTTATTGTGGACACCTCGGGGCACAAAGCCGGGCAGGGCCACCCGTGACATCCCCGGAACCGACACCACAAGCCCGGCGTCGAGTAAGGCTGACCCCCTGCCCCCTGGCTGCCACACATTCATCTGATCTCTCAACAGTCGCTATCATCTCATCAGTCCATACAACCTTTGAAAAATCCGTCTTCAGATATTTGTTGGCCCACTCTTGACATTTCACCTTATGTGTCTTGTCCAATGGTGGCCTTCTCCACGTTGGCCATGTTACAGAGCACTGAACACCTTGTACTTCTGGGCTCTACATGAAGGTTTCAGTTCTGGAATATGACAGCACTGGAGGGTAATGGATTATTGGTTGCTTGATGCTTGTATCAGATGGAGTTTTGCACAAACTACACTGATTGTGATAGCAGCACTGGACTCTGTTCAGATAGCAGATTCTGACACTGCACCCGATGGTTTCTCTGGTGTCTGAGATCAATGCAGGCTGACTCGTAGGCAGGCTAGCAAGAGTTATTCTCTACTAATCTGCTTGCTCCTTCACATATGGGAGACCTATTTCTTCTGCTCCCCTCTTATTTATTCTCTTCTATCTGTTCTGTTTTGGTGCTTTTTGCTTGGTGCAGTTCTGGAGTGAACCCCTGTTGTCTCGTACTTCCTTCCTGTTTGTTTTCCTCCAGAATCTCTTATTGTCTTATCCTATGTGTGTGTTTGCTGTGTGACAGAGTTTTGGTTCTTCCCTTGTCTGTCTTTTTCTGTAGTTTCAAAACACTTCTCTCCCATCCCTACATGGGGAAGGGGAAAATACATCAGGACTGGTCAGGAGCAGAGCCAGGAAGGAGGCTCAGGTCTCTCCGCAATTAGGAGTATCCCTGAGAATAGGGATAGCACAGGGCTCTTTAGCTTGAGGAACAGCTTAGGAGCCCCTGTTCCCCGCTATCCCAAAGTCATCATGACAGTTTGGTATACTTCTCAGAACATTGGCAGTTAATGCACGTCTTCTTTTCTCCACACTTTTTTCCATGACCCTCTTGACTATTGGCAACAAAATGTGAACTATACAAGGAAGAAGGAAATAGAAAATTGCAGAACTCACTGCTCATAAAAAATTCCATGATTTTATTTCAAAAGATTAAAAAATAACAGGAAGGCATGTGAAACACTTAGAAAGTACAGGCTGAAGGACAGTAATGTAATGAACCAAATTTAACCTGCATTTCTATTCCAGATTAAAGTGTTCTGATATTGGCTAAAGGACTTAATTATTGTACTTCAACCCAATTTAATTTTTCATATTTTGTAACTGATTTACATAAATCAATTTGAAAAATGAACTTGCATAAACCTTTTGCATCCAATCAGGGCATTAATAAATGTAAATAGACTATATGGATTGGGGAAGTTCCTGCCTCTATTGGTCAGTTGGGATTCAGTATGAGCCCCAATTTTATTACATAAGAAAAGGTAAGTTTAATTATAGCATTGTATGAGCGTGCTTGCCACTGCTTGATACTCAATAGAGCATCAGGGTATGTTCGTTACTTGAGCGAGTATCGCGGTGCTCGAGTGCTATGCTTGAGTCCACACTTCGCGTGTTTCGCGGCTGTTAGAATATCATCATGAAGGGATTACTTTCCATACACAGTAATGCCATAGCCATGTGGGCTAGTGGCATTACTATGATTGACTGGCTGCATCACATTATCGGGTCTCATATAAGTGTAAAAGGGAGAAGGAACAGGAGTTTGGGCCATAAAAAATATATTTCTATTATTAGCAAAATATTAAACGAAATATAAACAAAAGAGAAAAAAAAAATCATACATGTAATGATAAATTGTTTATACACACAGTAAAATGATGTGGTTGGTAAAGAATATATCTCCACATATATGTAACAATTGTATGCAAAGCTAAGGCAGTACACCATAAAGCAGAAGACGTTATCCACGTCATTGGGCAAAATCTTGTGCCTTCGCAGAGACCTCGCCAGTTTGTGTATGCACATGTGACGCCCTGGCCGGGCCAGGTAGTCACAGATAGGGCCCCGCATTACACCTTTCCCTCACAGGTAACACACAGCCAACCTCTAAACCCTAGTCACCCCCTCAGGGCTTGATAGACACACAAGGGGGCGGAACAAGGTGGTTGGAAGACACCCAACGAGGAGTCCTAGACAGCCTGGGGCGGGAAATTTCACAGAGAGAGACAAGATTTAGAGTTCAAGTTGGAGAACTGTGTGGGCTGGAGCTGTGTGCAGCTCCAGCATAGGCGAGAACCCAGGTTGAACAGGTGCCAGGGTAGGAGCCCTGGTGCCTTTGGCTAGGAGGCAGATGGTGGTCTCCGTCTGCAGGAGCCAGGAAGACGGCTCGGTGGAACCGAGGTGGACCGGGACAGGGTAGTGGTCCGCCGGTACCGACCCGGGGAACCGACTCGGAAACCGGAGCACAAAGGGGGGTACTCAGACCCTGAAGCTAGGTCCAGAAGTGACTGGGGGCTAGCTAATTAACTGATTACGGCCAGGACTAGAGGTCCTGTCCCACCCAAAGTCCCGACTAAAGGCAACAGCCCACCGAGGGGGATAAAAGGCCACCGCCACGGCTCAGAGATCCCATGGTCCAGCGTCTGCGGGCAAATGGCTCCTTAGGCGACCACATGCCGGGAGCGGACTCCTGAAGTTGCAAGCACAGGCAGGCCACCATCTTACACAAGTGCAGGAGAAAGACAAAGACCACCAGCCAGGTGGGGGAACCCAAACGCAGCCGGCTGCGGGCACCGACCACCATCATCTTGGTTTACCAGAGACTCATGAGTTTACTAATAGTGAGTACACCAGCACCCTGGGGTCGCCCACCTCCCTGCATCGCCAAACCCCCAACGGGTCCCGGGGCCACCATCCCTGCCCACGGAGGGGTTAACAACTTGCTGCACAACATCTCCCCCAGGTGCCCCGGAACTGCAGCGGCGGTGTCCAATATCACCACACACCGTGGGTGGCGTCACAAACTCCGTACGGCTCAGCCCGTACATATACATCCTAAATCCACCATCCCATCACTACCCCTTTTCATTTGAAGTGACCGTGAGGCCCCCGGGTTCGGAGACCCTCGAGCCACCCACAGAAGGGCCGGATCCGAGCAGCTCGGCTGTTGAGAGCGAGGCGGTACACACACCTATGTATTCGGCTTGGTATGCAGTAGGGCAGAGCGAAGTGTGCCTGCGCAAGCCAGCAATGTCTCTGCACAGGCACGAGATTTTGCCCGGTGACGTGAACTGCACAGAAGGCGTCATCCACATCAATCAACGCAAGAGAACGGTGATCAGCACGGAGAGGAGGGACAGGAGCCGCAACCAAAGATGCCTATAGGATTGGACCCAAAGATTTACATGCAGTAGAGGAGATTTTAGAAGGTATTTGTGGGGTGTACAGGGGGAGTCAGGTGATAACATGCACCTTTATGGAATGCAGCCCAGGCGCTACTTAAAGTGCTAGTTTTGGTTTATACCTCAAAAAAGCTCATTAAGCCCTTAATACCCCGATTGCCACTGCACCAGGGCAATCGGAATAAGCAAGGTGAAGTGCTAGAATTGTCGCATCTAATGGATGCAACAACTCTGGACGGCTGCAAGCTGCTATTTTTAGGCAGGGGGCAACAATAACTATGGGTCTCCCCAGCCTGAGAATACCAGCTTCCAGCTGTCGGCTTTATCATGCCTGGGTATCAAACTTGGGGAACCGCACACCATTTTTTATAATTATATATTTAAATAATTTTAAAAAGTTGCATGGGGTCCCTTTTATTTTGATACACAGCCAAGATAAGCACACAGCTGAGGGCTGCATCCTGTAGCCATATGCTTTACCTGTACTGGGTATCACAATATGGGAGGACCCTACGCCAATGTATTTATTTATTTTTACACCACTATAGGTACGCAGACAGCATGTGTGATTCCAATCAATCACACAAGCTGTTACACAGGTTGGGGGCATGGTCTGACTGCAACCAATCAGGGATGTCAGGACTGCTGGTGGGCGGAGGAAGTAGTGACTATATATTACGGTTAATGAGCAGTCCCAGAAGTAGTGTTACAGTCACGCGGGAGAATCAGTAAGTATTACGTACTTGTTTTAACCACCTAGCCCTTTCTACCACCATTTTAATGCACAGTATTTGGGTCTACATAGACTTATATGGAGACTGGTGTCCGAGCAGATATTCAGGATTCATTCCAGCCCCGAACCCGGTTATTCTTTTAAATCCAGTTAGACCCGCTGATCCCAAATATCTTTACAACAGTAACCCTGATCTGCTGTCCTGTGCAGGGTTAATCAGAGTGAAGCTGCCTCCTCAGAGAGGAGATCTTCATAGATTGTTATTAAGAATGGAAGCAAAATTAATCATTAATTATAGAGCGCAAGGAGGTTTAGGTCTCAAGGGAAAAAAAACTATCTTGCAGTGTTTTTATAAATGTTGTTGTAATAGTTTTTAATTGCATGTCTTTTTGCTATTGTGCAGCATGTTTGGTGTGAATTATTCAAATGATGGTGTTCTACTACAAAAGGAAGTAGTTCTTGACCATATAGAGATCCGACTCATTGAAGCACTGTAAGGTGCGAAAGGGACATTGTCTATACAGGTGCCTGCACCTCCCGTAATGCTGTCCCCTCCCAGATGGATTTAGTATGATGAGACCACAGACGGAATCAGTGATCTATTCAAATTACCAGAGTCTTGGCACACTCAAGAGAGGGAGGAGTCTCATACATCACCAAGGCCTCCTTTACCTATCCTCTCAGATATGCCCTAAAAAAACTTGCTCTTAAGAGCAGGGTAGTTCCCCTGTGTGTCCACAGACCAATGCTTGAATTCAGCACATTAATCCTCATTCGGCTGACTCTACTGTTGAAGTGAACAGAGCTTAGGAGCTTAGACTCAGCCAACCACACCCTGTCAGGATCGTCGTAGATGAGACTAAGTGCAGAACAAAAATACGTCCACAGATCTAAACAGTGGGGAATCAGAAAACAAGGAACATGCCCAAGATTGTGGGTCGCCAATAAGAAGTGAGACCACAATAACCACGCCTTGTGAAGAATTAAATGACATGGTGACTTAAAGAACAATCCTCCCTTCCAAACTGTGGGTACTTGGACTGGCCTGCCCCCCCCCCCCCGGTTTCTTCATGCTTGTGAGGTAGGGCTGGGGTGGGGTGTGAGAGAGTGGGAAAAGATGTGAGTGTGGGAAGAGGAGTTCAGCGGTTGCGCGGAACAGGGAGTCAAACCAGAGAGTGTGTCGGACCAGTGGCCTTAGTACTGAGTGTTACACTTGGCTTCTAGGACACTGGATAGTCAGACCACACGCACGAGAAAGAGAGAGAAAGAAGAAAGTCCGAATAGCTGCAGGCCAGAGAGGTGGATGGCAATCTTCGCTGTGAAAGGAAGCACCCTCCAACAGAGCGTGCACCAAGATTCTGAAACTGACCCAAAGTGGACAGAGTTTTCCTCCCTACGGTACCGTGAGTGCCATATCGAGGTTTCCACGCGTTGAAACTAGCAAAGACCACAGTAGTGAGGGCACTGTGTATCTGAATAATGAAGGCCAGATAGGAATCAGGAGAGAGTAGCTGCTGGTGAATGTTTTCATTATTGATCGTGAACTTCCAGTGTCATAGGTGGAGTGCAGTGGGTTGGCCGTGTTCTAGCTAACTGTCTGAGAATTTGTACTGCTGCTATTGATTTACCCACTATTGACTGCATTTCTTAGCCGAATATTTTCTGCCTGTTAATAAAGCTAGTATTTTGTTTCTGTCTCCTCATCTGCTGTACCGTATGGCATACTCACAGCGCCACTTGTAACAGTGCTGATTTGCATCGTCCTGCTAGGCGGTGCACAGTGGCGCTGCAAGCAGGGTATAATCACAGATGGAGGCAGCAGACTACAATGGCAGTAACCCAGATGTGGGTGCTACAAGAAATGGTGAAAACCCTGCAAGGCCCCTTTCTAATGGGCATGCAGTTCAGCATGTTGCCTAAATTTGATGGCCAACGCATGCCACTATTTGACTGGGTGACCAGGTTACAGAGTGCTGCTAAGATCTAAAATGTCAGCCCTGAACTACAGGTGGAGATTGCTTTGGCCACCCTGGAGGGTGGAGTTCCTGGAGGAGATACTGTATATGGTGAGACAGCTATCGCGGGACACCTCCAAGCAAAGTTTTTCTACCAGCTACAGAAGAAGGAAGAAGGAGTATCCCAATATGCCATGGCACTGCAAGAGGAATTAGCCGAGGTAGAGAAGAAAGAGGCAGATGTAGTAAGCGGCATGGGACCCGTTGACCGGATATTGCGAGAATAGTTTAAAGCACCCCCTTGAGATGTGTACTGAGTGAGTGAGATAGTGGCTGTGGCTCAAGCTTTTGGAAAATACTGGCAGAGGCAGTAGCCCAAAACAAAGAAGAAAGTTATGCTTCCGGAGTGGTACGGACCCAGACCACCGCAACTCTAGGGGCTGCTATGGCGAAGAAGCGCTGATCAAGATGGTACAAGATCTGCAGAGTTCCCTAAATAATATGCAGGATAAACTGCCTCAAATGGAAAGAAGGATGTGGACCCTCTCTATCCCAGAGGTCGCATATCCTGCTTTACTACATCAATATCGGGTTATTCCCCTGGTCCCCGTGCCTGAGTCCCTTTTCCCGAGTCTGCCGTTGCAATATAACTCACCAGTTCTAGTCGGTAAGAGTGCGCCCCCGGCACCCCGCCGAAGAGAGGACCGCCAGGACACACAGTGTTGGCTATGTGGAAACTGAGGGTGCTGTGCTAGGGCGAATCAAAGTGATCCACCAGGGCATCGAGAGCCACCGTTGAACTTGAATCCCTCGCAGTAGTGAGACACACTGCTGGGGAGACGAAGAGACAGGTCGCCCCACACAGCTCTGAGCACCTGGTCATAGGGTGCCCTGTCCTGCGAGCTGAATTTGAAGGCATTCCCTTAGACTGCCTGGTGGATAACTGGTCACAGGCAATGACTATGTCTGAGGCATACTTCCACTGATACTTTCAAACCATGGCATGCCAGAATGAGAGACGCTGATGCAGGTGACAGCTGCCAACCAACAATTGATCCCCCGTCATTGGGTCATGTGGATGAATGCTCGACTATGTGGACAAGACATAGGGAGAAAAGGCATCCGGCTAGTCTTTGAACCCTTCAAAGAAAATGGACCAGTGATAATGGGAATTAATGTCCTGCTGGAGTTGGACCAGATTATGTTCACCAAGTGAGGTTGTGGCTACTGAAAACAGGCCACTCCAAATAGACCCACTCAGGAAGCATTCCAATGCCTAGTACGGGCCTGTGGGACACAGAAGAGTGTCCTGGTACATCAGTTTGTGGTGTTTGTCCGAGTGACGAAAATAGGTACTCTCACCCTCCCGCTTGGTCAGGAGAGCATTCAGCCGATACTTGTGGAGACCTTCTGCAATCTCGAAGGCATGGAATTGAACCTAGGAGAAGTAAGCCAGAATGCTCTGGTAGCCTGTATGCTGGCCATGGTCCACAAGAGTCGAGTCCCTATCAGAACTGTGAACGTGGGACATTGAGAAGTCTTCTTGACAGCGGGAACAGAACTGTATCCTTGCAACGGGGTGAAGTGTTCAGTCAGAAAGAAGTGACGCTCGTTCTGGTAGAGGACACCTTCTGGACTCTGGTAGTCACTGCCGAAACTGAAAGGGCCCCGACCTCGGAATGGAATGGAATGGGAGAACCATCTTAGAGCAAATGGAGGTGGATCTGAAACCTCTCAGCCCTAAGTGGATACTGGTAATGCAAGCAATGAAGTGGGGGAATCAGCCTGCAATTGCCCACAACGTCAATGATTTCGGCTGCATCGACACTACCACTCAAGCGATATCGATGAGGGACATCTTTCTGATTCATGAAAGATATTGACAGATACCTCCCAAGCTGTACCAGGAGTTGAAGACGTAGAAGAAAAGGCTGGACTTGGGAGTGGACATGGGCAACCCCGGTGGTATTCGTTAAGAAAAAAGATGGAACGATTTGATTCTGGGTAGATTAACAGAAGTTGAATGCATGCACGGTCCAATACTTAAAGCCTCTGCCATGCATCGAGGAGTCTCTGACAGCTCTAGGGAAGGCAAAATACTTTTCCACTCTAGATCTAGTCAGTGGATACTGGTAAGTGCCGGTAAACCAGGAAGATACAGTGAAGACCATGTTCATACTCCCCATTGAACGTTTTGAGTTTAATAGAATACCAATGTCCAATGAACCAGGTACATTCCAGTGGCTGATGGAGAAGTGTCTGGGTGACCTGAACTTCTAAGCCACCCTGATCTACCTGGACGATATCATTGTGTACTAAGCCATTTTTCAAGTACACCTAGACATACTCGGACCAGTACTTAGGTGATTACGGGCCCAATATCTGAAGGTAAAGCCAAAGAAGTGCCATCTTTTCAAGAAATAAATTAAGTACCTGGGTCACACAGTGTCTCAAGATAGAGTCCTACTGTCTCAGGACAAAGTGCAACACAAGAATGGCCGGAGCTCAGTACCTGGAAGAGCTGGAAGTATTCCTTGGATTGGCCGCATATTACCAGCAGTTCATTAAAGACTATGCAAACATAGCGGGTCCTCTGAATGAGCTACCAGGGTACCCAAGAATGAAGGAAAAAGACAAAGCCTTCCAGGCCCTGAAAAAAGTCCTAACGTTGGCTCCTGGCCTATGCAGACTTTGATAAACCCTTCCTTTTATACACTTATGGTAGTTTCCATGGACTGGGCGCAGTCCTGTTGCAGGTGCACAATGGACACGAGCGAGTCATCACTGATACTAGTAGGTCCCTATGGGACATAGAGCAAAAGCCTCATAGCTGAAGCTCCTTCCATCTGGAACTTATTGCCCTGGTGTGGGCAATTGCGGGTTTCCTAACGGGTGCCAAAATCTATGTATGGACCAACAACAACCCACTGGGCCACCTGGACAATGCCAAGTTCCGTGGCTCACCTTGCAAAATTTGACTTGTCCATTTGCTATCATTCTGCTACCGAAAACACCAATGCGTATGGCCTATCGAGAGTAATTTTAGAGACTCCGGTAGGGGACCTCGATGACCGTATACAAGAGGTGGAAACCCCAGACTTTGGCAAGTTTACCCAAGAGCTGAATCTGCTGCTTGAGCCATCTGTCAAGACTTCGTCTGGGTTAACAGGCGTCCGAAGTGGATTCACTCAGAGCAGGGGGCGTGCTTCCAGTGCAAAGTGATGGAAAAACTATACCAACTGTATGGCATTGAAAGGTTTCTGAGAACCCCATATCATCCCCAAGGCAATGGAGCCTGTGAGCATTTTACCCAGACTCTGCTTCAAATGTTAAGAAGACAGGAGGAAGATAAGAAAATCCTTTGGCCTGACTATTTTCCAGCATTGGTATGGGCCTACAACAATCGGGTCCACACTACCACAGGGTATAATCCATACATGATGTAGGGTTGGCAGAGAAATTATCAAATTAAACTTACAACAGCCCAAAGATGCAATTGAATGATCCACCACCTTGTAGGTGAAGGAACACCACCAATGGCTTCAGACCATACACCAGCTTGCAGGCCAATGGATACAGGAAAAAGCCCATAACAGGCGAGCTCCGACTCACGAGGCCCGATTCAGGAGGTTTCGCTTCAGTCTGGGGACCGTATGTTGGTGCGACAAAGATATCCCAATGGCAAACTGAGTGAGCGGTGGGAAGCACAGCCATATAAAGTGATTAAGGGTGTATATCCCAGCAACCCGGTGTCACAAACCAAGCTTTGCGTCTTCTCGGATGCCTCCTGGGATGATTTCCCCCTATGCACGGCCTCGTTTGGTTCGCTTCCTTGAGTCTAAGGTACTGACCCGAACATCTAGTTGTTTTCAACCCAAGTCCTGGGTTGTGCCTTCTGAGCATGCTCAACCTGATACTCTCAATTCTGAGACTAAGTCAGTGGTTCAGTCTTCTGAGCATGCTCAGGCACTTAGTGCATCAGGTGTCCAGATGACGTGGCGCAAACCTATTGGCCGTGGTGACATCACAGATGAAGTGGCGCGATCTCATTGGCCTAGTGACATCACAGATGACGTGGCGCAATCCCATTGGCCGTAGTGACATCACAGATGATGTGGAACGATCCCAATGGCCACAGTCACGTCCTCAGTGACGTGTGGTCACATGGAAGACCGCTCATTGGTTATGGTTTGGGTGGGCTATAGGGATCTCCATCTTGTGGGCTGTACTTAGGTTATATAAGCCTTGGGCACCCACATGGCTGCGCTCAGTCGTCTTCATATGTGGTACAGAAAGCACTTACCACGTTAGTACAAGGCCAGGTGTCGAAGTCAGGTGTAGGGCGAGGCGTCACAGTCACATCAGACCTCTTTAGGGTCAGTTGCCGGTTAGGCAGAGCTTCTGGGCTACGCTAGTACTGGGTTGACTGGTGGTTAGCCGGTGGAACTCCACAGTAGTCCTTGATAGGAGCTAGTGAAGTCACTGACTCCTCTACACACCCTTTGAGTCTTCTCCATTGTGGGATTCGGTTAGTGTCCACTAAATACACCCTATTCGTACTGTGTACACCACACATATATATTTGCTTCTGTGAAGTAACAGAAGTGATAAGTTGTAACCTGACGCTGTGAAATAACAATGCTCGGTAGAGTTTATATTAGATCTGTAACACGAGATCTCAGGCCTTGGCGCCCTGTGCAGTAACAGAGTTGCCATTACTATAGATATACCTCATACCTCTCTGTGCAGGAACAGAGTTGCCATTACCATAGCTATACCCCATACCTCTTTGTGTTGTAATAGAGTTCATCGTCTTACCTTTACTTTCCTTCCTGTCTGTTCTTTAACTCAGGGGACTCTGATATTTAGTAGCATTTTCCTAGTTGCAGTTCAGGCACCTATCTACCAGCAGCAGCCATAACATCACTGCACGATGGACCTTGACTTCTGATAGGCGTATTTCTCCATCTATTAGTCTATCAGCTAGCCATACCATAACACCCGGTCTACGAAGTGTGGGTAGAAGATGAAGAATCCAGCCTGAGAATCCTTCACAGAAATATGTTACACCCATGCCAGTCTGAGGATCCGACAGCTGTTCCAACAATGACTGTCCCATCTTCTGGACCCATCTCCCCTGATATCTACTGTAGCAAGGACTGGTGGACCATTCCTGAACCTGCAGAAGGTCTCCACCTCGCTGTTATTCTTGACACAGAACCATTACCTTCCTGTGAAGGCTATATACCCCAGGATCCACCTGTGCTCTCTGTTGTATCTGAGAGCTCTATGGTAGTTCCTTCTATGGAAAATAGTCCGGTCCTAACCAACAGCCATGAACCTCCGGAGATCTGATAGGTCTACTGCAGAGGTTCCACCCAACCGATATGCCACCGAACAATTTATTTTATCTGCGTGTATATATTGTAGACAATGTTGTGCTTTATTTAAGTCATTTAGCTGGATTTTGGAATTTGTTCTCCTTTTTAGGTGTTTTGCACACGTGCTTCACCCCTTGCATTGTGGACTGTGAGTCGTGAGAAGGCTGTATGCCCTTCATCATGGACTCCAGCCAAAGATCCATAAATACTTGAAAAGAAGACTCTTGTTTATTGAATATCTTCACATAGTTCTGGCAAGGATGGCCGTCTCAAGTGGGGAGTCATGTAGGAGGTCAGTCCAGTGAAGAATTAAATGACACTGGGACTGTAAGAACCATGCTTCCCTCCGAACTGTGTGTACTTGGATGACCTGCCCCTGACCATGCGTTATTGATGTTGGCGAGGTGAGGCTGGCGTGTGGTGTGAGAGAGCAGGAAAAGACACACGGGTAGGAAGAGGAATTCAGAGGTTGGGTAACGAAAAGGGATTCGGACCAGAGGATGTGTCGGACTAGCAGCTCTAGGACTGAGAGTAACACTTGGCTACCAGGAAACCGGTTAGTCAGACAGCGTGCGATAGAGAGAGAGAAAATAAGAAGGTACACATAGCTGAGCTGAAGTGGTTTTGCTCCGATGCCTGGAGGCAGTAGAGGTGAATGAGAATTCTCGCTGTAAGGTGAAGCACCCTCTGCAAAGTCTGCGCCATGATGCTGAAACCGAGCCAAAGTGGACAGACTTTTCCTCCCTATGTTACCGTGCATGCTATATTGGGGCGTCACCCGACCCCCTTAGAAGGGGTATTCAAAAAGGGCAGTATCTCTGTATGAGGAGAAACTGCTCGAATGAAAGGGATTTCTTTGCCCAGTCGAGAGATCTTAGGGATCGATTCTGACAGAGGGATTACCCGGATGAGGTTCTACGGGGGGCCTTTAATCATGTTCTCGGGAAAAATAGGGAGTCCCTCCTCCAGTCAAAGGCGAAGGATGGTCATGAGGACATCATTAGGATCATAGGCACATTTGATTGTAAATCAGAAAGGATTTATAGCATTCTCCGGAGACATTGGGGGATTCTCCTTGCTGATCCCGACATCTGTGAAGTTATCCCTCCTCAGCCTTCCATTACATACAGACGTGGGAGTTCACTTAGAGATCAACTTGTCCATAGCCATTATTCGAGACCAACTCCCCCAGGAACGTGGCTGGACAGAATACCCACTGGCTGTTTTAGTTGCGGGGATTGTAAGTACTGCAATTGGATTGTGCCATCAAAAACATTCCTTAGTGCCAGCACAGGGAGAAAATACTTCATTAGGGTTTTGGGAATTGCAAGACCAGTGGGGTGGTCTACATAACATGGCTACTTGTAAATGCCCATTAAATTACGTGGGCAAGACCACAATAGAGCTACGCAGACGTGACGGAGAACATCTGGGTGATATCAAACATAAGAGAGACATGCCCCTGGCCCGACACGTCTGGGAGTTTCATCAGGGTGACAGTAGATCAATCTCTTTTGTGATTTTGGAAGTTATTAAACCTGATGTAAGAGGGGGAGACTTGGATAGAAGGATCTTGCAAAGAGAGTGTTGTTGGATCTTTTATCTCCAGTCTCAGACTCTATCTGGCCTAAACGAGAGGCTCACGTATTCCCCTTTTCTCTAATAGATGCTTTAGTTCCTCCTTAGGGCCTGGAAATACTGTCTCCCTCTGTGATTATAAGCGGTCTCTGGTTTCCTGTTTCTATACAAATCATGTCCTTATACGATATATCCCTCTTGTTATGGTTCTTTATTTAACATTCAATATTATTCATCCTGTTTGGAGCCCATTCCGTCATTGCCCCGCGATTTGGGGATATACGGATTTTAAATTCCGTTATTTTTAGGTCTTTTCCATTTTATCTTACTTGGTGTCTCTATACTTTGAAGTGTCCCTTTATTAGTTAACTGTCCTTTTATTGTTAAATGTTGCTATTATTGGGACTAAACTTGTTATATTCACTATTAGAGTATAACGTGCGGTCATCAAATGGTAAATTCTGGGTACAGTGATACGGTGGTCGTCATGTAATCAGTGGTTGTAATCATTTTTCTGCTCTGACACTCCAGTAATGCGGTATTTTGTACAGATTATTTAATATTGCATTAACATGATCCCAGCATCCTTTACCGGGCAAGTATCTTGGTGCCCGGGTGGTCTGAGCTTGGTTATTGTGCGAGGCTTCTTGTTTGACACCTTATCTTTACATCCACGTCATTATAATGATATGGATGTCTATACAGGCATAATTTATCTGATAAACCACCGTATACTATCTTTATATACCCACTACACATGCGCTTCTGCACCCGATGGGTTAATGTCCTGTGATACTTACGGGCGTAGGCACTGTTTTGTTGCCATTTTTCTATGGTGATGTGAGTGTTTGCACGGGTGGCATATGCCTGACCAATTGGTGTGGCCCCCCATATACACGCCCACCTGACATGCGCATTTGTGCCCTTTGGATATGGTGGATTAATGCCCTAAGATATCTCCGCTTAGACAGGTGAATTGATTTATTATTGCCATTTAAATTTTCATAGAAACACTGTTTAATGGAATTGATTATTCTTCCATTTTATTAATGTTATTTTCCATTATATTAATGTAGATTACATACCATGTATCATGTAATATACGATACGATACAATACAATACGATACACTTTATTGATCCCGTGGGAAATTATGGTATCACAGCAGCACAACTTAAATAATAACATGAATTACTTAATTGACAAGACAGTAGAGTTGACAGAAGAACATTATACATTAGATTAGGTGTACATTAGATTATATGTATCTTCAGCTATCTACAATAATGGGATATAGTATGCAATCTTTCTTTGTTTTGTATTTTTGTGGTCTGTGATGGGTTGGAGCATTATTATTCCCGTACATATTGGAATTCTTCATCACATACTAGTGATTTGCTTGCGCAAATTGTATGCTCCAAGCACACATATATGTCAATCTTTAGTGTAAATTTATTTAATTCACTGCTATTCACAGGGTACAGTGAAGGATAGCCGACGCGGAACGGGGGCACCCAAAAAAGTTACGGTGTCATACCCTCCGTTGTCAGACAGGAGTAAGATCTCATAGGGCACTATAGGGATCCAATATATATAGTTCCCTCATACTGTCCCCTTTCTGTGTTCATAAGCACTGATTGTGATAAATAATTCTTTTATAACATTTTTGAATAAAGATTGTAATTTTAATAGAATTTGAGGTTCCTTTGTATACGTCCCTGCATTAGGGTTAGCATAGGCAACAGTAGTGAGGGTGCCGTAGTAGCACGACCCAAATAGCTGAGGCCAGGTAGGGATCAGGAAAAAGTAGGCGCTGGTGATTGCTTTCATTATTGATAGTGTAAGGGGTGGGCAGACCCCTTACAAGGAGGCGCAGTTTCCCCCTGAACACTGTTAATGTTGATGTGATTTAATAAAGATGTTTTATTCTGTTTTAGTGGGTTTCCCCTAGTGGCCGGGTGGGACGGCTGTCCCCACAGCAACAGTGTAGGAGCAAGGTGGAGCCGGCAGCAGAAGGGGGAGGGAGAAAAGGAGTTGTTAAGGAAAAGTTAGAGTCTGAGGCAGTTGAGTACGGGACGGGAGAGAAGAAGCAGAAGGGGCAGAGTGTGGGAGCTGGGTGAACAGGAAAGCGAGAGAAAAGAAGAGAAGAAGTGTCCTCAAGTGTGAAGCAGTATTGGTGTGGGTCCAGTCTGTGTTAGCCAAAGTGGGAGCCAGGTGAAGTGGAGTAGCCGGGCACATCCCCACTAGAGGAGACATCCAGAGAAGGTTTTCCCCAGCCGAAAGTTGTGACATCATCCGAGTATTGCCTCTGTCATGAAGAAGTGTACATTAAACATGCCTGCTGGTTCAATTGATCCACGTCTATCAAGTGTTTGTATCTCTGACGGCGACATCTGCACCACCACACTCTGCCCCACCAAGACATCTCCTGTCCCAAAAGTGACGGCGGAGCCATGGGTAAGTCTGCTAGAAAAAGGGGCCACGACTACAACCCCCGAGACACCACTGGCACCCCGTTACAATAGTGAACTTCCAGTGAAATAGTGGGAGTGTAGCCAGTTGGACACGTTCTAGTTGTCTGAGTGTTTGTACTGCTGCTGTTAATTCAACCACTGTTGACTGCATTTTCTGGACGACTATTTTCTCCTTGTTAATAAAGTTGGTCTTTTGTTTTTGTCTCCTCATCTGCTCTACCATATTTACGTCCTACTAGACTGTGCACACCGGCACTGCTACATGGCCTCCCCAAGTGGCTTCAGAGCCTTCTGTTTTTGTAGCATATTTTGTGAGAGGTCAGGCATAAGCTGGACAGAAGACTCCTGGTATAGAATGGAGTCCATCTTCCGAGCCTTGATTAAAATTCTCTCATTCTATTTCTATCTATGAACTCTGCATATCTGTCACGTGGCTTTGAAGCATCAGCATGTCTGGGACCTAAGTATCTGAGGTCTGTCCAATTCCAGTGCGGTATTGGGGGGGGGGGGGGGAGACCTAGAATTGAATTGAAGAGGTGACCTAATGCTTCATCCAGATGGCTTTGTTTTACCCTTTCAGGGAGTCCCCTTATTTTAATTTTGCTACGCCTTCCCCTATTCTCAATATCGTCCATAAGGTACGTTAGATATTGCAGCTGATATGAGTGAGTAGAAATATCTTGTTCATGTACATTCAGTTGTGTAATAGAAGCTGTTTGTATTTCTATAGACATCGTCCTCACTGTTAACTGATGCCTCTCCCCCTTATTGAAGCCGTTTAACAAATGTTTTCATGAGATAACGTTTTAACGACTGCAGCTACTTGAAACACATGGCCAGAAACTAAACTGAACAGTTTGAATTTTTTTCTCAATATACGTTAGAGTAGCATAGCAGATTTTATTTTGTCCTTTATTCATACAAACATTTCAAGAAATGTGCATGTTAACTAGATCTACACAGTCACCCATTCGACAATATTGGGGGCTATACCACATCAAAGAAAAATTACACCTGAGTGATCAAGGGAAAATCTGAAAAGGCACATTGTGTATAACCATCACACCAATGGCTACCCTAATTAGAATTTTAATGAAAATACATTTGAGCCTTTTGTTCCTAAAGTACCTCTCTACCTGCATTTAAAAGTTAAGTCTATGGCAGTGTGTTACATTTATCCCTCAACCTTCTCCTACAACCTCGGCCAATGTTGCTAGGTGGCACAGCACTTACAGTGCAGACTGTGCTGAGGGAAGCAGGCAAACAACAGTGTGGCTGGGACCTGTGGTGCTGCACAGCCAGGGAATAAATGTCATACTGCAGTGTACTGGTCATTAGTTGACATCAGCTCTCTGATATGAGCCATACGTCGGGTCACATCCTACTTACTGCAAGTTATGGGTCTATTCTAACCCTGGTTGACACCCTTATTTCTGTTATCTGACCTCGCATCCTATATTTAATTTCAGACTTCATACTGGACTCTTTATCTGCTTTA
Source organism: Anomaloglossus baeobatrachus (assembly GCF_048569485.1). Classification (NCBI taxonomy): domain Eukaryota; kingdom Metazoa; phylum Chordata; class Amphibia; order Anura; family Aromobatidae; genus Anomaloglossus; species Anomaloglossus baeobatrachus. The sequence continues at coordinate 596,357,214 of NC_134353.1, read as the reverse complement.
CAATTCTACCTCTTACTCAGTTCTACTGGAACTACCTCCTAATTTTATTTCTCCTACTTTGTCCTGTTACTGTCCTGTTTTTGATTCTGCTAAAAAGACCATTATTCTGCCAGACTTTTCCACTGGCCAGCAGCCTCTCTGTGGACATAACCCAAGGGGCCTTACGTACAGTTAGGTCCAGAAATATTTGGACAGTGACACAAGTTTTGTTATTTTAGCTGTTTACAAAAACATGTTCAGAAATACAATTATATATATAATATGGGCTGAAAGTGCACACTCCCAGCTGCAATATGAGAGTTTTCACATCCAAATCGGAGAAAGGGTTTAGGAATCATAGCTCTGTAATGCATAGCCTCCTCTTTTTAAAGGGACCAAAAGTAATTGGACAAGGGACTCTAAGGGCTGCAATTAACTCTGAAGGCATCTCCCTCGTTAACCTGTAATCAATGAAGTAGTTAAAAGGTCTGGGGTTGATTACAGGTGTGTGGTTTTGCATTTGGAAGCTGTTGCTGTGACCAGACAACATCCAGTCTAAGGAACTCTCAATTGAGGTGAAGCAGAACATCCTGAGGCTGAAAAAAAAGAAAAAATCCATCAGAGAGATAGCAGACATGCTTGGAGTAGCAAAATCAACAGTCGGGTACATTCTGAGAAAAAAGGAATTGACTGGTGAGCTTGGGAACTCACAGAGGCCTGGGCGTCCACGGATGACAACAGTGGTGGATGATCGCCGCATACTTTCTTTGGTGAAGAAGAACCCGTTCACAACATCAACTGAAGTCCAGAACACTCTCAGTGAAGTAGGTGTATCTGTCTCTAAGTCAACAGTAAAGAGAAGACTCCATGAAAGTAAATACAAAGGGTTCACATCTTGATGCAAACCATTCATCAATTCCAAAAATAGACAGGCCAGAGTTAAATTTGCTGAAAAACACCTCATGAAGCCAGCTCAGTTCTGGAAAAGTATTCTATGGACAGATGAGACAAAGATCAACCTGTACCAGAATGATGGGAAGAAAAAAGTTTGGAGAAGAAAGGGAACCTCACATGATCCAAGGCACACCACATCCTCTGTAAAACATGGTGGAGGCAACGTGATGGCATGGGCATGCATGGCTTTCAATGGCACTGGGTCACTTGTGTTTATTGATGACATAACAGCAGACAAGAGTAGCCAGATGAATTCTGAAGTGTACAGGGATATACTTTCAGCCCAGATTCAGCCAAATGCCGCAAAGTTGATCGGACGGCGCTTCATAGTACAGATGGACAATGACCCCAAGCATACAGCCAAAGCTACCCAGGAGTTCATGAGTGCAAAAAAGTGGAACATTCTGCAATGGCCAAGTCAATCACCAGATCTTAACCCAATTGAGCATGCATTTCACTTGCTCAAATCCAGACTTAAGACGGAAAGACCCACAAACAAGCAAGACCTGAAGGCTGCGGCTGCAAAGGCCTGGCAAAGCATTAAGAAGGAGGAAACCCAGCGTTTGGTGATGTCCATGGGTTCCAGACTTAAGGCAGTTATTGCCTCCAAAGGATTCGCAACAAAATATTGAAAATAAAAATATTTTGTTTGGGTTTGGTTTATTTGTCCAATTACTTTTGACCTCCTAAAATGTGGAGTGTTTGTAAAGAAATGTGTACAATTCCTACAATTTCTATCAGATATTTTTGTTCAAACCTTCAAATTAAACGTTACAATCTGCACTTGAATTCTGTTGTAGAGGTTTCATTTCAAATCCAATGTGGTGGCATTCAGAGCCCAACTCGCGAAAATTGTGTCACTGTCCAAATATTTCTGGACCTAACTGTAAGTCCAGATTCCTGTATAGAAATGAAAGCCAAGGTTCCCCTGGGATCTACTAAGCAGAGTAGCTTGTGCGAAGTCTGTCCATGGAAGCCCTATTGAGAGCTGCCAGCCTCTACCCACATGTGTCTGTTTCTGAGAACCAACAAGTGGGACTCATAATTTTTCTGCTTCAGGTGACCCCCCTGACTTGGGCTCTCTTCCTACCTTCTGGTGCTCTAGAAAGCTCCAAAGTGGAATCTTTTTTTGGCCCTTGTTCTCCTCTATGATGACCATGATCATGTAATATGAACAGAAAGTAAAATGCCATACCAGCAACAAGGGTGACAGAGGAATACTGTTTTGAGTTTCAGCACTGGATAATATTCTCTCAATGAATAACTGTACCCTTTGCCATTATTTCTGTACTGGACTTTATGACCAAGTCAAGGTTATGTTAGTACTTATTTCTCATTTAATTTCCCTTAACTCAGCTTTATCCATGGCTATCCCCCCTGAAAGGCAGTTTCATGAATTTAAACAGGAATACAAAACTGATTCTGCACTTCCACCTAAGGTCGGGGCCACACGGGGCACTAGTGCGATCCTCGCATGACACTCTGCTCACGCTGGCAGCACAGCAGGAGCCGAGTGTCATGTGAGTGTCCCTGCGACTGAGGTCCGACTGTGCGAGTGGACCTCAACTGCGGGGGGCAGGCCGTCTCTCAGGAGGGGCGGGCCAGCGCTACGGAGGGGAGGGATTTATCTCCCTCTCTCCTCCGTAGCCGGCTATTGCAATTCTCGCCCTGCACTCGTGGTGCACCGGTGTACGGCGAGTGCAGTGCGATTTTTCTCTCCCCCCATACACTTGAATGGGTGCAAGAGAAAGAGTCTCGCATTACAATCGCAGTATGCTTCGATTGTTTTCTCGGTCTGATTAGGGCTGAGAAAATAATCGCTCATGTGCGCTGACACACAGGCTAAAATTGGTCCGAGTGGAATGCGATGTTTTATCGCACTCCACTCGCACCATTTTTCTCGCCGTGTGGCTTAGGCCTAAGACTCATGTGCCTTACTGAGTAGCCCAAGTAGATTGGAATGAGTCACATCAACAACAAGGGGTCAGGCAACTAAATCTGTATCTTCTCTATGTTTGGTTTTGTATTGACGTTTAGACATGGTAATAATATGATTAAAGCTAATGCTCTCTGCCAATGTTTCTGTCTTTCTCAAACTCAAGATTCTGAATGTTTCCTTCTAGATAAGGGTCTAGTTGTGTCTTTTATTTAACTAAAGAGAGGAGATCATAGATTGTAACAGTTTGCCCTTGACAATACCCTTACACAAAAATTATTTGTTGGTCACCAGTTCCATCTGCGTGTTCTTTGAAAATCCCATGGTTCAGTACTTGCAGGTCACCTTCAGATTAACCTTTATTAGGGACTGTAAGGAATATGTGATTGCATGTGAAATCTGTGCTTGTCTTTTCCCATTCTTACCTACTCGAAAAAGTCTCAGGACTAAATTCACCAATGACTTCATTACTGATCCACCAGCCTTCGAAGGGAAGACTAACTTGAGTGGTGTTTGACAGATTCAGCAAATAATATAACTTTGTCAAAGTTGACTACCTCTCAAATGTCTGTAAGTAAAGGCCCCTTTACACACTGAGACTTTCTAGCGATCCCACCAGCAATCCCAACCTGGCCGGGATCGCTACAAAGTCTCTGGTAAGTCGCTGGTGAGCTGTCAAACAGGCAGACCTTACCAACGACGCAGCAGCGATACGGACCTGCAGAACGACCTAGCTGGTCATTGGGGACGTGTTGAAGCAGCTATTTGAAAGGGAAGTTGCTAATGAAGTCGTTGTAACGGTGTCAAATACACCGATGCATGCTGCTCAGCGGGAAACAAAGGACCAAAAAACGGTTCTAAAAGATTTGTAGTGATCAGCAACCTCACAGCGGGGGCCAGGTCGCTGATGCGTGTCACACACTGCAATGTCGCTGGGGAGGTCGCTATTACGTCACAAAACCGGTGACGTTACAGCGGTGTCGTTAGCGATGTTACAGTGTGTAAAGGGGCCTTTACTTGTTTTATTCCAAGAAATCTTGTTTCAGACCAGGAAAACCACCCAGAGATTAATAGTCAGACTGAAAGTACTTATCAGACACTCAAGCAATATCCTGTGTTCTGTATCTGATCATCAGTTTAGCTGAGTGGAATGTCTTCAGTTAGCCTAGTTTGCTATTAAAAAGTTTCAAGACTCAATCATATCTACTCCTGTTCTTGTGTAATCCTGGGTATCATCCTCCCTTGGATTCTTTTATGGCCTCTGAGATGGAGATAACAAAAATCCGATATATCTGTCAATAGGCTGAACTTTGTCCGAGTTGAAATAAAAGACAACTTTCATTCCATTCAGCATGTGGTAAAAGTGATCAGATTGCTTTATTTTTTGAGTCAGTATGATTAAAGTGATACCACATTTTTTTGTTTAGTAGTATGATGGAAAACATTGTTTTTGACATGTTTTTTATTTATTATTTTAAAGGTTAAATTGTATTTATGTTACGGCAGCGATAATACCAAATATGTGAATTTTTTGTAAATTTTAGTTTTTATATAAATATACATATTTATTGGCGTAATAGAAGAAATATATATATTTTTTATTCTTGTGTTTTTATTCTATTTTAACAACTTTTTTTAAACTTTTGTTTTTATTTTTTTACCAGTCACTCTATGAAATTTTACTTTTTATTTGTTTGATCAGTGGTCTGATACCCTGCAATACTTATGCATCACAGTTACGTATGCATCGCAGTTTATTAAGATCTTTTAATTTTACAATGGGGGAATGCCTGTTAGAACCTGCTTGTGGCAAGTCCTAACAGGTCACTGTATTTGGTAGACCACAAGTCATTTTTGTCCTCTTGTTGCAATGGCAACCATCGAGTCACAGGCTTGCCGATGGGCTAAGAAGGAGCCCCATCTCTCCCACAACCTTCTAAACGTATTTAGAAGATTGAATATCCATGGTGGTGGCGGTGGTGGGACCCCCATTGGTGATTGTTAAACTGAGAACCCCCATTGGTAATTGTTTTGGCACTGTTCTTGTGCCATAATCATCTGGACTTAACAGTAAGTCTATTTACAGGAACTCCCTAGGTATTAAAAATGTGTCTGTGTAAACGGATATCTGAAAGACAGCTCCATAATATTGCTAATTAATTAGAAAAGATGAGGAACATGATAATATCTGTTGGAAAAGGTAAATGGCTAATTCAGACCAATTTTAAAAACTGTAAGATTAGAATGATTGCTCACAGATCTGTGTGTATAAATGGAGCTCATTAGATAATTTGCAGAGCAGGATCTAATAGGCATATCTATATCACATCACAGACACAGAGGCCATTGCTAGGCTTGTTCACAGAGGTTATTGCTGGGTTTATTGTTGCCATAGCAATCCATTGTTATCCATTGAGCTTTATGCCTCTGTCAAACTCTGATGATACCATGGTCCCTTTGACCACAGTATCTAAGGAACTAAATTCCTGGATTGGTGTCGATCCTATTAGTTTTAGCAGGAGCCTGGCTATATATACAGTGGGGAAAAGAGTATTTAGTCAGTCACCAATTGTACAAATTCTCCCACTTAAAAATATGAGAGGCCTGTAATTGACATCATAGGTAGACCACAACTATGAGAGACAAAATGAGAAAACTAATTCAGAAAATCTCCTTGTATGATTTGGCAAGATTTTTTTTGCAAGTTATGGTGGAAAATAAGTATTTAGTCATCTAAAAACATGCAAGATTTCTGGCTTTCACAGACCAGTAACTTCTTCTTTAAGAGGCTCCTCTGTCCTCCACTCATTACCTGTAGTAATGGCAACTGTTTGAACTTATTATCAGTATGAAACACACCTGTCCACAACCTCAAACAGTTACACTCCAAACTCCCCTATGGTGAAGACCAAAGAGCTGTTGAAGGATACCAAAAACAAAATTGTAGCACTGCACCAGGCTGGGAAGACTGAATCTGCAGTGTTAAAATCAACTGTGGGAGCAAAAATAAGAAAATGGAAGACATACAAGACCACTGATAATCTTCCTCGATCTGGTGCTCCACGCAAGATATCACCCCATGGGGTTAAAATGATCACAAGAACGGTGAACAAAAATCCAAGAACCACACAGGGAGACCTAGTGAATGATCTGCATACAGCTGGGACCACCTTAACAAAAGCTACCATGATTAACACACTATACCCCCAGGGACTCAGATCCTGCAGTGCCAGACGTGTTCCCCTGCTTAAGCCACTACATGTCCAGGCCTGTCTGAAGTTTGCTAGGGAGAATTTGAATTATCCAGAAGAATATTGGGAGAATGTCATATGGTCTGATAAAAGCAAAGTAGGACTGTTTGGTAGAAACACAACTCGTCATGCTTAGAGGAGACAGAATGCTGAGTTGCATCCAAATAACTCCATACCTACTGTGAAGCATGGGAGTGGAAACATTATGCATTGGGGCTGTTTCTCTGCAAAGGGACCAGGACAACAGATCCGTGTGCATGAAAGAGTGAATTGGGCCATGTATTGTGAGATTTTGAGTGCAAACCTCCTTCCATCAGCAAGGGTATTGAAAAGGAAACATGTCTGGGTGTTTCAGCATGATAATGATCCCAAGCACACCGCCAGGGCAATGAAGGAGTGCCTTCGTAAGAAGCATATGAAGGTCCTGGAGTGGCCTAGCCAGTCTTCAGATCTCAACCCAATAGAAAACCTTTGGAAGGAGTTGAAAGTCCATGTTGTCCAGTGACAGGCCCAAAACATCCCTGCTCTAGAGGAGATCTGCATGGAAAAATGGGCCAATATACCACGAATAGTGTGTGCCAACTTTATGAAGACTTACAGAAAACGTTTGACCTCTGTCATTTCCAACAAAGGACATATAATGAAATATTAAGGTGAACTTTTGGTATTGACCAAATACTTGTTTTCCACCATAATTTGCAAAAACAATCTTGCCAAATCAGACAAGGTGATTTTCTGGATTTGTTTTCTCATTTTGTCTCATGTTTGTGTTCTACCTATGATGTCAATTACGGGCCTCTCTCATCTTTTTAAGTAGGAGAACTTGCACAATTGGTGGCTGACTAAATACTTTTTTTTCCTCCACTGTATCAGCTGGGCTCCTGCAGCTGATCACAGCAGAGTCAGTACCTATGTGACCATTATGATGTATATACAGTATCCATCATGAAGCACTAATTAACAAGTGCTCATAACTAATATATAACAGCCCTAATCAGCAGTTAAAAATGTCCAAAATGTTTTTAATGAAGGGAAAGATGTCACACTTTCCATTATTGGTTGAGTGAAAGCTACCATCTTTTAAAATAGGGGTGGGGAACCTTTTTTTTGACAATGGCCTTTTGGAAATTTCTATCAACCTTCGGGGGCTACACAAAATGATCAACTTGAAAATTGCCATGCTATATTTTGTCAAATAATTAATTAACTCACCCCAACTGTGTTGGCTGGTGCCATCTTATTTTGGTGCGGCTGTGATGTGAGGCGACATGGATCATGTTACTTCTTGCAACTGCTTTTCCAAGTTTGTCTCGGTCTGGAGCGCAGTCAACTCTTTGCTATGACACATTTTGTAAATCCTATACATCATCATCATAGGAGACGCTGAGACTACTGTATATACATCGCAGGAGACATGGGGCTGTAGTATATATCACATAGGAGATGCTGGGGGCATATATATCACAGGAGGTGCTGGGACATATACATTACAGGAGGGGTTGGGGCATATACATTGCAGGAGGGGTTGGGGCATATACATCATAGGAGATGCTGGGGGAATATACATAACAGGAGGGGCTGGGGGCATATATGCATCACAGGAGATGCTGGGGCATATACATTACAGGAGATGCTAGGGGCATATACATTCACAGCAGATGCTGAGGACATATACATCACAGGAGGGGCTGGGGGCATATATGCATCACAGGAGATGCTGGGGCATATACATCACAGGAGATGCTGGGGGCATATACATTCACAGGAGATTCTGGGGGCATATATATCACAGCAGATGCTGGGGACATATACATCACAGGAGGGGCTGGGGGAATATACATCACAATAGGGGTGTGGCCCGGATGTTCCTCACCCCTGATTTAAAATATGTGTGTGGAGAAATGCTGAAAAATACTTCTATAAACTTTATTAACCACAAAATGCATACACTGTACATATGTTAAATTTACATTAATTGTTATATTTTTACAACATTAGAGGAGTTTTCTGGTTTTAGAAAACTCCCCTCCAACAGCTATAGTTTGTTTTAAAAACAGTTTTTTCTTAACGTCCCCAGGTCCCGCGCTGTACCTCCACCCCCGCTTCTTGTTTGTGTTATTATCTACAGGCTGACATTGCGTTGACAGTAAAGCAGCCAAGAAATGAGCTCAGTGGCCCTGCCTGAGTTGAGGTGCTTCAGAGTCACTGAACGCACTGATTGTCTGCAGCACTGTTGACTCCTCATCAGCATTGCAGTCAATAACAGATATTAGGTCTAGTGGAGGAGACTCAGCACTTTAATGGGGAAGCTTGATAAGGCACGGATAGTTTTTTATAAACAAACTGTGCCTGAGGGAAGTGATTTTCTAAAATCAGAGGACCCCTTTTAAAACTGTCTTGACTTATCTGTGGGATTCTCTGCAGATTTTTTTTAGGAATCTTGCAGCGTACACACGTAATTTTGTTTTTTTTTATTCTCAGATGACGCACTATGGCGGGGTGCAGCTTACCAACCTTACCGACTGGCCTTGGCCTTCTTTTGGAGACAAAGATAAAAAGATGACTTCTTCTGCAACTAGTTATCTTACAGTCAGTCACAGAGATTATTAAAAGTAGGAAACAACAAACAAAAGAATTTTTCATGTTTCTTACAGTTTTGTAACAGGACATCAAAGAGTTTAAAAGGGTGATATAGTGATCAAAGGAGAATATTATGGAAATAATGGCTATTAATATGTACACTTAAATGATGTGCTTGCTAAACATGTTGACTGTTTTCAATTACAAGAACTAGAACTCTAGAACTTTGAACGAAGGCCCATCTATACCGGCCAATAATCAGAACAAGTGTTCCTAGCAATGCTCGTTTCCTAATTATTGGCTCAGGTAAGTAGGCTCGCAGTCACCTGGTGAATGAGCAAATTGCTTGCTAAGCAGGTGAAATTATTTTTAATCTTGGCAGCACATCTTCCTATGTAAACAGATGATATGGAGGGGATAACATCATATTTGTACTAACTTGTATTAACATTTGTTCTGTGTTCATAAAAATGTGGAAGGCCTATTTTGCATATATTTGATAGGTAGCCAGACCATCTAAACGAGCACAAAAGGTCTCAACGATAATAAAAACAAAAGGATCAATACAAGATAAGTGATGCGTGTATACAAATACATGGAAATTCTAAAATAATGCAAGTGTCCTTGTTATTTCCTTTCAGATGCATGAATAAAAATTGATTGAAGCAGTAAGAGGATTTCAAGGTCTTAAGCCCACTTTACACCTTTCAATTTCGCATACGATATCGTATGCGATGTGACCCGCCCCCATCGTATGTGCGGCACGTTCAATTTTTTTACCGTGCCGCACAATCGATAAAAAGCTGTCACACGTACTTACCTGTCCATACGACCTCGCTCTGGGCGGCGAACATCCACTTCCTGGAGTGGGAGGGACGTTCGGCGTCACAGCGATGTCACGCGGCAGCCAGCCAATAGAAGCGGAGGGGCGGAGATGAGTGGGACGTAAACATCCCGCCCACCTCCTTCCTTCCGCATTGTCGGCAGGAGCTGCGGACGGAGGTAAGCTGTCGTTCAATGTTCCCGGGGTGTCACCGACTGCGATGTGTGCTGCCTTGGGAACATTGCACAACTGCACGTTCAATCTTTGAGAAATGAACGACGTGCATGCGATGAACGGATTTTCGTTCAATCGCAATTGCACAGAGGTTTTACACGCTACAATCATACTTACGATGCCGGATGTGCGTCACTTACGACGTGACCCCGCCGACACATCGGAAGATTTATTGTAGCGTGTAAAGCGCCCTTTAAATGCAATACCTGACAATGGCCGCTACAGAATGTATGAAGTCTTGCTGTTCCATTCCGTGACATGGTTTACATCTGATTGTAGAAACTGCTTAAGGCCCCCTTCACACGTCCGTGATACATGTGCGTGTTTGGTCCGTTTCCGTATATACCGGAGACACGGCCAAACGTGCACCAATGTTAATCTATGATTGTGGTCACACGTGCGTTATTTCATTATGTCCGTGTGTGCGTGTCCGTGATCCGTATGTGTTTGCGTTTTGCACGGATGCATGTCTGTTATATGCACGGAGCACGCACACGTGGACACAATGAAAGTCTATGGGTATGTGCACACACGTTAGTAAACACGTATGCATCTACCTATAGTCCGTGTCCATTTGGTGTTTTTATTTCTAGTGATGTCGGCTATTCTTTCTATTTCTGTGTATGTCGGTCAAACTCCCTGAGTCCGTCGGTCGGTCTCTCTGTCGGTCTCTCTGTCCCTCTCTCACAGTCTGTCGGTCAGTTTCCCCCCCTCTCTCATACTTACCGTTCCCCGATCACCGGTGTGGCGCTGCACGGCATTCACACTGCTGCGGCGGCTTTTACTATTTTGAAAAAGCCGGCCGCTCATTAAACAATCTCCTATTCCCTGCTTTCCCCGCCCACCGGCGCCTATGATTGGTTGCAGTGAGACACGCCCCCACACTGAGTGACAGGTGCCTCACTGCACCCAATCACAGCAGCTGGTGGGCGGGTCTATACTGTGCAGTAAAATAAATAAATAAATAATTAAAAAAAAACGGCGTGCGGTCCCCCCCTATTTTAATACCAGCCAGATAAAGCCATACAGCTGAAGGCTGGTATTCTCAGGATGGGGAGCTCCACGTTATGGGGAGCCCCCCACCCTAACAATATCAGTCAGCAGCCGCCCAGAATTGCCGCATACATTATATGCGACAGTTCTGGGGCTGTACCCGGCTCTTCCCGATTTGCCCTGGTGCTTTGGCAAATCGGGGTAATAAGGAGTTAATGGCAGCCCATAGCTGCCACTAAATCCTAGATTAATCATGTCAGGCGTCTCCACGAGATACCCTCCATGATTAATCTGTAAATTACAGTAAATAAACACACACACCAGAAAAAATCCTTTATTAGAAATAAAAAACACACACATATACCCTGGTTCAACAATTTAATCAGCCCGAAAAAGCCCTCCATGTCCGGCGTCATCCAGGAAGGTCCAGCGTCGCTTCCAGCGCTGCTGCATGGAGGTGACAGGAGCTGCAGAATACACCGCCGCTCCGGTCACCTCCACACAGCAACTGAGGTGAGAAGCGCGGGTTACCCGCTGTCACTGGATCCAGTAACAGCGGGTAACCTCAGTGACATCTCAGCTGATCGCGCGGCTGTCTTCATTTGCCGCGTGGAGGTGACTGGAGCGGCGGTGTCTTCTGCAGCTCCTGTCACCTCCATGCAGCAGAGCTGGAAGCGACGCTGGAGGTCCGTGGATTACGCCGGACATGGAGGGCTTTTTCGGGCTGATTAAATTGTTGAACCAGGGTATATGTGTGTGTTTTTTATTTCTAATAAAGGATTTTTCAGTTGTGTGTGTTTATTTACTGTAATTTACAGATTAATCATGGAGGGTATCTCGTGGAGACGCCTGACATGATTTATCTAGGATTTAGTGGCAGCTATGGGCTGCCATTAACTCCTTATTACCCCGATTTGCCAAAGCACCAGGGCAAATCGGGAAGAGCCGGGTACAGTCCCAGAACTGTCGCATATAAAGTATGCGGCAATTCTGGGCGGCTGCTGACTGATATTGTTAGGGTGGGGGGCTCCCCATAACGTGGAGCTCCCCATCCTGAGAATACCAGCCTTCAGCCGTATGGCTTTATCTGGCTGGTATTAATATTGGGGGGGACCGCACGCCGTTTTTTTTAATTATTTATTTATTTATTTTACTGCACAGTATAGACACGCCCACCGGCTGCTGTGATTGGGTGCAGTGAGGCACCTGTCACTCAGTGTGGGGGCGTGTCTCACTGCAACCAATCATAGGCGCCGGTGGGCGGGGAAAGCAGGGAATACGAGATTGTTTAATGGGCGGCCGGCTTTTTCAAAACAGTAAAAGCCGCCGGAGCAGTGTGAATGCCGTGCAGCGCCACGCCGGGGATCGGGGATCGGTGAGTATATGAGAGAGGGCTGCTCACTTCAGTCACTCAGGAGTTTAGCGGTCACCGGTGAGTCCTTCACTGGTGACCGCTAATCAGGATGCGACATAGAAAGAGCCGCAGCATGACAATGAAGTCGTGGGAAGTTCACCCGAGTTCATTCTGACAGTGCGGCTCTGTCTGCTGTCATCTGCCATTCAGCTCTGCTACATGGCTGTCTGTGTCTGCTGTCAGCGGCCATGTAGCAGAGCTGAATGGCAGATGACATAGTAAAAAGGCATCCCTACACATTACACACGCTTGTCAAGTCAATAAATAAAACAAAAAAGGTGCCCGATGCATACGTCACAGAACACATGATCTAAAGGATCGCACACAAAATTGATCAATTTAACATAGACTACTTAACGCTCGTGTGACAGCAAATGAACGACCTACGTGCAATCTCATTAGATCCCATATTCAACCTGGGCATGTCACATCGCAAATGCGATTGTACAACTAATTGCAACGTGTAAAGCAGGCTTTAGACCATTGTTTTAGTGTTTGATTGTAGTAAAAGATAAAAACTCAATTTAAATCTGGTATCGTTGTAATCGCACAGTGAGCAGCATAAAAATTAAATAAAACCAATTCTTAACCTGCTGTTGATTTTATTCTTCCTCACAAATATCGCCGTAAGGCTCCACATTTATCCTGCTCTCTACACTTAGCGCTTACAACAGGCTTTTCAGGAGATTGTTTAATGAGCGGCCGGCTTTTTCAAAATAGTAAAAGCCGCCGCAGCAGTGTGAATGCCGTGCAGCGCCGCGCCGGGGATCGAGGAACGGTGAGTATGAGAGAGGGGGGGAAACTTCAGTCACTCGGGGGATTAGCGGTCACCGGTGAATCCTTCTCAGGTGACCGCTAATCAGTACTCGACACAGACAGAGCCGCGGTATGAGGATGAAGTCGGGTGAAGTTCACCCGAGTTCATTCTCATCGCGCAACTCTGTCTGCTGTCAGCCGACATTTATAAACGACATTGTGCATCACACACACGGACATTACACACGGACATTACACGTACACACGTTAATTCCACACGCACACACGGACGATCTACACACAAACACGGCTAGCATACGCAATTCACACAGGTGCCACACGGACCATAAAAACGGACACAAAAACGGGACACGGACCCGAAAAACGGCCCGTAACACACGTGCGTGTTTTTCACGGACGTGTGAAGGGGGCCTAAAGGGAACTTGTCAGGTTCCATATGTGTTCTCACCTACAAGCAGGGTGATATGTGGCCTAGAAACCCCTTCCTACCTATCCCTGTGTTGTAATATTGTGTAATATGAATGTATAAAAAAAGTTTTATTACTTACATGTTCCCTATGTAAATGTTCAGAGGCTCTATTCCCTTGGGTGTCACATTGCCGGGTGGGCGTTTGCATGCTTTCCATGGCATCACGCCCCTGTGGGCGTGCGTGATACCATGGATTTACATGAGCGACGTCACCATCCGCTCCTTGAGATACCGCACGTGTGCGCTTGCAATTCCCGCAACCTTGTTATCTGGGTGCTTACTTGTCGGCTTCAGACGTGCACTGTGCATGCTCAGAAGACTCCTGTGGTTCCAACTGTGTGCAGAGGGCGTCTGAAGCCAGCAAGCAAGCACCCCGATAACAAGGCTACAGGAATGGCAAGCGTGCACGCGAGGGATCTCAAGGAGCTGACGGTTATGTCGCTCGTCTAAATCCATGGTATGATGCCCACAGGGGCGTGATACCACGGAAAGCATGCAAATGCCTATGAGGTGATGCAACACCCTGGGGACTAGAGCCTCTGATCATTTACATAGGGAACATGTAAGTTAGAAAAACATTTTTTTTATTCATTCATATTATACAATATTACAACACAGGGATGGTTAGGAAGGGGTTACTAGGCCACACATCACCCTGCTTGTAGGTCAGAACGCATATGGGACCTGACAGGTTCCTTTTAATACATGCCAGATGATTCCCCCCCCTCCCTTCATTTGATATTAATAATCTTTGCTAAGGATAGGATCCTCAATATTTTAACCCTTTAAGTTTTGATTAGCACTGGAATTCTTGATTGCTAAAAAGGTGTGCAGAGTTTCAACAGACAGGGTCCTACTGCAATTCTATCCAACATGGATTTTTCACCTCATCCATTTTATAAAGATAAAAAGTAATAAAGAAATATTCTACATCTGGAAAATAAAAAATAGAAAAGAAAATTATGTGATGTGCTGTTTCCAAGTAGTAAAGATAAATAGACTGCAAGTTTGCATGGGCAAGGACTTCTGCACCTCTGTTCCAGTCTGTGTTAGTTTATTCATTGTAATTTATATTTTGTATGTACAGCACCATGGAATCAATGGTGCTCTAAAAATAAATATAATAATAATATAAATAAATAAAACAAAGCCAGAATGAAGAACACCAGGCACCAGATGAAGTTGAAAGGAATTGAGCTGAACCTGAAAGTGACCGCCAGCAAGCAAAAACTGCATGGCTACTGTTAGGGTCAACTTGTGTATGACTCATGTGAGTCTCGCATCGGTATCAGCCAGCACAGCCACACACTCTCCAACAGGATCGGGTTGGCTGAATGTACTTCTATGCTGCCCGGAGTGTGTGCGAACCATGGCGGGTGATACCGATGCGAGACTTGCACGAGTCATACAAAAGTGGAACCGTACCCTTAGCAGGATAAATGGCAGACAGAAATGTCAGCTGTTGGTGTAGATGTGGGTGTGCGATCTGATGTGTGTGGGTGTGCGATCTCATGTGTGGGGGTGTGCATTTCACCGCAGGTCCTTGATGCGTTCCACTGCAGGCCCTCCCATTCAGCGTCTTGTGAGTATGATTGCGGGATCTTCTGTCTTCATTCTTTTGAGGGTGGTTGCTTTCTATAATGAAGTTTCCTGCAGTATTCTTTAACTATGTTAGCTGCATGGATGAACACTTCATTATTAAACCATGACTAGGGTTTATTTTCGGGGTAGGGCTTATAGTTAAGCCTTACGCCGCAAATACTGAAAATTCTTATTGGGCTTATTTTCATGGGTAGGGCTTATTTTCAGGGAAACATGGTAAATAGCACTTTGAAAACGTACATTATCAATCCAAATGCCTCTATCAATGTACCAATATGTATGATTAAGGCAATCAAAGCAGCCAAAACAAGATAAATTTAACTCAAAGTTTAATTTTTGAACAATATGTACAGTGCCTACAAGTAGTATTCAACCCCCTGTAGATTTAGCTGGTTTACACATTTGGAATTAACTTGGCATTGTGACATTTGGACTGTAGATCAGCCTGGAAGTGTGAAATGCACTGCAGCAAAAAAGAATGTTATTTCTTTTTTTATTTATTTTTTTTTAAATTGTGAAAAGTTTATTCAGAGGATCATTTATTATTCAACCCTTCAAACCACAAGAATTCTGTTTGGTTCCCCTAAAGTATTAAGAAGTATTTCAGGCACAAAGAACAATGAGCTTCACATGTTTGGATTAATTATCTCTTTTTCCAGCCTTTTCTGACTAATTAAGACCCTCCCCAAACTTGTGAACAGCACTCAAACTTGGTCAACATGGGAAAGACAAAGGAGCATTCCAAGGCCATCAGAAACAAGATCGTGGTGGGTCACAAGGCTGGCAAGGGGTACAAAACCCTTTCCAAGGAGTTGGGCCTACCTGTCTCCACTGTTGGGAGCATCATCCGGAAGTGGAAGGCTTATGAAACTACTGTTAGCCTTCCACGGCCTGGACAGCCTTTGAAAGTTTCCACCCGTGCCGAGGCCAGGCTTGTCCGAAGAGTCAAGGCTAACCCAAGGACAACAAGGAAGGAGCTCCGGGAAGATCTCATGGCAGTGGGGACATTGGTTTCAGTCAATACCATAAGTAACGTACTCCACCGCAATGGTCTCCGTTCCAGACGAGCCCGTAAGGTACCTTTACTTTCAAAGCGTCATGTCAAGGCTCGTCTACAGTTTGCTCATGATCACTTGGAGGACTCTGAGACAGACTGGTTCAAGGTTCTCTGGTCTGATGAGACCAAGATCGAGATCTTTGGTGCCAACCACACACGTGACGTTTGGAGACTGGATGGCACTGCATACGACCCCAAGAATACCATCCCTACAGTCAAGCATGGTGGTGGCAGCATCATGCTGTGGGGCTGTTTCTCAGCCAAGGGGCCTGGCCATCTGGTCCGCAATCCATGGGAAGATGGATAGCACGGCCTACCTGGAGATTTTGGCCAAGAACCTCCGCTCCTCCATCAAGGATCTTAAGATGGGTCGTCATTTCATCTTCCAACAAGACAACGACCCAAAGCACACAGCCAAGATAACCAAGGCCTGGTTCAAGAGGGAAAAAATCAAGGTGTTGCAGTGGCCTAGTCAGTCTCCTGACCTTAACCCAATTGAAAACTTGTGGAAGGAGCTCAAGATTAAAGTCCACATGAGACACCCAAAGAACCTAGATAACTTGGAGAAGATCTGCATGGAGGAGTGGGCCAAGATAACTCCAGAGACCTGTGCAAGCCTGATCAGGTCTTATAAAAGACGATTATTAGCTGTAATTGCAAACAAGGGTTATTCCACAAAATATTAAACCTAGGGGTTGAATAATAATTGACCCACACTTTTATGTTGAAAATTTATTAAAATTTAACTGAGCAACATAACTTGTTGGTTTGTAAGATTTATGCATCTGTTAATAAATCCTACTCTTGTTTGAAGTTTGCAGGCCCTAACTTATTTGCATCTTATAAAACCTGCTAAATCTGCAGGGGGTTGAATACTACTTGTAGGCACTGTATGTACCGCCCCGCGGCCTCGGCTGCGACCACCGAGCCGCTCTGATCCGTGCTCGTACTGTACGGGGTCACGTCGCTCTGCAAGGGGGGTTGGCGCTACGTGCGGGGGAATGCGGGCGTTTGGTTTTGGGATGATTGTTCATGACGCCACCCACAGGTTGTGGTGATAGTGGACACCACTGCTACTGTGAAGGTATGGGGACTCCCAAGAGCGGTGTAGTGGCGCAGCTAGGTGTTGACCACTCCGTGGGTAGGGGATGTTGGTCCCGGGGCCCGGTTGGGCGAGGGCCGGGGTGCAGGGCACAGGGTTGCGGTGCGGTGCGGTGCTGGATGGCAATGGTGTACTCATGATTAAACCACACAGAGTCACTGGTAAACCAAACAGAGGGATGAACGGGGCCCGCAGCCGGCTGCAGCTTCCTAGTCAGGTTGGCAATATCCGCCTTTCTCCTGCACCTGTGTTTGTAGTGTGACAACTGTGCCTGGGCACTGGTAGTCCGCTCCCCGGCATGTATGTGTCGTAGGAGCTCCTTTTGCCCGCAGAAGCTGGCCCTTGGATCTCTGGCCTCTGGCGGTGGCTCCTATCCGGACGGGTTGGGCTGTTGCCTTCAATCGGGACTTTGGTGGGAATGAATCCCTGAGGTCCAGACCGCAATCAGTTAATTTGACTATGGTCGTGGCGTATAGCCTAGTTCGGGGTCTGAGTACCCTGCCTGGTGCTCCGGTATCCTGTTGGCTCCCCGGTTCGGTTCCGGCGGGCCGCTACCCTATCCCGGTCCCTCACGGTTCCACCAGTCGTATTCCCGGTCTCCTGCAGGCGGCCACTGCCGTCTGCCTGCCTGACTGTTTGGGGGGGTCATAGGTTCCAACCCAGGCCCCGCGCAGAACCATACTCCACTACTCTCCACTCTACTGTACTGAACTGTCTAACTGTTTTCCTGCCTCAGGCCAGCAGACTCCTCGGGGGGCGTGTCTTTCCACCTGACTCCGCCCACCTGGTGTGCCTGTCTGACTCTGAGGGAGGCAATCAGCTCTTTGTGGTTTACTGGTGGTACCTTTCTAGTGTGGGGGGTGTGTGGTGAGTGTAGTAACCTGTGACCCCTGGGGTCCAGGGCGTCACATTCCCCCTTGGTTTAATGCAGACCGTCCGCGGGCTGCCCATCCACACCGGTTTTTATTTATTTTTTTCCTGAAAGATAAATAACAGGTAAAACATTCAAAAGCATTTTTTTCATTTCTTCCCTTGCGGGAACTGGCCGAGGCCACCCAATCGGGAACGGGTACGGTGATACGCACCCGGCAATCATTCAGAGGCCCCACGTCCAAGGGGACCCCTGACCCGGAGGATGGTCACCGGTCATGATGGTTACCGGACCCCAGCCTGCTCTGCTGCGGGTCCTTCCTCCAACCATCCTCTCCGGGGACTGGCAATTGTGGGAAGGGGCAGTTGGGCACTATTTACAAACCCAATAGTTTTTGGGTGGCTTGCGAGTTCTTAGCCTTGTCTTTGGGGGGAGAAAGGGGACAACATCAGTCCCAACGGGGACGGGCACTTCAGCAGCCAACGGGCTACCACAAACACTTTAGGTCCCAACGGGGACTGTCACTGTCGACAACGGGAGTCTGCTGCCTTACTTGAGGTCACCTTCCTCGTACTCCTCCTCCAGCTCCACATCAGGGCTGTACGGCGGGGGAAGGGGACTGGGGCCGCCCATGAACGCCGCGGCTCACCCTCCTTCTGACATCAAGGGCGAACCAGCCCCTCTCTCTGCAGTGGCGGGTGTAGGTGACCAGCTCCCCGGCCTTCAGGTCACGATCCGGGTGACCCAGGGGCAGGTGATGGTAAAGGTCCCTCCTGGAGAAAAAGACTTCGGCCTCCAGGCCCGGTTCGTAAATAAACTCCCATCCACGCCGGGGGCAAAACTGCCGGACCTGGCCCTCGTAGGTCTGGCCCCGCACCCGGTATGTTGCATTCCGGAGATTCTCCTTCTCCCGGATGGTGCGGGCCAGTGCAGCGGCCTTCTCCTTTTCACGAGCCTCAATCTCCCGACCCGTCTGGTTCAGCTGCCGCTCCCAGAATGGGGTTTCCGCTCCTTCTGTGTGGGGGTCGAGCCCAGTCGGCGCTCCCCAATGTTGGCTACGACCGGCACCATCTGTGTTGAGGAGCCCCGCTGTGTTGCGGCCTGTCTTGCTGCCTTGCAGCGACAACCCTCTGCTGCCTCAGGCGAGGCCTGGAGGTTGGGAGCGGCCAGCCTTGCCTTACGGGCCTCCTTCCGGTCAGCGTCCATCATTCTTCTGGCTGGGCGGACTGCCGGGGCCTCTTCGGGCATGGTCACTCCAGGGGTCACGTCGCTCTGCAAGGGGGGTTGGCGCTACGCGCGGGGGAATGCGGGCGTTTGGTTTTGGGATGATTGTTTGTGACGCCACCCACGGGTTGTGGTGATGGTGAACACCACCGCTGCGGTGAAGGAACGGGGACTCGCGGGAGCGGTGTAGTAGCGCAGCTAGGTGTTGACCCCTCCGTGGGTAGGGGATGTTGGTCCCGGGGCCCGGTTGGGCGAGGGCCGGGGCGCAGGGTTGCGGTGCGGCGCGGTGCGGTGCCGGATGGCACTGGTGTACTCACGATTAAACCACACAGAGTCACTGGTAAACCAAACAGAGGGATGAATGGGGCCCGCAGCCAGCTGCAGCTTCCTAGTCGGGTTGGCAATGTGTGCTTTTCTCCTGCACCTGTGTTTGTAGTGTGACCACTGTGCCTCAGGCCAGCAGACTCTGTGTCTTTCTGCCTGACTCCGCCCACATGGTGTGCCTGTCTGACTCTGAGGGAGGCAATCAGGTATTTGTGGTTGACTTGTGGTACCTTTCTAGTGTGGGGGGTGTGTGGTGAGTGTAGTAACTAGAGATGAGCGAACTGGTCCCGGTTCGGCTCGAGGCCGGTTCGCCGAACGGGGGTCCCGTTCGAGTTCGGTTCGTCGAACGTTCGACGAACCGAACTCGAACATATAGGCTATAATGGGAGGCAATCACAAACACATAAAAATGCATTATAAATGTACACAAACAGTTAATAAACATTGCCATAACACTTACCGGTCCTCGCGATCCGTTCTGCACTCTGTCTCCTGCCGCTATTCCATCCGATGATCGCTGAATCCTCCCGGTGACCTGCACTGCCAGCAGAGATGCAGGACCTATCGTGACGTCAAAATAGCCATGTGACCAGTCACGTGGCTATTATCTCATTGGCTACAGACTGGTCACATGACTATGACACGTCATGTAGGACCTGCGAGTGCATCTCTCCGGTACACGGTGCACATATGTGTATCGCCGTGTACCGGCGACATGCTCTAGCACACGGTCGACTCCCCGTTCCGTTAGGGACCGGCTGACACAGCCGGTCATTAACGGAGATCACCGTTGCCATAGCAACGCAGTTAGCGGTGACGTCACCGCTAACCGCGGCTCCGAGAGCACCGTTGCTATGGTAACGCGTCTGTCAGCGTTACCGCTAGCAGCCCGCACTGATCACTCACGGAGTGAAGGCTGCACGCTGCTTCCCGATTGTAGTGATGATTGTAGTGAGGATGGAGGTTCCCCAGCCCCAAGTGATGAGCTGGTGAACCTCATCCTTCCTCACTACAATCGTCACTACTACTACACTAGTGAGGATTGTAGTGAGGATGGAGGTTCCCCAGCCCCAAGTGATGAGCTGGTGAATCTCATCCTCACTACAATCGTCACTACTACTACACTAGAAAGAAAGAAGACAGAAGAGCAGGATCGTGGAGGGCTGACAGGGGGTAATAAAGATGGAGTCTCTAATGTGTCTGTGTATTTATTTCTATTAAAGTATTTTTTCTCTGTGTGGTGTCTTTTTTTTAACCCTTTATTGGAGATTCTTAATGGCCGGGTCAAACGTGCCTGACATTAAGAATCTCTGGCTTAATACTGGCTGGTAAAACAAAGCCAGTATTAACTCATGATTACCCAACAAGCCACCCGGCTCCAGGGCTGTTGGAAGAGTTGGATACAGCGCCAGATGATGGCGCTTCTATGAGAGCGCCATTTTCTGGGACAGCTGCGGACTGAAATCCGCAGCAGAGGCGCCCACAAACCTCGGGCTAACCTGTGCTGCGGATTCCAATCCCCAGCTGCCTAGTTGTACCCGGCTGGACACAAAAATGGGGCGAAGCCCACGTCATTTGTTTTTTAATTATTTCATGAAATAAGTGAAATAATTAAAAAAAACGGGCTTCCCTATATTTTTGGTTCCCAGCCGGGTACAAATAGGCAACTGGGGGTTGGAGGCAGCCCGTGGCTGCCAGCTGTACCTGGCTAGCATACAAAAATATGGCGAAGCCCACGTCATTTTTTTGGTGGGCAAAAAAATTCTGCATACAGTCCTGGATGGAGTATGCTGAGCCTTGTAGTTCTGCAGCTGCTGTCTGCTCTTCTCCATACAGACAGACAGCAGCTGCAGAACTACAAGGCTCAGCATACTCCATCCAGGACTGTATGCAGAAGTTTTTTGCCCCCTGAAAAAATTATGTGGGCTTCGCCATATTTTTGTATGCTAGCCAGGTACAGCAGGCAGGTACGGCTGCCCCCAACCCCCAGTTGCCTATTTGTACCCGGCTGGGAACCAAAAATAAAGGGAAGCCCTTTTTTTATTATTTCATGAATTTCATGAAATAATTAGAAAACAAATGACGTAGGCTTTGCCCCATTTTTGTGTCCAGCCAGGTACAACTAGGCAGCTGGGGATTGGAATCCGCACCACAGGTTGGCCTGAGCTTTCTGGGCCCCACTGCTGCGAATTGCAGTCTGCAGCCGCCTCAGAAAATGGCATTTTCATAGAAGCGCCATCTTCTGGCGCTGTATCCAACTCTTCCAGCACCTGCCTGCTATACCTGGCTAGCATACAAAAATATGGCGAAGCTCACGTCCTTTTTTTGTAGTTTTTTGGCAAAAAAAAATAAAAAATGCTTCCCTGGATTTTCCATTGCCAGTGAAGGTAACACCAAGCAGTGGGGGTTAGCAGCCAGTAGCTGCTTGGATTACCCTTAGCTAGCAATACAAAAAATGCAGCGGGAGCCCATATATATTTTTTTTAATTATTTATTTAAATAACTAAAAATAAAATGGGCTTCCCTGTATTTTGATTGCTGGACATCACAGTGCTGTAAAAATAAATTTTTAAAAAAATGACTTAGCGCTCCGCGGTATTTTTGATTCTCAGCGCAGATAAAGCAGACAGCTATGGGTTGCTACCCCCATCTGCCTGCCGTTATCTTGGTTGGCAATCAAAATACAGGGAAGCCCATTAATTTTTTCTATTTAAAAAATAGTTAAAAAAAATGACGTTGGGTCCCCCCATTTTTGATAGCCAGCTAGGGTAAAGCAGACGGCTGTAGCCTGAAAACCACAGCTGGCAGCTTTACCGTGGTTGGGGATCCAATGTGGAGGTCCCCTCAGGCTCTTTTTTATAATTATTTTATAAATAATAATTACACAATAAAAGTAGGGTCCCCCCCAAATTGGATCACCAGCCAAGGTAAAGCGGACAGCTGTGGTCTGGTATTCTCAGGGTGGGAAGGTCCATAGTTATTGGGCCTTCACAGCCTAAAAATAGCAGACCGCAGGCACCCCAGACATGGCGCATCCACTAGATGCGCCAATCCTGGCGCTTCACCCCAGCTCATCCCGTGCCCTGGTGCAGTGGCAAACGGGGTAATAAATCGGGTTGATACTAGCTGTAAAGTCACCTGAGATCAAGCCCAGCAGTTTGTGATGTCATGGCGTCTATTAGATACCCAACATCATAAACTGTCAGTACTAACAAAAACAAAAAATCGACAAAAGAAATTTATTTGAAAAAACAGTCCCCAAAACATTTCCTCTTTCACCAATTTATTGTAAGAAAAAAAATAAAGGGGTCCCACGACGACTCTGGACCGTCTAGAATATGGGGGGGAGACACTCAGGGAACGTATCCCCCATTTTCTAGGAGTGCGGACCCTTCATGTGAGGAGTGTGGGTGCAAAGAATCTGCACTCACTCTCCCCGGGTCCACAGCAGCAGAGTCCATGTCGTAATGGTTGCTACCAAAGCTGCAATGCCCTGCTCATGAGGTAAGGGCATGCCTAATCAGGAGAACTACTGTAGAGGAAGCTCTGCTCACTGGTATATAGGTGCTCAGAGGTAATAATAGATAAAATTAGTGAGTAACCTCGGCACTCTATATCTCCCAGACTAAGTCAGTAAGTCACAATGGATAGTAATGCAAAATCACTCTTTATTGGTCCGTATTAAGAACATTTTTTTTTCATAAGCATATATGTTTTTGTCCAAAACAAGTTACAAATGACGTTTCGGCCTGAGCCTTCGTCAGATTGGACTTATCTGCATGTAATCATGAAAAATGACAATAATCAGTATCACATAAGAGTGAGAGAACAATAACATAAACTCGAACAATGTAGAGGTACAATTGGGATGCAGCAAAAAAATTGCAACACAGCAAGAAATGAAACACATGATACAAATGTCATAATACAGTACAAGGACAATATAGTAATGACAAATATGGGGTCAGAGTAGGCTTAGACAGCTCTGGTATGAAAGAGATGTCAATCATAAAGTAACATGTGCAGTAGGTGTAGAGCTACAGTATGCATGGCAGAGCTAATGGGTAGACCGACCATAGAAAAAGAACGGAGAAAAAGTGGAGAAAAAGTGGAGAAAAAAATGGAGAAAAAGTGGAGAAAAAGTGGAGAAAAAAATGGAGAAAAAGTGGAGAAAAAGTGGAGAAAAAGTGGAGAATAAGTGGAGAAAAAGTGGAGAAAAAGTGGAGAAAAGGTGGAGAAAAGGTGGAGAAAAAGTGGAGAAAAGGTGGAGAAAAGGTGGAGAAAAAGTAGAGAAAAAGTGGAGAAAAAGTGGAGAAAAAAATGGAGAAAAAGTGGAGAAAAAGTGGAGAAAAAGTGGAGAAAAGGTGGAGAAAAAGTGGAGAAAAAGTGGAGAAAAAAATGGAGAAAAAGTGGAGAAAAAGTGGAGAAAAAGTGGAGAAAAAAATGGAGAAAAAGTGGAGAAAAGGTGGAGAAAAAAATGGAGAAAAAGTGGAGAAAAAGTGGAGAAAAAAGTGGAGAAAAAAGTGGAGAAAATGTGGAGAAAAAGTGGAGAAAAAGTGGAGAAAAAGTGGAGAAAAAAATGTAGAAAAAGTGGAGAAAAAATGGAGAAAAAGTGGAGAAAAAATGGAGAAAAAGTGGAGCACCCTTTGGTGCCTTTCATGTGGCACTAAGGGGTGCTTAGCTTTGTATTTAGCCAAAAAAAATGAAAAAAAAATGACGTAGGGTTACCCCTAGTTTTGTAGCCAGGTAGGGTAAAGCAGACGGCTGCAGCCTGCAGACCACAGCTGGCAACCTCACCTTGGCTGGTAATCCAAAACTGAGGGCACCCCATGCTGTTATTTTAAATTAAATAAATAATTAAAAAAAAAAACACGTAGGGGTCCCCCAAAATTGGATTACCAGCCAAGGTAAAGCAGACAGCTGGGGCCTGATATTCTCAGACTAGGGAGGTCCATGGTTATTGGACTCTCCCCAGCCTAAAAATAGCAGGCCGCAGCCGCCCCAGAAGTGGCGCATCCATTAGATGCGCCAATCCTGGTGCTTCGCCCCAGCTCATCCCGCGCCCTGGTGCGGTGGCAAACGGGGTAATATATGGGGTTAATACCAGATGTGTAATGTCACCTGGCATCAAGCCCTGGGGTTGGTGAGGTCAGGCGTCTATCAGATATCCGACATCACCAACCCAGTCAGTAATAAAAAAAAAAATAGACGACAACCACATTTTTATTTGAAAAAACACTCCCCAAAACATTCCCTCTTTAACCAATTTATTAGAATGAAAAACAAATCGAGGTCTGGTGTAATCCAAGGGGTTGCCATGACGATCCACACTGTCCCAGTCAATGAAGAGCAGGATGTTCCCCATTGACTGGGAGAGCAATGCAGTGACCTGAGCTAACATCAATGGGTCAGCCCAGGTCACTGCAGGGCATGACAAGTGCTGCTGTCAGCGAGGTACATTACCTGCGCTGATCTCCAGCACACTGACAGCCCCTGTCACTGAGGTCAATGACCGGCGCCTTCACATCAAGTATCGCGAGAGGTCCGTGACGTCTCGGGTCGGAAGCGAGAGGTGATGTGACAAGCGGCGGCCATGGAGGACAGTGACAGCGCTGAGGTCGGGATGTCGGGACTTCATCACCGCAGGTAAGCCGAGCGGGACCATGTGTGTGTGTGTGTGTGTGTGTGTGTGTGTGTGTGTGTGTGTGTGTGTGTGTGTATGTGTACATGCCGCGGGCAGGAGGGGGCGGAGTGAGCTGAGCGGGAAGTGTGGGCTTCCTGCACGTAACTAAGATAAACATCGGGTTACTAACCAAAGCGCTTTGCTTGGATACCCGATGTTTATCTTGGTTACCAGCTTCTGGCAGGCTGCCAGCGATGGCTCCTGCACACTGTAGCTGTAAAAAGCCCTGCTTTTTGCTGCTAGAACCGTTCTCGAACGTATCTAGAACTATCGAGCTTTTGCAAAAAGCTCGAGTTCTAGTTCGATCTCGAACAGCCCCAAAAATCACTCGAGCTTAGAACTGGAGAACCTCGAACCGCGAACCGCGCTCAACTCTAGTAGTAACCTGTGACCCCTTGGGTCCAGGGCGTCAAATGTACAATCTAAAAACATATTAAGAATGAGCGTGCCTCAAAACAGAAGGATATAAAACAAAGATCTGTTCCAAAGTCACATGGGAAAAAATAGTATGGTGACATCCAGATTAAAGTGTGCTGAGGATCAGATAATAGCAGGGGAGGGTATTCATAGTTATCTCCTTCCCTGTTCAAATTAGCATAAGTATTATACAATCGATTTACTTTTTCTCTTGCAGGACCTGTGTGAGGTCATACCCATGTAACCAGAAGGGGCGGGGCCTCAGCCAACAAATCTGATAACAGAAAGCAACATTTATCTGTTGGCTGGAGCCCCGTTCCTTCTGGTCACATGGGTATGGCACAGTATGGTACAGATCCTGCTAGTGAAAAAGAAAATTGATTGTATAATACTTAGGCTAATTCTAACAAGAGGAGGGGATAACTATGAATACCCCCACTGCTATTATCTGATCCTCAGCTGCTGTCACTCAAGAAGCTGATGATTTTATAAACTTTACTTTCTTGGATGTCAAAAACCTATACATCCTAGCTGACAACTAAAGGTATGTAGAGAATCAGCCTGATAGTGTTACGGTTGTGCCTCGAACTGGCCTAGTCCCGTCATTGTCTCCCACATTGGGGTCGGTTAACTCTGTACCATCCTGAGCCTAAGTGCTCATGCAGCCACACTGAGCATGTGCGTGATGTCATTGATGACAAGGCGGCTACTGATTGGTCATCAGCGACATCAGCGATGAAGTGGCAGCCGCTAATTGGTCATCATGACTTCAGCAATGACGTGGCAGCCCCTGTATGGCTGCAGCCGACGCCATTACCACATGCCATGTGGTCTGGGCCAGGGTGGCGGCTATAAAAGGTCTGTAGCTTTGCCCCTCAGGGTGTGAGCATCATTATGCAGGCTGACAGCAAAGGCTGTATTCCCGGCTGTCAGAGAGGGTGAGTTCCAGCACCATTGTAAGACTGCAGTTCTTGTGGCAGATCCGTGTATATGTGCAGTGTGATTCTGAATTTAGGGCAGGCGCCAATACTAGGTACTCATATCTAGGTACAAACTGTGTCTCGGCACGGTGAGGGATTAGGGTCCTTCCGGACAAGACGTGCCCCCTACCCCTACACAGACTTGTGTGTATGTGTGTGCCAGCTTTGGGTACCCAGTGACGCTAACTGGGTGATCTTCACGGTCTGACGTGCCCCTGTACGAACGTGACCGGCTTAGTGGTTACGTTTCAGGTTTCCCAGTGATGCTAACTGGGTTACCTTTCGGTTTTGATGTGTTCCTACACACGTGACCATTCTCTGTTGTGTTTTCCTTGGTTTTGACGTGTTCCTACACACATGACCATTACTTGTGCACCTGTGAGGTTAACAGGGACATGCTACACGTAGGAGTGTGCCTTTACAACATCTCCTTCATTTCTGTTTTGGTCTCCTGAGTTGCTGTAATCCGTCCTTCTGTCCTTAGTGGCTTTAACATCTGCCCGGCGGACGTGGGGCAACGATTGATATATTTTTTTTAATTTTTTTATTTCAATCGTCCCCTCTATAACCGTGCCAGTATAGCAGTGGCTATACGATAAAATCCTGGTGATTGGTTCCCTTTAACACTAGAACTACTGAGGTAGTCATTTTGACTACTTTGCACCATGTATTTCTATATAGGTGTCACGAGTCCAGTAGTTCTAGTGTTAAGTATGTTATATAGACCAATCATGCCAATGCATAAAAATAAAGTAACGAGAAAAGGAGGCGGAGGCTATAATGCGCATAAATGAGCCAATTATATACGTTGCATGTGGTCATCAACATTACTCACATGACTAATGAGACAACTGGTTTCTGATTGGTGGAATGCAAGCTCACAGCACTGTCCCTGGAAACCAAGGTAGCAACTGTGCAAGACTGCTATCAATTATTACCATGTTGGTAGTGGTCTGTAGGATGTTGAATAGCGAATGCGCTTCACATAGCACATAAAACAGAGGAAGTATTGTGTCATAAGTAGTAATGAGCAAGCAGTGCAATGCTCGAATGCTTGCTACTCATTAAGAGCAACAGGATGCTCGGATGAGCGCAACTTGAGTACCGGAGTATAATGGATGTCAGTGGGGGATTCTAGCATTTTTCTGGAAGATTTCCCTGAAAAATGCCTGAGTCCCCCATTAACTTTCATTATACTCGGGTGCTTGAGTCATGCAATCCGAGCAACCAACTGCTCTCACTCATCACTAGTCATAAGATGATATAGTGACCCCTAGTTCCAATATACCGTAAACATTGTGTCCTAAAATGATATAGTATACCCAGATGCTCATATAAGGTAACTATGGTGTCATAAACTAATATAGTGTCTGCTTATTGCCAATTTTAGGATAATTATTGTGTCCTAAAATAATGTTGTAGCCCTTCAAAGATGGTGATGCTGGTACCTGTAGTACTACAAGATTCATTAGGGTGTGTCTGGATATTCACATACCTTCACTCATAGGTGTGTTCCATATGTTATAATGGTGTCTGTTTCTGTTTTTGGTATATGGTCAGTGTGGGGAGGCTGTGATGTCTCTGGAAGGAACCTTTAAGAGAGAGAAGAATAGCTTGTCCTGACTGGGACAGTGTGTAGAGGCTGTGATTAGAGATGAGCCAGCCTCTAAAGGCTCGAGTTCGGTTCGTCGAATGGAGGCCCTGTTCAAGTTTGGTTCGAGTTCGGTTCGACGAACCGTTCGATGAACCTCTCGAACCCCATTAAAAACAATGGGAGGCAAGCATAAATACATAAAAACACATTATAAATGTACACATACAGGAGAGAGGGAGAGAGAGGGAGAGAGAGAGAGAGAGAATATTAAATTATAAATATATAATATAATTTAAAATTTACAAATAAAAAAAAAATAAATTAAATTCTTGACCGGGACTAGAATTAGTAAAGTTATGCTTCTTAAGCGAGCGCTCTATCCACTGAGCTACTTCCTCTAAGGATTTATAGGCAGATTCTCGGTGAGACACCTGGCATGATTAAACTCATTATTACCCCGATTGCCACCGCACCGGGGCAATTCGGGATGAGCTGGGGGGAGTCCCGGGACTGTCGCATCTAATGGATGCGGCAATTCCGGGCGGCTGCTGGGTGATATTGTTAGGCTGGAGGGCTCCTCATACCGTGGCGCTCTCCATCCTGATAATACCAGCCTCCAGCCGTGTGGCTTTTTCCTGGCTGGTATCAAATATGGGGGGAACCGCATTTTTTTTTATTTTATTTATTTTACTGCACGATATAGACCCGCCCATCGGCGGCTGTGATTGGTTGCAGTGAGACAGCTGTCACTCTTTGTGTGGGCGTGTCTGACTACAACCAATCATGGGCGCCGGTGTGCGGGGAAAGCGCGGAATACCTGATTGAATAATGAAGCGGCAGCCATTTTCTAAAGAGGAAAAGACGCCGCAGATTTGTGACAGCCGTGCAGCAAGACGCCTGTGATTGGTGAGTAGGAAAGAGAGAGGGATTCTGCTGGGGACGCAGGACGCATGCAGATAGCAACGTGTGCACATAGCCTTACTGTGAAAAGCCATGTTTTTGTTGATCAAACCGTTCTCGAATTTAACTCGAAAGCTAAAAGCTCGAGTTCGAGCTCGAGCTCTAACACCCCCCAAAATCACTCGAACATGAAACTGGCGAACATCGAACATCGCTCAACTCAAGCTGTGATGCCTCTAGAATGTACCTCTGAGAGAAGAGAGGGTTCTCTTCTTCTGACATGGGTCAGTGTATGGAAATTGCTACCGCTCCATTATCCTGCAGGACTTTTTAAGAGAAAGTGTTCCTGTTACCTTAAGAAGCAAGCTGAGTGCGTAACCAAATCACATATGGTGCTAGAGTGCGGGCAGCGTTCCAGGAGGCATGTGTAACAGCTGCAGAGTGTTGTTTGTTGTGGATCGTTGGGCCCAAGAAGATTCTCCACTCTCTACAAAGCACTTTTGCATCTGGTTTACGAAAACTCCAGGAGTGGTACAGGGTTGTGTGAGCCGTGCAGTAGTAAGTATTTTAGCAATGGTGGTGCAATGGCAGCAGACCCGGAACCAACATATGGATCTTCGGGCGGATGCAGCTCAAGTGGATGAAATCAAGGAGCTGTGGAGCCAGCTGGTGTTGGTTGATGAGCAACAAAAGGGGACCGGCAGGTATAGATTACCGGAGAACCAGTGATGGTAGAAGGAGCTGCAGCAGCAACAGATGTCACTGATCGAGTGTCTTGATAAGGCGGTAAAAGACCAGTTTGTGCAATCCCTTGTTGGGCCAGTACAGACATTTTGCCAGAGCGTCCCAAGGGGTGACTGCAATAGTGCCAAAGTACTCAACTCTAATCTTGCTCATTTAATAATACCATATGTAGATGCTTTGTATTTCACTTTCCTATAGAGGTTGGTATTTCTATCCCACAGACCCCTGGCAACATGATAATAAGTGATAGCGAGCTCACACAGCCACTACCGTGGTTTCCAGGAATAATGTTGTGAGTTTACTACCAATGGAAATCGGATGTCTCAGTCACATGGAAAATGGTGATGACCGCATATACATGGCTCATCTATGCACATTATAGCCTCCTGCCCCCTTTTCTTGTCACATGTTTTTATGCAATGACATAAATAGTTTATGTAATATACTTAATATACCAGCGATCCCCTGAGGAAGCAAGACAAAACGTGCATCAGGGCTGAGGGACTCTGGACCTGTCCTATACACATGGTGGCTTAGATATGGTTTCATGTAACACCTAGTGGATTATTCTATCAAAGTTGCATAGCACTGGTTATTGCATATCATTTATTGTGCACTGAACTTATGCTAATAATGGTTTCTGTTGCATGCTCTATGACACCTTAACTTGGATGTCACCATACCTTTTTTTGCTCCAAGTGACTTTGGAATAGGTCTTTTTATGTCCCTCTTGCTTTCGATAAGTTTTTGTATTATGCATATTGGTCCTAAATAAACTTTGTTTTGTTTTTTTTTTTTTTAAATCTTTTTTGGTTGCTTTGTTTGCCTTAACCCCTTCACGACATGGACGGATATTTCCGTCATGGAGCGTGTCCCATTAAGCACTGCCGCGGGCAGGCGGCGGCGGTGGTCGGCACACATATCAGCTGTTTTCAACAGCTGACATGTGTGCCTGCTAGCCGCGGGTGGAATCGCTTCCACTCGCGGCCATTAACCCCTTAAATCTTGCTGCCAAAGTCTGGCAGCAAGATCTATATGCGCGCGGCTATGTTTTTTACTTACCGCCTCCCCCACCGGAAGTCACGTGCGTAATCACGTGACTATCGGTGGTTGCCATCGTAGCACAGGGTCATGTGATGACGCCTGCAGCTATGATGTTTAATTTTCGTTTTCCCTCAGCACGGAGCAGAGGGAAAAAGAAAGTGACTGTATCTGCTGTTTACAGCTGTATAGCTGTGATCAGCAGATAGATAGGAGCAATCGGATTGCTGATCGCTATAGCCCCCTAGGGGGACTAGTAAAATAAAAAAAGTTTAAAAAAATAAAAAAAAAAAAAACCTAAAAGCTCAAATCAACCCCCTTTTCCCCCCATGGAAAATTAAAGGGTTAAAAAATAAATAAATATACACATTTGGTATCGCCGCGTTCAGAAATGGCCCAATCTATCAAAATATAAAATCAATTAATCTGATTGGTAAACGGCGTAGTGGCAAAAAAATTCCAAACGCCAAAATTGCGTTTTTGATCGCCGCAAGTTTTACGCAAAATGCAATAACAGGCGATCAAAATGTAGCATCTGCGCAAAAATGGTACCATTAGAAACGTCAGCTTGAGACGCAAAAAATAAGCCATCACTGAGCCATAGATCCCAAAAAATAAGAACGCTACGTGTTTCGGAAAATGGCGCAAAACGTGCGCCACTTTTATTGGACAAACTTGTGAATTTTTTTAACCCCTTAGATACAAGGAAACCTATACATGTTTGGTGTCTACAAACTCGCACTGACCTCAGGCATCATACCCACACATCAGTTTTACCATATAGTGAACACCGTGAATAAAACATCCCAAAAACTATTGCGCCATCACACTTTTTTTGCAATTTTTCCGCATTTGGAATTTTTTTGCTGTTTTCCAGTACACCATATGGTAAAACGTATGGTTTTATTTAAAAGTACAACTTGTCCCGCAAAAAACAAGCCCTCATGTGGCAAGATTGACGCAAAAATAAAAAAGTTACGGCTCTCGGAAGAAGGGGAGCAAGAAACAAAAACGCAAAAACGGAAAGTGCCCGGGGGCTGAAGGGGTTAAGGGCCATTTACATGCGGCGACATCGCTAATGATATATCGTCTGGGTCATGGTGTTTGTGACGCACATCCATTGTCATTAGCAACATCGTAGCGTGTGACACCTATGTGCAACCTTAAACGATCGCAAAAAAGGTAAAAATCGTTAGTCTGTGAGACGTCGTTCATTTACCAAAAATCGTTGTCTGGTCAGTAGCGAGGTTGGTCGTCGTTCCTGTGGCAGCACACATCGCGATGTGTGTCATCGCAGGAGCGACGAACATCACCTTACCTGCGACCACCAGCAATGAGGAAGGAAGGAGGTGGGCGGGATGTTCGGCCCGCTCATCGCCACCCCTCCTCTACTATTGGGCGGCCGCTTAGTGACGTCGCTATGATGCCAAACGAACTGCCCCCTTAGAACGGAGGCTGTTCGCCTGTCACAGCGACGTCGCTAGGCAGGTAAGTGCGTGTGACGGGTGTAAGCGATGTCGTGCGACACGGGCAGCGATTTGCCAGTGACGCACAACTGACGGGGGCGGGTACGCTCGCTAGCGATCTCGCTAGTGAGATCGCAGCATGTAAAGTACCCTTTAGTCGTACATATTAGTACATTGACATAGGCATTTGGATTTATTAAAGCTAGGAGTTTGTTTATACAAAAGGAAAGCAACTGATAAATGAAACATTGATACCAGAGTTGAGCAACTATGTTCAAGTACAATTGTGATCCTTGGCCACCATATTTTTTAACTGTAAAGTGTCATCAAAAGGTTAAAAAAATAAATAATAATAATACTCACCTTCCCACCTAGCTCTTCACTCCTTACCATCACTTGTCTCACCCTCGTCACATCTTTTTATAATTTCCATGAGCGGTGTTCTTTGAAGTCCTGGCCTAGGGTGAGGAGGTCCTCGATGCTCACGAATAATCATTAGAAAGAGGACCAGATGGGTGATGATGAGGTGACTATTTTTTTTTATTTTTTTCATCTTGCATTTATTATGCTCTTGGGTCTGGAGAGAATCAAATTTCTCTTAAAGTATTTACAAAGTATGATAATGCATTTTCAACATAGACAAAAAACCTCATATGTAGCAGGATAGATGTGCTGGATATCCTTTTTACTTTTTATCTATTGTTTCCTGTGCTACACCAGCTAGATGTAGCACCCACTGGGCTCAAGCATTGCAGCATAGTGAGCGCCTCCTTCTGTTTTCACTATCACCTACATGGTATGACTACAAAACTATCCTCTAATCCAGGGGTGGGGAACCTCCAGTCTGTGAGCCGTATGTGGCTCCCGATGACATTTTTTATGCGGCCCCTGGGCCCATTCCAGGGGATCGCAGTAATCGGGCGGCAGCCGTGGTCTTGTCGGCTGCCGTTCCTTTAAATTACAATGTGTGGTGCACATACCATTATGTCCTCAGCCTGCTGGTCTGTGCCAGTGTGCTGAGGACGTACTTTGTGGGCGGGGTAAGTGTGAGTGCGCTGCGCTCCCGTCCCACAGAAGAAGAGAAGCAGCAGCAGGTTTACCACCCTCCCTGTATATGCCTTCTGTGGTGCTGTGAGCCTTCTACCTCCCGCGTTGCTGTGAGCCTCTTGCCTCCCCTCGTGCTGTGACACTCCTGCTGCTGTGAGATTCCTGCCTCCCATGGTGCTGTGAGCCTCCTGTCTCCTCCGGAGCTGTTAGCCTCCTGTCTCCTCCGGAGCTGTGAGCCGCCTGTCTCCTCCGGAGCTGTGAGCCTCCTGTCTCCTCCGGAGCTGTGAGCCTCCTGTCTCCTCCGGAGCTGTGAGCCTCCTGTCTCCTCCGGAGCTGTGAGCCTCCTGTCTCCACCGGAGCTGTGAGCCTCCTGTCTCCTCCGGAGCTGTGAGCCTCCTGTCTCCTCCGGAGCTGTGAGCCTCCTGTCTCCTCCGGAGCTGTGAGCCTCCTGTCTCCTCCGGAGCTGTGAGCCTCCTGTCTCCTCTGGAGCTGTGTACCAGCCCTACTGTGTATTCCCGCCAGTGCTGTGTTTCCCTCTCTCTGTCCTGTGTGCTCCCCTCTCTGTCCTGTGTGCTCCCCTCTCTGTCCTGTGTGCTCCCCTCTCTGTCCTGTGTGCTCCCCTCTCTGTCCTGTATCATAGTATCATAGTTTTTAAGGTTGAAGGGAGACTCTAAGTCCATCTAGTTCAACCCGTAGCCTAACATGCTGATCCAGAGGAAGGCAAAAAAAAACCAATGTGGCAAACAAGCTCCAATAGGGAAAAAAATTCCTTCTTGACTCCACATACGGCAATCAGACTAGTTCCATGGATCAACACCCTGTCATAAAATCTAATATACATAACTGGTAATATTAAATTTTTCAAGAAAGGCGTCCAGGCTCCCCTCCATGTCTTGTGTGCCACCCCCCACTGCTCTGTGCCACTCTCCAGTGCTGTATGTGTCCCCTTGGTGATGTCTGTGCTCCCTCAGTCCTGTACATGTCCCTTAGGCCTATTGGTGCCCCTCTAGTGCTTTCCGTGCCACTGCCAATGTTGTACGTTCCCGTCAGTACTGTCCATGCCCCCCCAGTGATTTCCGAGCCCCTGTCCTTCCTGTGTCCTGTGATGTGTATATGCGACCCAGCCCCTCCTGTGATGCATATGTGCACCCTCATCCCCTCCTGTGATGTATGTGTGCCCAGCGTCTCCTCTGTTGTATATGATTTACCAATTTATTGACTGCGCTCCAGATCGAGATAAACCTGAAAAAGCAGTTGGCTGAAGCAACATGATTAATATCACCAAACATCACAGCCGCACCAAAGAGCAGCAGCTCCAGCCACCACACTAAGGGTGAGTTAATTAACTGTTGACCAAATATATTAGGGTAATGTTCCAGCTGATCACTTTTTGCGGCCCCCGAAGGTTGGTCGAAATTTCCAAATGGCCACTAGCAGTGAAAAGGTTCCCCACCCCTGCTCTAAACTTATTCCAAATATTTTTGCCCTTGCAGAAATCATACTTCATTTTTTTAGTCGTTTAAAAAATGAAAGCTTAAGGCTATGTGCACACTTTGCGTCGTCCTACTTGCTTTCCAAAACGCATATTTTTGCCTAAATTGTCTTTTGTCACTTTGGTCTTTTTCCCTAAAATGCATCTTAAACGCATCAGTTTTTGGTCCGTTTTTGTCGCTTTTTTACTTGCTTTTTCATTTGCGTTTTGAATTAATAAATCTTGCGTTTTAGAAGCTTCAATCTGGATGCGTTTGACACAAAGAAACATGTGATAATAAAGTTTATCGTTGTTCAAGTATTGTAGGAAAAAAAAACAACAATACAAATAGAGCTCTACTGATGCCATTTCCGACTTGCTGATAAAGATCTAATTCTGCTCTTTGTGGATATATTCTGTGACCATGCCAAATACCTTGGGAACATTAAGATTGTGGAGGTCGCAGAGGCATCGTTTGCTATTAATCTTGATGTTATTAAATCGGCGAAGAAGGCAACAGGTTTGTTACTCTAAAAATTATACATTTAAATTTTAAAAATTATATGTTTTTATATTTTTATTTATCAAACAATATTTGTTTGCAATATTTTTTATATTAATCAGCAACAGACGGCACGTGGAATGTGGGTGCATCCGCTTTTACAGGAGCATGATGTAAAAGGCCATTTTGCCATGTTATATTCGGATTTAAATAAGTAAATATATTTTTCTAAAAAAAAAAAATAATTTTATAAAATTAATCAAAAGCAAACCTGTTATACATTTTTTAATTAATATTTCATTTTTATATTAATTAAATTATCATTTTCTCTTTTTTTGTTTAGAAAGACATATGTTTAAAAATATTTATAAATTAGTTTGTCTTTAATTTTTTTTTATTTTTTTAAAAAAACCATCAGGTATGAGGATAATTTTATCTCATTTTGCCTTCTACCTAAACATGGATTTGATGAGTTATTATCCTTAATAAGGGGCCAAATAACAAACGCTGACACATACATGCTGTGGAGACACGGGGCTCAGTGGGCGCTCTCGTCCACTAAAACCCGCCGCCTTTAGAAAGACAGCGTGGCTCAGGGCTCATCCCAGCTGAACGCCGGCCTCCTTAACCGTGGGCGTAACACTACTCAGACAACACAGGGTGAGGGAACCACAATAATTAGACTTTATTGGATCCCCAACAATTAACGGCACATAACACATAACCAGCAAAACACACAAATGTAACAGGCAACAGAGTCTCACCCTTCCGCTGGCTCACCAGGGATTTAGAATATCCATGCCTCACAGGTTCCAAGCTGTCTGAGGTCTGCAAAGTCTGTAACAGGTGACTGAACTGTCCCAACCTGAGTGTCCTCCTTAGGTAGTCCTGGTTTGATGTTAAAATCCTGGCAGCCGGAGTCGAAATCCCTAGGCTGTGGATATGGTCTCCAACCGGATCCGGAGTCCCTAGATTGAAGCCATAAGATGTCCTGATCCTCCAGTCAGCTCCAAAGAGCTTAGACTGGATCCATCAACCATCATCAACAACCCCTGGTGGCTTAAAGAAGTCCCTTTTATAGCCACAGCCTTCCACTTAGATACACTGCGTCCTCATCGATTGGTTGGACAAGATCACCTCTCCCATTGGATGAATCTCAAGCTGCATAGACAATGTTCATTTAAATGATATATGGGTAGAAAGACTGAGGGTGTACATGTAAACTGGGAGTCACCGACTAGACAATTGCTACTAAGGTAATTACATTATCAATACACAACTACAATACAATGGTTACTGGAAAAGTCTGGAGAACAATACCTCTGGCTTTCAATGGCCAACACAATTACATTGAGTCAACAAGAGTCTTGAAAAAACAATGAGGGACTTCTCCCCCGTCTATAGACAATCTATCATGCTGTCTGGCTGGATTTTAAGAAACTTTAACCCATGAGAGTCCATGTCGTCACACATGCGTCAAGCGATAGCTGCCGAAGAGAGACTACTTGTGACGTTAAGGTTAATTTTTTTTATTTTTTTTTGGGCACAATAAATTATTAAAGAGAATTTTAAAACAAAAAAAAAAATTATACATATTTATATTTTAACTTTGCAGATTCCTAGCAACTGGAGAAAATTACTCCTCTCTACATCTACAATTCAGACTTGGGAAAACCACCATTTCGGAAATAATAATTGAAACCTTTGCAGCAATTTGGAAGACTCTCCAGCCTATAGTAATGCCAAACCCCACAGTAGAAAGTTTGCTCAAGGTAGCCCATGATTTTGAGCAAGTAGCTAATTTCCTACATTGTATAGGGGCCATAGGTGGGAAGCACATTAGAATCCAGCAACCACCAAGGTCTGGGTATCACTTTTTTTAATTATAAAAAAAAATGTCTCTATTGTATTAATGGCAGTTGCCGATGCAAAATATAATTTTATTGCAATAGATGTTGGAGCCCATGGAAGTACTGGGGATTCCAGGATCCTCCAAAATTCACAAATTGGGATTCAAATCATTAACAACTCAGAATCCATACCATCACCAAATCCATTACCTGGATCAGATCTACCTGTCCCTTATGTGTTTGTTGCAGACGAGGCTTTTGCTTTTCTTCCAAATCTTTTACGCCCTTTTCCACGTAGAGGATTAGATGTAAGATGCCGCATTTGCAATTACAGATTGAGCCTAGCAAGGAGGTATGTAGAATGCACTTTTGGCATAATGAGTAGCCAAGGGCGCATTCTACATACCCCAATACAGTTAAATATTTCAACTGTTGATAACGTTATTAAAAGTTGTGTTCTACATTATTTCCTTAGAAAATTCAGAATAGAAATAAATGAGGAAAATCTGCCTTCAAATTTCCTTCCTGGTATATCAATATCTGGCTGTTTTAACAACTCAGGCTTATCTGTGAGAGAATAATTTAATGATTATTTCATGAGTGATTTGGGTGCCTTACCACGGCAATACAACTCAGTAGGAGTAGACCCACCTGCTAACAATTAACTATTATTAATAAATTACTAACATACTTAAATGTGTTTCGAAATATTATTTTATTATTTATTATGCTATTATAAAACAAGTAATGTATTAATTTGAATATTCTGTAGAGTACAAATTTAAGCATACAATTTTATTTTTTTTTAAATTATTTTTTTTAAAAACAAAAATTTGTGAATAATTAACAAAGCATATATATGTTAATAAATTGTTATTTTGCATGGAAAAATAATTTGTGATTGTCATTATTTAACCATATGATTGTTTGCTAACAAATTTTATTTACAATTTGGGATTTTTAACTTTTCATTAAGGCTGGGAGAATAGTTCATTAGTAAAAAAAAAAAAAGCCAGACATAGGTTCGTTTTGTCTATTCCTAAAATTTTGAGACTGATGTAAATTGTCTGGAAATGAGTGACCATAATCTTTGCTTTGGGAATTTTGAAAAAATGATTGGTTACTTTGGGAAAGATATGTATCTTTATAATCTGGATAATGAGCAACTCTTTGATTTTGCTTTGGTAACTGATTTTGAGATTGATTTGCCATTATTGTAGTGATTTTTTGTTCAAAAGCTTTTTCACAAAGATGAACTAATTCTCCATCAGATGGAAATGGTCCATCATCCTCAAAGCATGCCAGTAAACCACAGATGGCAGTCATACATGCAGATTTCCTTTTCATCTCAGTAAAATTTCTAATTTTACAGGCAACACTCATCGCAAAATTGTCAAACTGGTCATCTTGTGTTGCTGATTTCAAAATTTCGATAGTTTGATTTGTTAAATGATCTTGTGGTTGCTCTTTTCCGCTTTGTGTTTTTTTGTTTTTTTTTGTTTCTAGGTTTCTGATACCTCATTGGTTGTGGTTCTGGATTAATGGATGACACAGATGCCTACAAATTGATCTGCTCCAAATCGGATTCTTGATTGTTTTTTTTTTCTTTTTTTTTTTTTTTTCTCAGCCTGTGTCATTTCTTTTACATTTGATTCACTTAGAGTGGTGCTTTGGTCTGATTTTTTTTTTTTTTTTTATTGATTTTCCGTTATTGTTTGGTTTTGCGGTGCAATATTACCCGCTGTCCTTTTTTCATAAACAAATAAAAAATAAATTAGTGAATTTTTTTAATAAACAAATGTATAAATATTTTTAAGCATAAGGTATATGAATTTATGTGAAAAAACTTACTGTCACAAAACTCGTCTTAACTCATTGTAATAAAATTTAGTTTAACTGGTGATGAGCCACTTTTCCCAGATTAAAAAAGTATCTTGTTAAATCTGTCCCTGACCGACCGCCAACGCTTCTGGACATCATTTTCTGTATGAATAAGTATGATATTACATGACTAATTTATAATTTTAAAACACTTTGTTTTTTTAAATTTTATTTTTTAATAAAAAAAAAACACTCATACCTATTTTATTTTGCAGGGTTTGATCGGCCTCAGTCCACTGCGGATACAATTCTTTACATATTATTATCCAGCAATCTCCATGTTTTTTGCATGTAATCTGGCGAGGATGCTGTTATATGTTTTTTATAATAATTAGCTTAAAATTTATATATTATTTAAATTAATGTTAATATAAAAATTATTTAAAATAATCAAATAACATAAAAAAACAACAGTTTAAGGATAATTTATGGGTAAAAGAGATATAACATTACATATATTACTAATAATGTGTCAAAATATTACAATTGTCTTTGTTAAATTATTTAACTAACACAATCATGCCAAAAATAATAACTTTGATTTTGAAATTCCTTACATTACATTGATACATTACAATTCAACAATTTAGTGATTTTGATTTATTAGGAACAATTATTATACAAATAATGAAAACAAATTAAAATATGTTGTTACAATGTAAGAATATTTAGATTCAACAATATATCATTTTTAAATTGTAAAATAAAACCAAAACTTACCAGACTAATGAGTTTTGAAACATCTAATTTCAATCTTTTATACCAAGCCATGTTAAGTCTTGTTAGTAAACCTTATAACCACAATGCTGTAGATCAATGGTTCAATCCAGATCGCACATGTTTAAATTTATGGCTTAACGGATGTGATGTTAATTAAGAATTTGGTGAGGTCACTTCCATCCTATAAAAGCTGCGTTTTAACAGACCAAAACCTAATTAAAAAGCAATTGAAACGCATGATTTTTATCGATGAGTGAAGTTTTGACGTTTCTCGTTGACTTCAATGTTAACCAAACGCAACCAAAATGGCAAAAACAATTGACATGCTGCTTTTCTGAACGCATGGTTTTTGCCCAAAATTATGCAAATTTGCCAATGCGTTTAGAAACACATAATGTGGACGAGAAATCAAGAATTTACATTGACTTTAATGGAAAATCGAAACGCATGCTTTTTGGCATGAAAACGCTGCAGTTCAAAACGGATCTAAAAAGCACCTGAAATGCAGGTGGAAACGCAAAGTGCGGACACAGCCTAAATCAACTAGGTTAAAA
Source organism: Anomaloglossus baeobatrachus (assembly GCF_048569485.1). Classification (NCBI taxonomy): domain Eukaryota; kingdom Metazoa; phylum Chordata; class Amphibia; order Anura; family Aromobatidae; genus Anomaloglossus; species Anomaloglossus baeobatrachus. The sequence goes on along the minus strand of NC_134353.1, from coordinate 596,316,774 downwards.
TCAGTAATACATACATTTTTTTGCATTGAAATGAATCCTAGAATACTTATAATGCATTCTCTCTTAAGGTATTTACACATGATAACCTATATATCCTGGCATACTTGCTTTAGAACAGGCTTCAGGAAAATGCCGTTTTTTTCCTGGTGTCTTTTTGGTCATGTTTATATTTTTACTACAACTTGGCCCTCGGCTTAATTTTTTTTTTTATTTCCTTTTATAGTTAAATACAGTGTGTATGTATAAATACACACACACACACACACACACACACACCCACACACCGTTTGGACACACCTTCTCATCTCTAGAACAACTATTAGGGTACGCTCACACGAGCGTGAAAATCGGACGAGTGCAATGCGAGAAATTCTCGCATTGCACTCTGACCAATGTTAGGCAATGAGGGCGAGCTGTTGGTCAGCTTTTCTCGCATCCAGATTCTGGATGCGAGAAAAGCGGCAGCATGCTGCGATTGTCTGCGAGAGCCGTATCTCTCGCACCCATTCAAGTGAATGGATGCGAGAGATACATCGGACTGCACTCGGATGTTATCCCAGTGCAGTGCGATCTACGCACAGGCTGACAGTGGAGGAGATGGGAGGATTAACCCCTCCCTCTCCTCCGCAGTGCTTGCACTCAGCTTCACAGCTGTGACCCGATCGCAAGATCGGGTTACAGTCGCATGACACCTGACTCACGCTCGCAGCAGAGCCTGAGCCGGGGGACATTAGCATATTGCATCCGATGCTCTCGCATCGGATGCCATACGCTCGTGTGAGTCCAGCCTTAAGAGGAGACTTTGTGCAGCAGGCCTTCATGGTAAAATAGCTGCTAGGAAACCACTGCTAAGGACAGGCAACAAGCAGAAGAGACTGGTTTGGGCTAAAGAATTAAGAGGAGAAAAAGATACTGCATAGATTGGGAAGCACACCCAACAATTATATTAATAAATAGGATTTTATTGAATTGCAAAAAACGTTAAAACACATTTAAAAACATAAAACCCACACCAGGGTATCTCCATGAATCATAAATAATGTGCAAAATATACACTGCAATCAGACAATTGTGCAATAACATAGGTCACAATATCCTAATAAATATATATGACAACATTGGAGTATGGGTCACCAACTCATCTGTTATATCAGGCCATTAAATGAGGTTTTTTTGGAATAATAATCAAAACACATCTCAACTGTGAGAAAGCTAACGGTTTAAAATAGCCCTAGTCAAGGTATATACTGACCAATGGTAAACCCATCTAAGCGTAACAACTCCAAGTAGTGGAGACCCTGGGATACGCCCCACGCGTATCGCCAATATGCTTCATCAGGGACAAACAGTGGTGCAAAATTCAATATCAAATCATCTTATATAGCATATATACGTAGTTAAATGTGACCTATAATCACCTGTGTGCTCTGGTCCGGACCAGCTGGGGCAAGTAGTGCTCCATATGTGCATAACGCCGGCCATGGTAACTCCAGCCCATGGTCGGCGCTGTGCAGGTATCTGTCAGTCAGAATCAAGTTCTGGCAGAGGCCGAGAGGTATCACAGACAGCGTGTGCGCCGTGCAGCCTGCCACGAAGTCAACGTCAGTGGTTGTCATGGAGACAAGGTGGGTGTAGAGAGATGAGGGATATAGATCGTGCATGCGTAGTGCAGTGAGGGGTCACGGCGTCAGTAGTTGTCAAGGCAGCATAAGCAGGAAGAAGAGCGACCAGACCGCAAATCTGCATGAACATGTGTGGGGTTTTTTCCATTTCCTTTTTTTCCCCATAGCAATGAGAGAAATCGTGGTATCATGTCATGAATAATTAAACTGACATGGAGAAACTGTTATTATTGCATTTATATCCACAGATCGATTATAGTGCTATGGAAAATATATGTTATTACATTTTTATGCATAGACAGAGTAAAGTGCTGTGGAAAGTATATAATGTATAACTCATATTCTATTGAGGTGCCATTCTGTGTGGTATACAGCCATTTAGTTCTGAGTAAATGGTTAAGCCCTGATGTCTTCAGTACAAATACAATCCAGATATATTTTTCAAAAAAGTTAATACAGTATATTGCATAATCACATAACACTGTCAGTAAGGTAGAATGCTATGATTAATACCTTACTATACATTATGATTAGAAAGCTAGGGTTCTATACTATCTCAGTATATTCAGATGGCGTGAATTGTTACAGGTTATGCCTACATTATTCAACCCAGAAAACCTGTAAAGAGAAGTTCCTCGTTTAGTCCAAATGGTGTGATGGAATTCAATCTAAAAATCCATCTAGATTCCGTTTGAAGTAGCTACTTGTGACAGGATCCCCCTCTTCCATTACCCTTGAATTTTTGTAGACCCAACACACGTATTCCTCTAGGGTTGGATTTGTGATGATAGAAGAAATGGGTAGCTATAGGTATAAGAGACTTACCCTTCTTTTGGTCCGAAGCTGCCAAATTAATGGTGGAAACATGTTTTTGGACCTTCTTCCTCAGTTCTTGTGAGGTCTGACCCACATATACCATGTTGAAGGGACAGATTAGTGCATAGATGACATTCTTCGATTTGCAATTAACATATGTTGTTAATGCATAATCCTTGGTGTCCTGTGGGTTACAAAATTTATATCGAGTTACCTGCATGAATTGACAGACATTGCAGTCTCCACAAAGGGTAGGAGCCTATGGGATAGTACCTTCTATTAAGTTTAGTTTGGGGATTCACAAAGTGACTACTCATTAACGTGTCTCTCATGTTCGGTGTCCTTTGGTCCTATAGGCCAAAATTCTTAAGGTGGCACGCAGACCTATTTTGGTGTTGACATTATATATTATTGATTATTAATTTGTTGACCATAGTCCTTGTGTGCAAGTGGGCTCATTTGTTGGACTCATAGATTGGGATGCTAGAGAAGCCGCCTGGCAGGCAAAAACAGGCACCCTATTTTTTTCAGAAGAATGCGGTATTGGAAACCTCAGATGAGTTATTATCATTACTTATGTCTGATCTCACAACGGCCTATAAGACCGGTATCTGCTTATGGTGGAATATACGCAGTTTAGAGGAGTATCTCAAGGCGGGTATTGCTCCTCGAGGACTGCGTGTATCCATCTTTCCCGCTTGGGAGCCCTCACTGGATTTTCAGGAGACATGGGAACAGGGGCTACTACAATGCTCAGGCATATTAATTAATATGCTTCTTGAGCATGATAGGATACTCCTGGCAACCACAATAACCAATATCAAGGATTTAGAGGCCAAATTAGCAAGAAATGGGGACACTACGCAGGTCACTACATTTCAACAGAAACTTAAAGAATCCATGGACAAATACGAACAGGAAATAATTGAAAAAAAGCGGAAAAAAATCAAAAGAGATCAAACGGACTTTGACAACAAGACCGCATTCAGATGGAGATATAGGGGCAACACCCGTAGAACATATCGTTCCAAATACCATGCAGACATCCATGACAGACAGAATATAGAAAGATCTAGTTCAAGTGATTTTTAATCAACTACCGGCAGGGAGGCAGACATCGGACCCGAAGAGGCAGGTGCCGTAGGCACAACAAAACAAAGGACGACGAGACCGAAAAAACAAATGGGACCATACAAGATCAGTGCTTGATCCAGGCGATAGACGGACCCACAAAAAAAAATCCATCCAGTCATATCCAGCAGGTAAGAGATGATACCTTACAGATCATAAATCTGTCCACGCATGTACTTTCTGAACAGTAAACCACAATATTGAAGAGAGGATTAACTTTCTCCCCTACAAATGGGTTGGATAAATTTGTGTTGATTAAGGATCTATATCACTTTTTGCCGTAACCTTGTTTTCCAGGTGATCTGAGGAACTGAGGAAGAGGGTCCAAAAACATGTTTCCACCCTTAATTTGGCAGCTTCGGACCAAAAGAAGGGTAAGTCTCTTACACCTATAGCTACCCATTTCCTCTATCATCACAAATCCAACCCTAGAGGAATACGTGTGTTGGGTCTACAAAAGTTCAAGGGTAATGGAAGAGGGGGATCCTGTCACAAGTGGCTACTTCAAACGGAATCTAGATGGATTTTTAGATTGAATTCCATCACACCATTTGGACTAAACGAGGAACTTCTCTTTACAGGTTTTCTGGGTTGAATAATGTATGCATAACCTGTAACAATTCACGCCATCTGAATATACTGAGATATGACTGCCTGGATTCAAGAACTGGAAGTGATATTTGAAAAATATATTTCCTTTGAAAAATTGGAGAAAAAATTCTTCTGCCTAGAAAGTGGATTCTATCTACGCACTAATAGAATTCGGAGACACTACAGGAGAAGAAAAAGGAGGGACCCGATACGGGACATTTTTGTGTTTGATATATGCAGGGGAAATGTGTATCATTAGACCATAATTACATAACACATTGTATGCTAGATCTCGAACCCTAGCTTTCTAATCATAATGTATAGTAAGGTATTAATCATAGCATTCTACCTTACTGACAGTGTTATGTGATTATGCAATATACTGTATTAACTTTTTTGAAAAATATATCTGGATTGTATTTGTACTGAAGACATCAGGGCTTAACCATTTACTCAGAACTAAGTGGCTGTATACCACACAGAATGGCACCTCAATAGAATATGAGTTATACATTATATACTTTCCACAGCACTTTACTCTGTCTATGGATAAAGTAATAATAACATATATATTTTCCATAGCACTATAATCGATCTGTGGATATAAATGCAATAATAACAGTTTCTCCATGTCAGTTTAATTATTCATGATACCACGATTTCTCTCATTGCTATGGGGAAAAAAGGAAATGGAAAAAAACCCACACATGTTCATGCAGATTTGCGGTCTGGTCGCTCTTTTTCCTGCTTATGCTGCCTTGACAACTACTGATGCCGTGACCCTTCACTGCACTACGCACGCGCGATCTATAACCCTCCTCTCTCTACACCCACCTTGTCTCCATGACGACCGCTGACGTTGACTTCGTGGCAGGCTGCACGGCGCACGTGCTGTCTGTGATACCTCTCTGCCTCTGCCGACACTTGATTCTGACCGACAGATACCTGCGCAGCTCCGACCATGGGCTGGAGTTACCATGGCCGGCGTTATGTACATATGGAGCACTACTTGCCCAAGCTGGTCCGGACCAGAGCACACAGGTGATTATAGGTCACATTTAACTATGTATATATGCTATATAAGATGATTTGATATTGAATTTTGCACCACTGTTTGTCCCTGATGAAGCCTATTGGCGATACGCGTGGGGCGTATCCCAGGCTCTCCACTACTTGGAGTTATTACGCTTAGATGGGTTTACCATTGGTCAGTATATACCTTGACTAGGGCTATTTTAAACCGTTAGCTCTTTCTCACAGTTGAGATGTGTTTTGATTATTATTCAAAAAAAAACTCATTTAATGGCCTGGTGTAAGAGATGAGTTGGTGACCCATACTCCAATGTTGTCACATATATTTATTAGGATATTGTGACCTATGTTATTGCACAATTGTCTGATTGCAGTGTATATTTTGCACATTTTTTGTGATTCATGGAGATACCCTGGCGTGGGTTTTATGTTTTTAAATATGTTTTAACTTTTTTTGCAACTCAATAAAATCTTATTTATTAATATAATTGTTGGGTGTGCTTCCCGATCTATGCAGTATCTTTTTCTCCTCTTAATTCATTGTGTATACTGCATGTGGCAGCACCCTGGCACAGTATGATGAAATTGCTGTGCACCTTCATGCTAAACAATTGATTTGTTTGGGCTAAAGAACACAAGGAATGGACATTAGACCATTGGAAATCTGTGCTTTGGTCTAATGAGTCCAAATTTGAGATCTTTGGATCCAACCACCATGTCTTTGTAGAAAAGGTGAACGGATGGATTCTACATGCCTGGTTCCCACCGTGAAGCATGGAGGAGGAGGTGTGATGGTGTGGGGGTGCTTTTGCTGGTGACACTGTTGGGGATTTATTCAAAATTGAAGGCATAGAGAACCAGCATGCCTACCACAGCATCTTGCAGCGGCGTGCTATTCCATCCGGTTTGCGTTTAGTTGGACCATCATTTATTTTTCAACAGGACAATGACCCCAAACACACCTCCAGGCTGTGTAAGGACTATTAGACTAAGGCTAGTTTCACACTTGCGTTGGACGGGATCCGTAGCATTGCGTTGTGTGACGCATGCAACGGATGCGTTGCATAAAGTGGCACAACGCATGCTACAGATTGTACAAAATAACGCAATCCGTTGTACGTTTTTTTCCTTGACTTTACACATCTGAGCATGCGCAGTTGTGTAAAGACAGCTGCGTTAACGGAATCCGTCAAATGACGGATCCTAACGGAATCCGCCACCATAGGCGTTCATTATAAAAACAACGGACGCTGACGGAATCCTGCAGGTTGCGTTTTTTTGACACTCCACCAAGTGCAGAAAAACGCTACATGCAGCGTTCCTTCCGCCCGACGCTCACTGATGGTCAGCGTCAAAACAACTGATGCGCTGTGGGGCGGATGCAATGCAAGACCATCCGTTGCTATCCGTAGCTAATAGAAGTCTATGAGGAATATAACGGTTTCCTGTAACGATTACCGTAATTCCTCAAGGCTGCGGATAGCAACGGATCCCGTCCAACGCAAGTGTGAAACCAGCTTTAGAAGGAGAGTGATGGGGTGCTATGCCAGATGACCTGGTCTCCACAGTCACCAGACCTGAACCCAATCGAGATGGTTTGGGGTGAGCTGGACCGCAGAGTGAAGGCAAAAGGGCCAACATGTGCTAAGCTTATTGGAAACTCCTTCAAGACTGTTGGAATACCATTTCCGGTGACTACCTCTTGAAGCTCAGCAAGAGAATGCCAAGAGTGTGCAAATCAGTAATCAAAGCAAAAGGTGGCTACTTTGAAGAACCTAAAATATAAGACATATTTTCAGTTGTTTCACACTTTTTTAAGTATTTCATTCCATGTTTTAATTCATAGTTGTGATGCCTTCAATGGGAATCTACAGTCCTTTTGGTACAGAGTACTTTTGGTCTGTAATATATATATATATATATATATATATATATATATATATATATATATAAAGCTGAATGTGTGTATGTGTGCGTGTATGTCCGGGATTGGCATCTGCACCGTCGCAGCTGCAACGACAAGCTTTTGAATACTCACACTTCTGGACCCCGAGAGTGTCATAGGCTATGTTTTGAGGCGAAACTTTAACCCCGCGCTTTACAGTTATTCACCAAAAAACCTGCCTCCATTAAAGCGAATGCAGCTGGGAGCCACAGTGCAGCCAGAACTTCAGAAGAATGTGCAGCCACGCCCTTATATGGAATGTTGGCATCTCACAATGCAGCCAGTTAAAGAGACAGACACAGACAGGGAAAGAGGCAGACACAGGCTAAGAAACAGACATAGACAGGGTAAGAGACAGACACAAAAAGACAGACACAGACAAAGAGACAGGGAAAGAGAGGGAAAGAGAGAGACAGGTTAAGAGACAGACAAAAAGACAGACACAGGGAAAGAGACAGACAGGGAAAGAGACAGATAGTGAAAGAAACAGACAGGGAAAGTGACAGAGATAGACAGACAGGGAAAGAGATAGATAGACAGGGAAATAGACAGAGACAGACAGACAAAGAGATATATACAGAGGGGGAGACAGACAGAGAATGGGAGAGTAACAGAGAGACAGTTACTATCCCGGGCAGCGCCGGGTGCTATGTTGTGAGGCGAAATTTTAACCCCGCGCGTTCCAATTTACCAATCAATTTTGACCCTATCTACATAATGGGGAAAAAGTGAAACAAAAAGGGTTGGGGGCAAATTGACAGCTGCCAGATGTGAACAAGGGGGACTTAAAGAATGAGAGCGATGGCGCCAAAGAGTATATACTGTACAGTTGCTAAGGTGGGGCCCTGACATGGGATACTCGCCACACTCGGGGATATGAACACACACACAAAATGCGCCACACACTACAACGTTCTTAAACACATATACCACCCTCAGCACACATTTGACCACACATACAGCAACCTCGTGACATAATCGCCCTAAAACACACACAAGTCTGGTATTATCCTTCAAAAATAAAAATCTGATTAATAAGCAGCCAAACTACAAGAACAACAAATGTACCATATAGGAAATACGGCAGCTGTCAGTCACATGACCTGTCTATTATGTGTATGTGTGAGCTAATATATATTGTCAGAGGGGAGGGCTTTCTGTTGCCTGGAGATTTATCAGGCTGCCAATAGCAACCAATCACAGCTTAGCTTCTATTTTGTTACAGTTAATTAATCTGAGCTCTGATTGGTTAATATAGGCAACAATTTAATAAGTACATTTCTATCTATTTATTTTGTGGTTTTTGTGTGCAGAATAAATTTTTGTTAATACAGTCTATTTTGTTAACAGCAGTTATTAACCCAGGTGAAGCCGGGTAGTACAGCTAGTATATATATATATATATATATATATACTAGCTGTACTACCCGGCTTCGCCCGGGTTAATAACTGCTGTTAACAAAATAGAGTGTATTAACAAAAATGTATTCTGCACACAAAAAGCACAAAACCAATACATATAAATGTAATTATAATGTCTGTCTCCCCCTCTGTAAATATTTCTCTGTCTCTCTCGCTCTATCTCTTTGTCTGTCTGTCTCTTTCTCCATCTGTCTCAATCTCTTTCCCTGTCTGTCTATCTATCTCTGTCACTTTTCCTGTCTGTCTCTTTCCCTGTCTGTCTCTTTCCCTGTCTCTCTTTCCCTCTTTCCCTCTGTCTCTTTCCCTGTGTCTGTCTCTTTATCTGTCTTTGTCTGTCTCTTACCCTGTCTGTCTCTTTCCCTCTCTTTCCCTGTCTGTCTGTTTCCCTGTGTCTGTCTCTTTGTCTGTCTCTTAACCTGTCTCTCTCTTTCCCTCTCTTTCCCTGTCTGTCTCTTTCCCTGTCAGTCTGTCTCTTTGTCTGTGTCTGTCTCTTTGTGTCTGTCTCTTACCCTGTCTATGTCGGTTTCTTACCCTGTCTGTGTCTGCCTCTGTCCCTGTCTGTGTCTGTCTCTTTCCCTGGCTGCATTGTGACACGCCAACATATTCTTCTGAATTTCTGGCTGCAGTGTGGCTCCCAGCTCTATTCACTTTAATGGAGGCAGGTTTTTTGGCGAATAACTGTAATGCGCGGGGTTAAAATTTCCCCTCAAAACATAGCCTATGATGCTCTCGGGGTCCAGACGTGTGAGTGTGCAAAATTTTGTGGCTGTAGCTGCGACGGTGCAGATGCCAATCCCAGACATACATACATACATACATACACACACACACACACACACACACACACACACACACACACATTCAGCTTTATATATTGGATATATAATGTCATGAGCAGTTAGATCATTTCTTTTAGCTACTTCATGGCTTTCAAAGTCTGAAACATTTAGAAGAAGTTGAAAGATGGAACATATACACAGCAAGTGGATTTGATACTGCTGTGCATGTTCATTTTTTTACATTCAGTATGTTATCAGGTGGGTTCTAGGCAGAATCCACTCGAAAACTACATTGTATGTATATACCCTAAAATGACTATTTCCACTACAATTTTGGGTACAGATGAGCTTCTAAAAAGACTTGTATACAACATCCTGAAAAGGTTATTGACATTAAGACATGACCAAAACAAGTTGCCATTTTTTACTCTCATTGCAAAGCATTTAGTTGAACAAGACTAACTAGATCTCACTAATGTTTCTTTCCCTTGATAATATTTTCTAATCCACTGACTTGGGATTGTACTCATCCATGTGTTTCATGTTAACAGCATTGTCATTGAACATTTTGAGCCATGCCAAACAAGTTATTTTTGATGAGCAATAAAGAAACAATGAGCAGAAACAATGGAGGACATTTAGAAAAGTTACATGGGAAGTTATTGTTATCATATAGCTTTGGTTGAGTATCATTGAGCTGAACCTGTAAAAAAACAAACTAAATCTTTATTACAACATTTTCTTGCATGATAGTGATGTGCCCACGGGGTCTTGGGGATTACTCGTCACCGTGCCGGTGTTGGTTTGCGATGTCACAGTGGACTGGCCTGGTTTCGTGACCCCGGAAACACACTGCAGTTGGAGTGCCGGGCTACGCTGTGATGGGCTTCAGCCGATCCCGGATACTTCGGAGGTCGAGGCTGGTGTTTTCTTTCTGTGAGTCGCCTTTCGACGGTTTCCCTCCAACCTAGCTCCTAGGCACGGAACGGGTCATGGGTGCTTTCCGCACTCCCCGCAAACCCTGGATCCCCCTTCCTTCTAAGAACTCGGGTCGAGCCTCCAGCTCCAGACCATGGGCCCCGAACTATCCGTGTCTTTGCTTGCTTGCTTCTGAGTCCCTTCTGATGCCTGCTGCATCCGAAGGTCTCTCCTGACTGACTTATGTGTGAGATGGCTCCTCACTTCCCCTGTTGGTGCTCCGCCTCCCGGGTTGCTGAACTAGAGGTCTCATACCTCATGATGGCCACCCGAGCACTTACCCTAGCCCAGTTCCAGTGGAAGAGCTCCCATGTTTGTGTTGGATGAGTGTATTGGTGATGATTACCGGTAATGACCTCCTCCGTATCCGAGATGAATACTGCACCTCGGGTGAGGCGCAGTACCCTGTGGCGCCTGAAGCCGCAGGGGCGCCACAATAGGTGTGTGAATATGGATTCACATCAGTATTTTCCTTGTGTGCTACCTCTGCTATCCAACATTGTGGCTTGTAACTTTATTCAAATGTTGATGATTTGTTTTAGTCATTCTACAAACTCCCAAATCCCAATTTAGTTAGAACATAGTTAATCTGAATTTCCAATCAATGACTTTTATGTAATTTCAATCAAACATTGCAGTCTCAATATCAACTTTGAGCAAGTGGGAAGACTAAAGCGCTGTTTACACGCTGCAACATCGCTAGCATCGGCCAGTGATGTTGAGCGCAATAGCACCTGCCCCCATCGTACGTGCGATAATGTGATCGCTGCCGTAGCGACCATTATCGCTACGGCAGCGTCACATGCACATACCTGCTCTTCAACGTCGCTCTGGCCAGCGAACTGCCTCCTTTCTAAGGGGGCGGTTCGTGCGGTGTCACAGCGACGTCACACGGCAGCCGTCCAATGGCAGAGGAGGGGCGGAGATGAGTGGGACGTAACATCCCGCCCATCTCCTTCCTTCCGCATTGCCGGTGGAGGCAGGTAAGGAGATGTTCGTCACTCCTGCAGTGTCACACACAGCGATGTGTGGTGCCGCAGGAACGAGGAACAACATTGCTAAAAAAAGAAAACGATTTTCTGTTTCAGGACAACCTCTCCGCGGCAAACGATTTTGACCGCTTTTGCGATCGTTTAAGGTTGCTCATAAGTGTCACACACTGCGATATCGTTAATGACACCGGATGTGCGTCACAAACAACGTGACCCCGATGATAATTTATTAACGATATCGTAGCGTGTAAACCCCGCTTAACATGTTGCCTGATCTACCAAACTCCCACACGGATATGAACTTTTTTGACATCTGATAAACATGTCATAAAAGCCAAATGTTGAAAAATGCCCCACACATCAAGAAAAAATGTACTTTATTATTTAGAGTAGTGCTTTTCAAAATGTGAGGTGACCATATATGAGGAATGGAATACCTTTCAGACGTCAGACTCAGGAAAACAATTTCACTGCCTCAGGACATGATGCCTAAAGAGGTTATACAAAAATTGTCATCTAATATATAAAGCTGAATGTGTGTATGTGTGTGTGTATGTCCGGGATTGGCATCTGCACTGTCGCAGCTACAGCCACAAAATTTTGCACACTCACACTTCTGGACCCCGAGAGCGTCATAGGCTATGTTTTGAGGGGAAATTTTAACCCCGCGCTTTACAGTTATTCGCCAAAAAACCTGCCTCCATTAAAGTGAATGGAGCTGGGAGCCACAGTGCAGCCAGAACTTCAGAAGAATGCGCAGCCACACCCTTATATGGAATGTTGGCGTGTCACAATGCAGCCAGGGAAAGAGACAGACACAGACAGGGAAAGAGGCAGACACAGACAGGCTAAGAAACAGACATAGACAGGGTAAGAGACAGACACAAAGAGACAGACACAGACAAAGAGACAGACTGACAGGGAAAGAGACAGACAGGGAAAGAGAGGGAAAGAGCGAAACAGGTTAAGAGACAGACACAGACAGGTAAAGAGACAGACAAAAAGACAGACACATGGAAAGAGACAGACAGGGAAAGAGAGGGAAAGAGACAGACAGGGAAAGAAACAGACAGGGAAAGTGACAGAGATAGATAGACAGACAGGGAAAGAAATAGACAGACAGGGAAATAGACAGACAGTCAGAGACAGATAGGGAAAGAGACAGACAGACAAAGAGAGACAGAGAGAGACAGAGAGAAATATACAGAGGGGGAGACAGACAGAGAATGGGAGAGAAACAGAGAGACAGTTACAATCCCGGGCAGCGCCGGGTGCTATGTTGTGAGGCGAAATTTTAACCCAGCGCGTTCCAATTTACCAATCAATTTTGCCCCTATCTACATAATGGGGAAAAAGTGAAACAAAAAGTGTTGGGGGAAAATTGACAGCTGCCAGATGTGAACAAGGGGGACTTAAAGAATGAGAGCGATGGCGACAAAGAGTATATACCGTACAGTTGCTAAGGTGGGGCCCCGACATGGGATACTCACCACACTCGGGGATATGAACACACACACAAAATGCGTCACACACTACAACGTACTTGAACACATATACCACCCTCATCACACATTTGACCACACATACAGCAACCTCGCCACATAATCGCCCTAAAACACACACAAGTCTGGTATTATCCTTCAAAAATAAAAATCTGATTAATAAGCAGCCAAACTACAAGAACAACAAATGTACCATATAGGAAATACGGCAGCTGTCAGTCACATGACCTGTCTATTATGTGTATGTGTGAGCTAATATATACTGTCAGGGGGGAGGGCTTTCTGTTGCCTGGAGATTTATTAGGCTGCCAATAGCAACCAATCACAGCTTAGCTTCTATTTTGCTACAGTTAATTAATCTGAGCTCTGACTGGTTAATATAGGCAACAATTTAATAATTACATTTCTATCTATTTGTTTTGTGGTTTTTGTGTGCAGAATACATTTTTGTTAATACATTCTATTTTGTTAACAGCAGTTATTAACCCGGGCGAAGCCGGGTAGTACAGCTAGTTATAAATATATTTCTAAGTACTTTTATTTAGCAAATCACACTTGTTTTGTATAGGGAAGTAATTTCTATAGTATATCATAAACATATACTGATGATCAAAAGGGTAACAATGTTTTGAACTTTTGACTTTCAGGTTCCATATCTCATCATCCACTACAGCTGTAAGTGTAAGGCTACTGTCATGATCCATGATCCAGGTCTGTATCGGCCGCTGTGGTTTGATTATTTCACCCAGCTCCGGCTTGGTCATGTCAGGGGTTAACTCCTCCCTGCCTCACTCTGGTTTCTGGGACACTATATCCGATTCAGTGCCAGTAATAGTTTATGCTCTGCACTGAGTGTTATTGGCTCTGGTGAGTTACCTGATCTGTCCTGCCTCCCAGCTATCTTGTTCTGACCCATACTCTCCTCGTTCCTCTGTCTGTCCAAGTCCCTGACTACCCGCTCCTGTCTACTGTGTACCCTTCCCTGTCTATATTATCCTGGTCCCGACCTGTTTGTCCTCCTCCCTTATTTGTACTTGGACTTCCCAGTATCTGACCTGTATCCTCGCTCCTAACTTTAGCTCCATCGCTCCATTCTGTTGCACACATGACTTCCCAGCTTCCAACCCTCGCCTGTCACCTGACCGCGATTTGATTATCCCTGTGATATTGACGAGACCTCCTGCTTCTCATCTGGTTTACTGACTACTCTTTTTGCCTCTGGTGGTTTGGCTGCTAACTGCACTCTGAAGCTACACGGTTTGTAGCTTCAGCTTCTCCCTCAGTACAGTGTGACATTATCACTGGTCCATACATTTTTTTCCTATGGACCCGTTACGTGCCCTTGCAGATCAGATGATCCAGTACTTGTCCATTGACCATAGAGCCCTTGTCTCTTCCCATAATCAACTCCAGGAGAAGCTTACTGTTGCAGTAAAGGCCTTCCAGGGTGCTATGGCACAGTCAGCCATTAGACAGCCTGATCCCATAGATGTATCATTACATTCTCCTGAACCCATGGTCATACTTCCAAATAAGTTTACCGGGGAGAAGGAGACAATTCACACATTTAGGTAAAGTTGTAAATTACTATTATCCCTCAGACCCCGATCCTCTGGGGATGAAAGTCAGCAGGTGGGGATAATAATTGTCTTGCTCATGGATGGACCTCAGACTTGGGCCTTTTCATTAGCTCCAACAGCCCCAGAACTTATGTCTGTTGATAGGTTTTTTGATGCCCTAGCACTTATTTATGACGAACCAGACCGAGCCATGGTGGCAGAAGACATGATCATGGGTCTCTCCCGGTGTAAACACACTGCTGAATGGTATTGTTGTGAGTTCAGGCAATGGTCTACGGAGGCTTCCTAGAATGACTCTGCTTTGAGATGGCAGTTCAGGAGAGGATTGTCTGATCATCTCAAGGACGCTCTGGGCACTTCATCCTCCACCCAGTTCTTTGGAGGAAGCCATAACCTAGGCAATACGTATGGATCATGTCAGACTACCACCAGGGGGAGCTGTAGCCCTGTGGAAAAAGACACTACACAGAGCTGAATCAGCATGGAGATGGACACACAGTGTGTGCTGGAGCACTGCCCTGCAGAGTCATCCAGAATACAGAGGCCACGGGGCGTGTGGGAAATGGTCAGGCAGGCCAGGTCATACACAGTACGGTGAGAAAGAAGACTGGAAGAACGAGCAAAAGCGGGGTCGAGGTCAGGCCGAGGTCAGTACCAGAGGACGCAACCGAGTGGGGAGGTAGGAGGAGGGGGAATGACTGGGGCTATTGTTGGAAGGAAAGAGGTGGGATGGAACACAGACAGAGCACAATCATAGGCAAAGCAGTGCTAAGCTTATAGCCGGCGATGGTTCACCAGAGATGACAGACTATAAAGCATCCAAGCTCTGGAAGTGAGGCCCGAGAGAAGGCTCCACCCCATAGCCATGTGGACGGGGAGGTGGAACTGTGACGCCCTGGGCAAGCCAGGGGTCACAGGTCATGACACCACCACACCCTACACCCCGGATAGGTACACCAAAGCTACACAAAAATCCTTGTTGCCTTCCTCCAGGGGCTGATGTCCACACCAGGGGGTGGGCCAGGCGGTTGGCTCCGCCCACCGAGGAGTTCACAGCCCTGGAGGCGGGAAAACCAGGCAGTTAAGCTAGGGAAGTAAAGGAGTAAACAGCTAAGACAGAGTTTGGAAGTAGAAAGAGAAAAGTGACAGCAAGAAGCCTGAAGTTGGTCCGGGTGTGTGCCCCGGACTGAGACAGCAAGGTTGACAGACGGCGGTGACCGTCTGCAGGAGAGATTGCTCGGAGGTTGCCGAAAGGACCGTGGACGGGTGGTGACCCGACGGTACCAGAGCGGTATACAAAGAACAGTCAGCACCAGGGCAGGGGCCTTTCGGATCCCGGCAAGGCTAGGAGTCGCCATAATTTGCCAAATCCGTCAGTGAAGGGGACCTCTGGGTCTCCCAACAACCAAGTCCCGATTGAAGGCAACAGTCCGACCGTTAAGGGGAGACACCGCCACCGCCAAGGCACCAGTTTCCCAGGGCCAGCGCCTGCGGGCAAGAGTGGGGCTCCTCCGGCCCATATCCAAGTCGGGGAGCGGGTTACCGGTGGGAATCCATCACTACCAAAGGACTTTACATAGGTGCAGGGAAGAGACCGTCACCGCTAACTGCAGGGAACATCAGCACCGTAGCCGTCCGAGGGACCCGTCCAACCAGCCGTTTGTTTACCGCAGACTGTGTCGTGATTACTGGCTGAGTGAGTACCCCGTGCCGTGCGGCACAGCGCTGCCCCTGCGACCCTGCACCTCCACAGGCCCCATAACCCGCCTGTCCACCATCCCAACCCCATCACTGGGCCCCGGGACCACCAAACCCCCTACCCACGGAGGGGCAAATCAACAACTGGCTGCTCCATACCACCACTCCCGGGATCCCCAGACAGAGCAGCGGTGGTGTCCACACCATCACCACAACCGTGGGTGGCGTCACGGACAATAAACTATCCCCACAACCAAAACCCCCTTTCACTCATGGGCGAGGAGCGCTGCTCGAGTCCCCGGGATCCGGCCCATCGCTCGAGCCACTGAGCAGCAGCGGGCCGCAGCAGCAGCGGCAGCCGGACCCGAGCAGTGGGAGAGCGCAACGTCCCCTCCTCCGCCCGCGACAACTTGGCGTTACGAACAGGATCTTACCGCTCTGCCGTTGGGTAGAGGTGCGCCTTGTGACCGCCGGAGGTGTCCGGCCGGAAAATTTGAGAAGCCGCCATCTTTGGCGCGAAGAGTTCCCGCTCGAGCGTCTTCTCGAGTAGCAGAGGCGCGAAGGCCAAAACCCCGCCCCGATAGAGGAGGGGCCGGAAAGAGGCTAAGGGGGACGAAATGGCGACTGAGTGCATGTGAGGTGGCTACAAAAGCAGGGACGCCAGGACCCTGTGGCCATCTTGTTGCTAGTTCCTGGAAAGCACGACTGCCGAGATGTCCGCTCCAGCTAATAACAGCGAGACCCCCGCACCCGGCACGGCGATGTGGTTGAGGGACCGGACCGTCCCGCTGAGTAATCGTCTGCAGGCCCACATGCAACTCCTCCTGGAGGAGTGGGAGACCGACATGGCGGACGTGGTGGCTGCTATGTGGAGACGCGAGGTGGAAGAGGATTTGGAGGAGCGGGTAAGAGACCCACGCCCCTGTATTCCTGAGGGATCGGCCATTGGAGCTGAGGAGCCCGGCCAGCTTCCGCTCACCCTGCCTCTCTTCCCGCTACCCGTGCTAGCTGCCGCCACTCCGCCACTAGGAGCGCTACCTGCCCAACCGGTAGCGATACCCTGCCAAGCCGCCCTGGCGGACCAGCCGGCTGCAGACGTCCAGGACGTCCCTGAAGTACACCAGGGGGAACCGCTAGGACCGCGGCCCCTTAACAGAATGGTGCCAGAAGTCTCGGTAGTGACCGTGCCGGATCCCGAGCCCGGGACCGTGGCCTGGATGAAGGCCCGGGTGATTCAATTCCACCAGCGTCAGCAGGATCAGATCTTCTGGATGATGGAGCAGTGGACCAACGAGGTGGAGATGCTGATTACAACTGCCCCGATGTACGGAGGGGGCATAGATGTAACAGAGTCGACTGGTGACCCACGTCCCTATGTCCTACCAGGACCGGCCGCTGCGGCTGAGGGGCCCGGCCTAGTCTCGGCCTATGCATCACCCTTGACGTTACTTATGGGGCGCCTCAGTGTAAACTCGCCTGATCTACTGCTCCGTGCTACTGCAGAAGAGTCTGAAGTGCTGGATGCTGGAGGCCAGGAGGCTGCGGCAGCTGGCGGTAACCCGCCTGACGCAGGAACAAGAGATGATGACTCCGGCCCCAGCCCCGGATCCACTGCTGAGTTTGAGGAGGCAAGTGAGCATTCCCGCTATGAAGGAGACCCAGTGGTTTTCCACATCCCACGTACCGGTGGAAATGGGTACCGGGTACCCCTGTCACAGCAGGCATGTCAGTGCATGTTTGATATGCTAGTAGAAGGGGATGGATCCGCCTTAGCTGAGGACTCTGAGTAGGGCAGTGGAGCACCATTGTCCAGTCCCCGTTGGGACCACCAGTGTGTGCGTTTGAAAAAGTTTGAAAGTTTGCAAAAGATGAAAATGTGTGATCAACCGAAGTTCACCTGATTCACCGTGATTGGAACCGGTCGTTGCCGGCATTGTTGTCCCCGTGGGGACCGCTTGAAAAGTTGCATAGGGAACTCTCTATGGACAAGCTCGTGAACTTGCAGGGCAACCACAAACGTTAAGTGGCTTGTAAATAAAAATGTTTTTGTTGCAGCACCGTTACCGCCTCCGGAGAGGCAGGTTGGAGGGAGGGCCCGCAGTAGAGCAGGCTGGGGCCCAGCCACCACAGGAACCGGTTGCTACCCTCTGGAGGGGAAGGACAGATCCCGCTCGGGTAATTTGGTTCAGGACTGGGGTCAAGGGGTGCTGCCTGTTTCTTAGAGGCAGCATCAGGGCCAGGTTACTTGGGTTTGAGAGAGCGGCAGCAGCAACCGTTTTAATGTTTAGTAACGTTTAAGCAAAGTACCTCCCGCTGTGGGATGATGTTTTTCTAATTGTTCAAATGTTTACCTTTTTCAGAAAAATAAAACCGGTGTTGGACGGGCAGCCCGCGGACGGTCTGCATTTTGCTAAGGGGGAATGTGACGCCCTGGGCAAGCTAGGGGTCACAGGTCATGACACCACCACACCCTACACCCCGGATAGGTACACCAAAGCTACACAAAAATCCTTGTTGCCTTCCTCCAGGGGCTGATGTCCACACCAGGGGGTGGGCCAGGCGGTTGGCTCCGCCCACCGAGGAGTTCACAGCCCTGGAGGCGAGAAAACCAGGCAGTTAAGCTAGGGAAGTAAAGGAGTAAACAGCTAAGACAGAGTTTGGAAGTAGAAAGAGAAAAGTGACAGCAAGAAGCCTGAAGTTGGTCCGGGTGTGTGCCCCGGACTGAGACAGCAAGGTTGACAGACCGCAGGAGAGATTGCTCGGAGGTTGCCGAAAGGACCGTGGACGGGTGGTGACCCGACGGTACCAGAGCGGTATACAAAGAACAGTCAGCACCAGGGCAGGGGCCTTTCGGATCCCGGCAAGGCTAGGAGTCGCCATAATTTGCCAAATCCGTCAGTGAAGGGGACCTCTGGGTCTCCCAACAACCAAGTCCCGATTGAAGGCAACAGTCCGACCGTTAAGGGGAGACACCGCCACCGCCAAGGCACCAGTTTCCCAGGGCCAGCGCCTGCGGGCAAGAGTGGGGCTCCTCCGGCCCATATCCAAGTCGGGGAGCGGGTTACCGGTGGGAATCCATCACTACCAAAGGACTTTACATAGGTGCAGGGAAGAGACCGTCACCGCTAACTGCAGGGAACATCAGCACCGTAGCCGTCCGAGGGACCCGTCCAACCAGCCGTTTGTTTACCGCAGACTGTGTCGTGATTACTGGCTGAGTGAGTACCCCGTGCCGTGCGGCACAGCGCTGCCCCTGCGACCCTGCACCTCCACAGGCCCCATAACCCGCCTGTCCACCATCCTAACCCCATCACTGGGCCCCGGGACCACCAAACCCCCTACCCACGGAGGGGCAAATCAACAACTGGCTGCTCCATACCACCACTCCCGGGATCCCCAGACAGAGCAGCGGTGGTGTCCACACCATCACCACAACCGTGGGTGGCGTCACGGACAATAAACTATCCCCACAACCAAAACCCCTTTCACTCACGGGAGAGGAGCGCCGCTCGAGTCCCCAGGATCCGGCCCATCGCTCGAGCCACCGAGCAGCAGCGGGCCGCAGCAGCAGCGGCAGCCGGCCCCGAGCAGTGGGAGAGCGCAGCGTCCCCTCCTCCGCCCGCGACAGAACCATGACAGATCAGAGGCTGTGGGAGAGAGAAGTGACCCAGCGGGAATTCTCATTATGCCCTGTTAAACCCAAGGTTGTTCCACATACGGAGCCCATGGAGGTTGGTGCCACAGATTCCAAGGAAAAAGAGAAGAGATGGCAACAAGAGAGGAAATTACAGTGGGTACAGAAAGTATTCAGACCCCTTTAAATTTTTCCCTCTTTGTTTCATTGCAGCCATATGGTAAATTCAAAAAAGTTAATTTTTCTTCACATTAATGTACACTCTGCACCCCATCTTGACAGAAAAAAACCCCAGAAATGTAGAAATTTTTGCCAATATATCTCCTCCCTGCCTTACTTTTGTTTCCGGGACAAAATATCCTGGTGCTGCACCTCCGGTTCAGTGCCAGTGATAGTTTATGCTCTGCAGTGTGTTACTAGCTCTGGTGAGTTACCTGATTTGTCTTGCCTCCCAGCTACCTTGCTCTGAACCGTACTCTCCTCATTCATCTGTCTGTCCCAGTCCCTGACTACCCTCTCCTGTCTACTGTGCACTGTCTGTCTTATCCCAGTCCTGACCTGTTTGTCCTCCTCCCTCTGTTGCACACGTGACTTCCAGGCTTCCAACCCTCGACTATCACCTAAACACAATTTGATTATCCATGTGCTATTGACAAGACCTCCTGCTTCTGACCTGGTTTACTGACTACTCTACTGCCCTCTGATGGTTTGCCTGCTAACTGCACTCTGAAACTACACTGCTTGTAGCTTCAGCGTCTCCATTAGTACAGTGTGACAGCTACCTTCATTTTATAGACAATCATCTTGACTATTTCATATATAAACTTGACTTGCAACTATTTAGCATATGAGTAGTTACTGGTTTTCGCCTAAAAAAAAATATCTAAATTTTAATTTGTAGTATTTTATCAGTATTTTGTAATTCCATCTTTTGGCTTTCAACATTGCCTGAATCCTTCTGGGTATACGTTGCATCAGATTCAATCATGTCTCTACTGAAATCTGATGCCAGCTCTCTTCTACATGTTCCCGATATAGGTGCATACTGGTCGACTTGGGTATGAATACAGCTTTTTCTTTAACTTTGCCCATAAGTGTTCTAATGGGTTGAGGTCTGGGGACTGTGGGGACCGATCTAACATCTCTACTTAATTGTCATTAAATCATTTCTTCAATATCTAGACATTTGCTTGGGGTCATTGTCCTGCTGGAATACTATGTTGTCCTTTTCATACCCTTAGTACTCAAGGGTACAAAGTAAGTTGTCTTGGAAGATACTCACATATAGCTCAGCATTGAGAACACCATCCATACTGGTCAACTATCCAATGCCTTTGGCTGTGAAACAACCCCATATGATCAGGTTTCTATGACTGAACTTGATAGTTCCTTCAATTTGTCGATCCGTTAGCCCCTTTTTCTTTTAGACCTATTCGTTTCTTCCGGACTTAACTTGAGCTGACGCTTCTTATGACGCTATTAAGGTCGAGGCTTCTTTACCTTTTTTTGGGCCACCATTCCAAACTGTGATGTGCATTGTACAGTGCTTGCTTGGATATCTGTGATCTCACTATTATGAAGCATGCAAGCCACGTCCACTGCCTTGTTTGTTACACCAGAACTAATAGCCCTTGTGATAAGCCAACTTATTGACTCCGATATTTTGCCTGGATGTCCACCCCGCTGGATGATGCTGTTTCTCTTTTAAAACCTTTTTCATGGCTGCTCCTCGATTCATGACCTTTTGCTTTAAAATCAACCTAATAACTCATTATTTATCTGTTAGGGAATGTGATAACAGGTTGTAGTGTGTAGTATGCAGAAATAAAAAGATTTTTCAAACATCAGGAGCACAACAGTAATAATACAGTGATATGACTCGAATCTGCATAACTAATAATATGATAAATAGTTGCAAGTCAAATTTATTTATGGGCATGCCAAGATGATTGTCTATAAAATGAAGATAGTCTCAAGCTCAAAGCTGTAGTAGATGGTGAGATATGGAGTTTGAAAGTGAAAAGTTCAAAACATTGTTACCCTTTTGCTCATCAGTGTAACTGGAACCACTATTAAGACATTCTGATCTAATACCAGAGATTACAAGTTTCCTGAAGGAAGAAGAGGCGGCTCACACTGCGATTCACCCTCTCTTTCTGATCTGATACTAGGGATACAAGTTATACTGAAGTAAGAAGAGGCTGCTAACACTGCTGTTCACCTTGTCTTTCTAATCTAATCCTGGAGATACTAGGATTGCTGAGGTAATAGTGGCTGCTCTAAATGCTCTCCACCCTGTTTTTTTTACCTAATAGTGGAGATACTAGGGGTGCTGACAAAAGGATACTAGGGCTGCTCACACTGCTGTCCACCCTGTCTTTCTGACCTAATAATGGACATAACAGGGGTGCTGAGAAAAGAAGAGTCTATTCACACTGTTTTTAACACGTTTTTCTGTATTATACTGTAGATCCCAGGGGAGCTCAGCTAAAAAGAGGCTGCTACCACTACTGTCTACAATATCTTTATGATATAATAGCGGAGATAACAGGGAATCTGAGGTAAGAAGGCGCCACTCCCACCACTTTCCACCCTCTTTTTGATGGACTGGAGATACAAAGAATACTAAAGAAAAAAGAAGCTACTCAAACTGCTGTTCACCCTATCTTTTTTATCTAGGGAGCTCACACTGCTGTCTACTCTGTTTTTCTCATCTAATGCGGAGATACCAGGAGCACTGATGAAAGAAGAGGGAGTTCACACTGCTTATCACCCTGGATTTCTGATCAAATATTGGAGATATCAGGGGTGCTAAGGAAAGTAGAAGCTGCTCACATTGATGTCTACCCTGTCTTTCTGATCTAATGCTGCAGATACCAAGGGAGCGTTTGTAAGAAGAGGAAGATTTCACAGCTTCCAGCCTGTCTTTCTGATCTAATCCCAGTGATGACAGGTTAGAAACTGCTTACAGTGGGACTGGAGTTGAGAAACACTGCCTTACACTAATGTCCACTCTATAATTCTGATCTAATACGGGAGATACCTGTGAGGCTAACAAGAAAAAGCTGCATTCACTGCTGTCCACCCTGTCTTCCTGATCTAATACAAGAGATATAATGGGTTATGAGGTAAAAAAAGGGCAATCATACTGGAAATACCATGGGTGCTGGGGAAAGAAGAGACTGCACACATTGCGGATTACCCTGTCTATCGTATCTAATACTTGATATGCCAGGGGTGCTGAGATGAGAAGAGGATGTGTTCATACAGATATCCAGCCTGTCTTTCTGATATAATCTTGGAGATGCAAAGAGTGCTGAGGCAAGAAGAGGAAGCTTACAACCTGTCTTTCTGATTAATACTAGTGATATTGGGGCTTGATGAAGAGACTTCTCCCCTTACTGTCCACTCTATAATTCTGAACTAATATTGGAGATACCTGTGGGGCTATCATAAGAACAGGCTGCGCTCATGGCTGTTCATCCTGTCTTTCTGATATAATACTGGAGATACCAGGGGTGCTGAGGAAAAAAGGGGGCACTCATACTGCTGTCCACCCTGTCTTTCTCATCTAATACTAGATATACCAGGGATGCTGAGATAAGAAAAATGTTGCTCACACCGGTGTCCATCTTGTCTTTTTGATCTAATACTGGAGATACCAGGGATAGGGAGGTTAGAAGAGTATAGGTTACCTCTAGGTCATAGCAATTTAGTTTCCTTCTACACGTATTCACATGCACGTCTTAGGCTGCTTTCACACTATGTTTTTTTAACATGCGTCATGAATGTTTTTTAACGCAAAAACAGATCCAGTGCAAATGCGTTTTCATTTCGATACATTTGCAATGGACTTGCTTCAACATGCGTTCACATGCGTTTACGTGTGTTATAGTGAAGATCCAGTGACTTGCAGTTTTTTAACTTTTTTTTAAAAACGCTACTTGTAGCATTTTTGAGATGCGTCCAAATACTGTTTTTCACTGGATCCTGACTATACTGCACGCAAACGCATGTGAACGCTGGCATGCTGATAGACAGGATCCTGCTTGCTCTACTGAGCATGCCCAGAAACCAGCCCGTCGTGATCAGTCTCTCTTCCCCTCCCTCCCTCTCTCCCCCTCCCTCTCTCTCTCTCCCCCCCGCCTGAGAGCGGCGGACACTCGTAACCAAGGTAAATATCGGGTAACCAAGCAAAGCGCTTCTTAGTTACCTGATGTTTACCTTTGTTACATGTGCAGGGAGCTGACTCCTAGCAGCTGTGGACGCTCGTAACCAAGGTAAATATTGGGTATTCAAGCAAAGCACTTCACTTAGTTACCCGATATTTACCTTGGTTACAGCTTACCGCAGCTGTCAGATGTCGGCTCCCAGTCTTTCACGTTCAGTTCCCCTCACTCCCGATCACATGACTCCAATGCCCGCCCATAAACTTCAAGTGACAGGATCCTGCAAAATAAAACATGCGTTTGCATGCGTTTTTCTCTGCAAAAACAGGATCCGCTTTTGCAACAAAAAAACGTTCATGACGCATGCTAAAAAAAACGTAGTGTGAAAGCAGCCTTATCATTCTAGGACATGTTTTTGTCAGTAGAATATTTTTCTGTTCTTTAGTAAAATAGTGATATAGTACAATAGTGAAGTTGATTACTTTCCTAGACCAAAAAAAGTGTGGTTTGCTAATTAAAGGCAATTAGGAATACAATTGTGTTTTCTTTCATTCGTTTTTCTTTTTTTCAGGGAGCCCCTTTTCATTTATAAGAGTGATATTCTCGTTTCATGTATATAATTATTCATTAGCCAGTCTATGGTGATGCTGAAGTGGATGGCATGAAACTTGTTGTAATTCTTCTATTTGACAAAATAAAAACTGTTAAATCGGTGATACTTAATATACGTTTTCACTCTGATGATGCTAGACCTGGTAAAAGGTACCTCCTTTTACATCTTGGGTACCGCCACCAGCAAAAGCATTCTTCAACTCTGTGGAAAATGCCAATGTCACTCATTTTGGTAAAGGTTTGATATTTCTTTATATATACAGTATGTTCTCGCTGAATGTTATACATTTCTTTTTAACATTACAATCATTTATGTAAACTCTTTCATTACAATTTCTTCATTCCATGTGAAACAGGTTAGTATTATTTTGAACTTTTGCACCAACAACTATTTCTTAATTTTCCTCTATTGTATTTTTTGTAAAGCGGGTAGCAATTAGTGTGGGGCTAGAGAAGAATTACGGTAATTCTTGTTCTTCTGGTTTATTTTGTTTGCTGAGTTCCATTGTAATCTTTAACCCCTTAGTGACAGGATCAATTTTGTCCTACCTGACCAAGCCCTAATTTTCAAGTCTGACGTGTTAATGTATGTGGTAGTATTTTTAAAAGGCTTCCACATATCACGGTGATTGTAAGATTTTGCTTGTGATAAATGTGCTTTATTATAATGGTAAATTTAGGTTGCGATTTCTTGTGTTTTTTTATTCAATTATCTGAACCTTCACAAAAATTATGAAAAATATGAATTTTTTTTTGGCAACTGAATATATCTACCCTTAAAGGGAACCTGTCACTAGATTTGAGGCCTATAAGCTGCGGCGACCACCAGTGGGCTCTTATATACAGCATTCTAACATGCTGTATATAAGAGCCCAGGCTGCTGTGTAGAACGTAAAAATCACTTTATAATACTTACCTAAACGGTCACTGCGGTGGAGTTGGGTCATATGGGTATCTGCGTTCTCCAGTGCTGGCGTCTCCTCTTTTGGCCATCTTTGTCATCCTTCTTCTGAAGCCGGGGTGCATGACACGTCCTATGTCATCCACACTCGCCGGCATTGAAGACCGGCGCAGACGCACTTTGATCTGCCCTGAGCAGGGCAGCTCAAAGTATTGTAGTGCGCCTGGGCGGAACCGGCGAGTGTGGATGACGTAGGGCGCGTCATGCACTCAGGTTTTCAGAAGGAGGATGAAGATGAGCGAAAGAGGAAGCGTCAGCACCGGAGAACGGAGACACCCATTTGACCTAACTCAACCCAGGCGCGACCGTTTAGGTAAGTATTATAAAGTGATTTTTACGTTCTACACAGCGGCCTGGGCTCTTATATACAGCATGTTAGAATGCTGTATATAAGAGCCCACTGGTGGTGGCCTCAGCTAATAGACCCCAAATCTGCTGGCAGGTTCCCTTTAAACTAGATAGTCATATCACACAAAAATTGTAATAAACAGCATTTACAGCTTGCATACTTTACATCAGCATCAAATTTCAAACATCCTTTTATTTTCTAACAATGTTATAAGTTTTATCCCTTTAGTGACGGATCCAATCAAGACATTAATAACCAGGCCAAGTTTTTGAATTCTGACCTGTGTCACTTTATCAGAATCTGATATGCTTCTCTATAATTGCCTGAATTTTTTTTTAACTCTGACCAGTGTCAATGGCTCCCAGTGATTCTGAGACTGTTTTTTGTGACACATGTTGCTTTATGTTAATGGTAAATTTAGGTTGATATTTTTGCATTTATTTGTGAAAATATTGGCATTTTGGTGAAAATTTTGAAAATTTCACAGTTTTCAAAATTTCAATATCTTTGAACCAGTTAGTACAATAAAAATCAATAAATAACATTTATCATTTGTCTACTTTACATCTACATCATTCTTCATATGTAATTTTATGGATTTTAGACGGGTTAAGCTTTAGCAGCAATTTTTAATTTTTTTTCAAGAAATTTACAAAACCTACTTCTTTAGGAACCTATTTAGATTTAAATTGACTTTGAGGGGCCTATATATTGGAAACTCCTCCAAAGTGATACAGTGATGCAGTGGAAATGAAAAATGCAAAATAGAGTGAAAAGATGAAATGCAATTTTTACTCAAACATGTTGCTTTAGCCCCAGTTTTTTCACTTTTATAAGGGTTAACATGACAAAGTGGACCCTAGTATTTGTTACCCAGTTTCTTCTGAGCGTGCTAATACCACACATGGTCATAAAACTCTATTTAGAAAAATGGCCGTACTCAGAAGGGAAGGAGAACAATTTGCATTTTTAAACATAAATTTGGCTGAAATAGATTGCGGGCACCATGTTGAATTTGTAGGGCCCTAAGGTGCCTGAACAGCAGAAATCCCTCCCAAGTGACCCAATTTTGGAAACTACACCCCTTAATGATTTTATCCAGAGGTACAGTGAGCATTTTGAACACACAGATACTACACCAAATTGATAACATTAGGTCATCATATTGAAAATTTTTATTTTTTTCACAAATAATGTTGATTTAGCCCAATTTTTATAACTTTTGTTTGAGGTAAAATGAAAAAGTAGATGACAGTTTTTTACCCACTTTATTCTGAAAACGGCAATATCCCATAATTAGTCAAAAAGTTCTCTTTGGACAAACAGCAGGGCTCATATCAGAAGGAGCAATATTTGAATTATGGAACACAAGTTTGGCTGAAATAGATTGTGGGCACCATGTCGTATTTTCAGGGCCCCTAAAGTACCTAAACAGCAGAAACTCCCCACAAGTCACCCCATTTTGAAAACTACACCAATCAATGATTTTATCCAGGGGTACAGTGAGCATTTTGAACACACAGGTACTACATAGAATTTGATAACATTAGGTCATGTGAAAATTTTTCATTCACAAAAATGTTACTTTAGCCAAAATTATTTTACTTTTGCAAGAGGTAACATGAAAATGTGGACCTACAGTTTGTTTCTCACTTTATTCTGAGAGCAGTGATAGCCCACATTTGGCCAAAAAGTTCTGTTTGGACAAGGAGCACCTGTGGTATAAGAGGTAGATGAACTAACATTGAGACACAGGCTTCAGTACAATATATGGGGGAGTTTCCTCACCCTAACAGTTTAGATCATGGTCTTCTTTACAGCTGAAATGTACTATCTATTACATACACTATTTCATATATATATATATATATATATATATATATATATATATAATATATATATATATATGCCGCCCCCACGTCAGCAGCCGGGCTGCTCGGATCTGCATCCGTGGTGGCTCGAGGGGCGTCCGGACCCGGGGGTCGTGCGGCCACTCGAATAAGGGGGGTATTTACAGAGGATGGTGTATTTAGAGTTCGTGACGCCACCCGTGGTGTGTGGTAAGGCGGAGTACCACTGCTGCAGCTGGGAGTACCCAGTGGCGATGGAGTGGGCAGCCAGGTGTTTAACACCTCCATGGGTAGGGGGGATGCCCCGAGACTCGGTGATGGTGGTGGGACATGCTGTTGGGGAGGTAGGGGTCACTTGCGTACTCACTCAGTCCATAAAGCTGACACCGACAACTTAGTAAACCAAAGTTCTGGACACCGCTGCCGCTGAGGGGGGAGCACGTTTGGATCCCATTTCTGCTGGTGTTGTCTGATGATCTGTGACCTTTCCCTTAGCACCTTGTTCTCTTCTAGTTGGCCCCTATAGCTTGTAACTAATCGGGTCCTGCTCCCCAGTGTGGCTAACTGAGGGAGCTTGCTCTCAGGGTTCATGCTTGAGATTTTCTGGACCGTTTTAGTGGAAAGTCCTATCCCCCTTGTTGCGCTAGTACCCCGATATTGGAGCGGGTGGAGAGCGTATCTTGAAGGCTCTGTTCTCGTCGTCTGAATTGTCAGGTTGCCTGAAGCTACTCCCTGACCTAGGGTCCACATACCCCGTCGTGCCCTGGTCCCAGCCCAGTGATGGTACAAGGCCGCCGGCTGTCCTTCACAACAATACCATGCCCCTTGTCACAGCTGGAGCATTGTATATAGGAGCTGAAGGTTCTGCTGTCGGGGTGGGAGTAGGCAGCTCAGCGTCCGCCGAGGATGGGGTTAGTGGCTGTGGAGTGCTCACCGGGAGCAGCGGTGGTCCGGATCCTACAGCCGCATCGGCCGGATTAGGTAATC
Organism: Anomaloglossus baeobatrachus; assembly: GCF_048569485.1. Classification (NCBI taxonomy): domain Eukaryota; kingdom Metazoa; phylum Chordata; class Amphibia; order Anura; family Aromobatidae; genus Anomaloglossus; species Anomaloglossus baeobatrachus. The sequence goes on along the minus strand of NC_134353.1, from coordinate 596,288,124 downwards.
AACGGGGACTGGGTAACCGCTTACCCTCTCTTCACGTGGGATCGCAATCTCACGGGCTCGCACCGCCATCACCAGGCTCCTCATGTCATCCCTCCAGTGGTCCAGTATAAACAGGAACTGCGTCCACATTCTCCTGCACAGCTGCTCTGTCTCCTCGATCCAGGTCGCGGTCCCAGGAACAGCACGCTCCGGTGACCAATCTCGCGCAGTCGCCATCTTGCCTCTGTGCTGTCCGGGAACATTATCGCAGAGTCCTGGAGTCCCTACTTCTCTACCACTGCTGCTACATGCTGTCACGCCCCCTCGGTTTTCACTCAGCACTCCTCTCGATGCTGTGGTCTTCTGGGAACTTCCGGTTCCGGCCTCACACTCAGGACAAAGGGCAGGGCTTCTGTTTCGCGCGCTTTCTTGGGGAAGATGGCATTTTGGCGCGAAAAGATAGTGGAAGATGGCAGAATTGGCGGGAAAAAGGATCTTGACTCGCGGTTTTTGGTTTAACAAGGCACACGTCACCCAGGTAAGTGGGTCCTGCTCATATCCTGCTCATGACGCCAGGTAATTTCGAGGTGTGCTGCCACCATGTCAGCAGCCGGGCTGCTCGGATCCGGATCCACAGTGGCTCGAGGGGCATCCAGACCTGGGGGTCATATGGCCACTCGAATAAAGGGGGTATTTACAGGGGATGGTGTATTTAGAGTTCCGGACGCCACCCATGGTGTTTGGTAAGGTGGAGTACCACTGCTGCAGCTGGGAGTACCCGGTGGCGATGGAGTGGGCAGCTAGGTGTTTAACCCCTCCACGGGTAGGGGGGGGATGCCACGGGACTCGGTGATGGTGGCGTGACGTGCCGTTGGGGAGGTAGGGGTCACTTGCTTACTCACTCACCATAAAGCTGATACCGACAACTTAGTAAACCAAAGTTCTGGACACCGCTGCCGCTGAGGGGAGAGCACGTTTGGGTCTAGTTTCTGCTGGTGTTGCCTGATGATCTGTGACCTTTCCCTAGGCACCTTATTCTCATCTAGTTGGCCCCTATAGCTGGAAACTAATCGGGTCCCGCTCCCCAGTGTGGCTAACTGAGGGAGCTGGCTCTCAGGGTTCACACTTGGGATTTCCTGGACCATTTTAGTGGAAAGTCCTATTCCCCTCATTGCGCTAGTACCCTGATTTTGGAGCGGGTGGAGAGCAGATCTTGAAGGCTCCATTCTCGTCAGTTGAATTGTCAGGTTGCCTGAAGCTACTCCCTGACCTAAGGTCGACGTATCCCGTCGTACCCTGGTCCCCGCCCAGTGATGGTACAAGGCCGCCGGCTGTCCTCCATTACAATACAGTGCCCCTTGTCACAATCCACTGCCACCGGGGGTCCAGCTCTTACCAGGCCCAGACCACCGTCTGCTACCTAGTACTTCCAAGGAGCCCAGCTCCTAACCTCTCTCCTTCCCTTCCAACACTACACTGGCCTGCTCCTGACACTCCTGACCTGCCCTTACCAACCCCAAAGTGGGCGACCCTATTCCACTCAGGCCGTCCACTGGTGTGTCTGGTGGGTATGGTGCAGAGTGTTCCTAAGATTTTGATTAGCTGGTTTTGGCAACACCATTGGTTAGGGACCCATAACCAAAGAGGAGGCGGATATTGCACATAAGGGCAGATTGCACAATACCATGTGACGACAATACAATACAGACACACCTTCTCATTCAAAGAGTTTTCTTTATTTTCATGACTCTGAAAATTGTAGATTCACATTGAAGGCATCTAAACTATGAATTAACACATGTGGATTGAAATACTTAACAAAAAATTGTGAAACAACTGAAAATATGTCTTATATTCTACGTTCTTCAAAGTAGCCACCTTTTGCTTTGAATACTGCTTTGCACACTCTTGGCATTCTCTTGATGAGCTTCAAGAGGTAGTCACCGGAAATGGTTTTCACTTCACAGGTGTGCCCAGTCAGGTTTAATAAGTGCGATTTCTTGCCTCATGAATGGGGTTGGGACCATCAGTTGTGTTGTGCAGAAGTCTGGTGGATACACTGCTGATAGTCCTACTGAATAGACTGTTAAAATTTGTATTATCACAAGAAAAAAGCAGCTAAGTAAAGAAAAATGAGAGGCCATCAGTACTTCAAGAAATTAAGATCAATCAGGCCGAAAAATGGTGAAAACTTTGAAAGTGTCCCCAAGTGCAGTGGCAAAAACCATCAAACACTACAAAGAAACTGGCTCACATGAGGACCGCTCCAGGAAAGGAAGACCAAGAGTCACTCCTGCTTCGGGGGATAGGTTTATCCGAGTCACCAGCATCAGAAATTGCAGGTTAACAGCAGCTCAGATTAGAGACCAGGTCAATGCCACACAGAGTTCTAGTAGCAGACACATCTCTAGAACAACTGTTAAGAGGAGACCTTGTGCAGCAGGCCTTCATGGTAAAATAGCTGCTAGGAAACCACTGCTAAGGATAGGCAACAAGCAGAAGAAACTTGTTTGTGCTAAATAACACAAGGAATGGACATTAGACCAGTGGAAATCTGTGCTTTGGTCTGATGAGTCCAAATTTGAGATCTTTGGATCCAACCACTGTGTCTTTGTGCGCAGCAGAAAAGGTGAATGGATGGACTCTACATGCCTGGTTCCCACCGTGAAGCATGGAGGAGGAGGTGTGATGGTGTGGGGGTGCTTTGCTGGTGACATTGTTGGGGATTTATTCAAAAGTGAAGGCATACTGAACCAGCATGGCTACCACAGCATATTGAAGCGGCATGCTATTCCATCCGGTTTGCGTTTAGTTGGACCATCATTTATTTTTCAACAGGACAATGACCCCAAACACACCTCCAGGCTGTGTAAGGGCTATTTGACTAAGAAGAAGAGTGATGGGGTGCTGCGCCAGATGACCTGGCCTCCACAGTCACCAGACCTGAACCCAATCGAGATGGTTTGGGGTGAGCTTGACCGCAGAGTGAAAGTAAAAGGGCCAACAAGTGCTAAGCATCTATGGGAACTCCTTCAAGACTGTTGGAAGACAATTTCTGGTGACTACCTCTTAAAGCTCATCAAGAGAATGCCAAGAGTGTGCAAAGCAGTAATCAAAGCAAAAGGTGGCTACTTTGAAGAACCTAGAATATAAGACATATTTTAAGTTGTTTCACACTTTTTTGTTAAGTATTTCATTCCATATGTGTTAATTCATAGTTTTGATGCCTTCAATGTGAATCTACAATTTGCTCCACCCACATGCTGCCAGCCAAAATATATTTATAAATATAAATATATAAATATATTTTGCACTTAGTTGGAATGACCTTTTTTATGAATTTTGAATAAAGAATCTTTTTATTACGTCGGTGCTGGATCTTCTCTCCTCCCCTCCTCCTCTTAATCTGACTGATTATTCAGCTGTGGTAGCCAAACCACTTGATCCGTGCACCAGACCAGAAGTTGGAGAGACCTGCTTTGGAGTGATGAGCTGAACTAAATTCCTTATTTGTGTTTAACAATATTTTGAACTGTTGATGTTCAGGCTCCAAATCTCACCATCCACTGCAGCTTTGAGCGTGACACCCTCATTTTATAGATAATCATCTTGGCTATCTCATATATAAATTTAACTTAAAACAACTATTTAACATATGATTAGCTATGCAGATTATTGTCATGTTACTTCATTGTTACTGTTTTGCTCCTGGTGGTGGAAAAACAATTTCTTCCTGTATACTACAAATTACAACCTGTTCTCACATTCCCTAATAGCTCACTGTGTTAAGTTTATTCCCAAGTGAAAAGTCACTAGTTCAGGAGCAGCCATGAAGATTTCTCAAGAAAAGGGAAACATAACTAATCTTTTACCAAAATAGTTGGAAATAAAATGGTTGGAAGTAAAATTTATGTATGAGATAGCTGAGATGATTGTCTCTAAAATGTGAGTAGTCTCACGTGCAAAGCTCAGTGGATTGTGAGATATGGAGCCTAAAAGTCAAAAGATCAAACATTGTTACCCTTTTGATCATGAGTATATAAATAATACCAGCTGATTATGGTTTTTTTAGTTCATTATTTATATTTAGATAATATTTTCAAAAAATAAAAATGAATACGTAAAATTATTACACGACAACTAACCATTGATAAATCTGTCTCCAAAATAATTCCATTATTTTTATGCTAAAAATTAATATACAAAAGGGTTGAATGTACATTTTTCAGAAACAGCATTTTTGCCACTAATTCTAACTTGGTTTAGGCTAGCTGTACCCACTTTAGAGTAGAAAACCAGCTGCTAAACTTGTTAGACTTTTAATTTTCAGGCTAAAATGTCTGCATCTGCAAAGTATAGACGTGACATAAGGTAATAAGAAAGTTTATAATTTCCAGTAAAATCCTGAATTACTGTTGCTATATAATTTTGTTATTTTTTGCTGCCACCTAGTGGGAATGCTTTGCATTATAGGTGATTGCAAAAACTGTTATAAATCATTAAAAAATAGTAGGCAGTAAAATAAAGTGTATTACTGCATACAAGAATGACATTTCAGCAATGAATTCAGACGCTATTGCAGAACCTGCTTTTCAATGGATAGGTGAATATCATTTCACTGACAATTTTAAAATAAAGGAGGCTAATTGTCTTTGGCAATATCGGACATAGAAGAAAATAAACATAGGAAATCTAAATCAAATATATATTTTTTTCTGTACACCCTTTGTCTTCAAAACAGCATAATTTCTTGTAGGTACATTTGCACACAGTCAGTAATTTGAAGAATTATAGCCAGGGGTATGAGGGTCAACTCAAAAATATTTCCAGAATCCACCCTTTCCTCAATTCTCAATCTACAAAAATGCTAGTGCATGCCCTCATAATCTCCCGCCTCGACTACTGTAACATCCTCCTCTGTGGCCTCCCTGCCAACACTCTCACCCCTCTCCAGTCCATCCTTAATTCTGCTGCCCGACTGATCCACCTCTCTCCTCAATACCACCCCGCTTCTCCACTCTGCATGTCAAAAAATGGCAATAAAGTTAAAATTTAGCTTTTAATTAAATCTATTAAATTTGACTCAAGGTCTAAGATTCACCCGTGCAAAATGATCACACAAAAAGACGGACATAAACAAGTTGAGTATTCAATTCCAGGAGATATTCAAAACCTCACCGGAGAAAGATAGATCAGATATCAATTACTCCTATGGTACCTCATTATCAAATGCTCTTAACCAAAGGGTAGTGCAATTACACACAATATCTGATTTTTACCTCAAAATGCTATTTTGCATCTGGCAGAAGCAGGGTATCATATTTCACCCATCCTCTCTGGCAGAAAAAGAAATAGATATTACCTTAAATGGGACATGATGCACAATGTTAATTCAGCCCAAAGGTAATAGCTAGAGTATGCTCAATGCCCTCCTTTGTTTTCTTCCCAACGCGTTTCCTCTTATCGATTCATCAGGGGAAAGTATTATTTGGAGGCTGTAGTGTGGAAAAGACATAATGAGCTACTGACCAGTCTAAGTGGTGCTCAGGTAGAGTAAAAACATTGCTATATACATCCCCAAATCATAAACTGGTGTTACCTTATCAGAGGAGCATGGGACCTATAATGCCCTAGGTGTGAGCTTCCATAACACACTGGGTCTGGGGACCACGCTTCTTGTGAAGTCCACATGGAATGCTAAATCCCCTCCTTAGCATAATCTGGACGAAGGTAAGGAGATGTTCGTCGTTCCTGTGGTGTCACACATAGCTATGTGTGATGCCACAGGAATGACGAACAACCAGCGGCATGCACCACCAACAATATTATGAAAAGGAGCGACGTGTCAACGATCGACGATTTTTGATGTTTGTTCGATCGTTGATCGTCGCTCCTTGGTGTCACATGCTACGATGTCGCTAACGGCGCCAGATGTGCGTCACTAACGACGTGACCCCGATGATATATCGTTAGCTATGTCGCAGCGTGTAAAGCACCCTTTACTCTGAACACTTAAAAGATGGACACTGTCAGATCATAGGACAGACAAATCTACAGTGTCTACAGTGTCTCCATCTGCCTCTTTATAGTGATTGTTCCTTCAGGGGTTCCATCTGAATTACGTATTTCAGAGATTTACACAGAAACCCTGGTGTAAGCGCTCAGTGTAGAGAGCAGGATAAATGTGGAGCCTTACGGCGATCTTTGTGAGGAACAATAAAATCAACAGCAGGTTAAGAATTGGTTTTATTTTATTTTTATGCTGCTCACTATGCGATTACAACGATACCAGATTTAAATTGAGTTTTTATCTTTTACTACTATCAATCACTAAAACAATGGTCTAAGAAAGTTTTTTATCACCATATTTTGAGTGGGGACAGTTCTCCCTGTACTGCTACGTACAAAATCTGACATCTTTCACTGTGTCAGAACAGCTGCAGCCACTAAACTAAGTGATACATTGTTGAACTCAGGGCCTCTTTGCCTTCATCATGCTGCTCTCAGATGAGGTAGCAAACACCTGCTGACAGATTCCATTTACATATGGACTACCCTGAACCCTGATAAGTACCTTGAGCCATGGTGGGCCTACTGAAGGAGGAGAGAAAGACTTAGTTGACTTCATAAAGTCTTAATCATTTCCTTTTGTCCCCCTAAAAAAACTACTTATCATATTACCATGTTTATCATTATTTTGTTAGATCCTTTATTAAGCTGATAAAATGTAACCTTTGTGAACTTTTTATAGTTTCACTTCCAAGTATCCTATGAAATGGAAAGATAGCATGTTATGATCTCTACTGCAAAATTTCCGATGTCTGTGGGAAATGCTGAGTTCATGGAAACACTTTGTGCCTGTCTAAAACAAAATTTGGAATGGTATGAGACAAAACACACTTTGTGATATGAACTGTAACAATACAGCAACTAACGTGGCATGATTGTGTCATTAAATATCAGGCATTTTACTGGAGCTGAACTTCAAGGCTCCTCTTCCACTCCACTAATTACGAGCTAGTAGAGTAGCACCATTAAGGCTGTGTGCACACATTACACTTTTAACACTTTTTTATGCATTTTTGAGTGCAGATTTGTCACAAAACTTGAAAGGAAATCCTGATGCCAGCAAACTCAATGAGAATCCTGAAGTGTAGTGAACATGTTGCTTATTTGTGACTTGCAGATTTGGTGCAGAAAATAATCTGCAACATGTCAATTCTTTCAATGTTTTTGCAGTGTTTTATCTCCCACTGAATTCAATTAAATCAGTCAAATACTCTATAAAAACATAGGTATAACAATTATTGCGCATTTTCTGCGTATTTGCTGTATTTTTGCTTCCTTCTTTCCATGCGTTTTTTAGACAGCAGTGAATGCTGTAGAGATAAATAATAATAATAACCTATTTGGCCTCAGTGTCAATATGAGTGTCACATGGCTTCAGGAACATCTGAAGACTGATGTCATCGCTCTACAGGGGCACTACTTGGTGTCACCAGCCATGATGTCGCTGATATTCAGATGTTCCTGCTCACTCTTTGCTCTGGTCTATGGTGGATTCGGTGGACTACGTTGGAGCTGGAAACTTTACTTTCTAATAAAATGGTGAACGAGGGACAGTGTTTCATTTTTATTTCTCTCTGCTTATGTATTTCAGGTTTCCATTTGTGGACTATGTCAAATTGATTTGACCATGTGCACACGCTGTAGATTTTTATGCGATTTTTTTTTTTTTTTATGCATTTTTTTTTAAAATCCGCATCAAAATCATGCATGTCTCTCCTGAAGCCAGCAAAGTCTATGGGTTTTTGGATTTGCTGTGCACACACTGCGGTTTTTTTCCGTCTCGTTTCGGTCCAGTTTTTGATGCAGAAAAAATCTGCAGCATGTCAATTGTCAGTCCAGTTTAGCAGCATTTTCCACCCATTGACTTCAATTCTTTCTCCCTCATGATACTTAAATTAATGGTTTTTTTTTTATTAGTAAAAGATGTGCAAAGCTAGAAAAATGATAGATAGATAGATAGATAGATAGATAAGGTTAGAGCAGCACTTTTTTAATCACCTTACAGCTGTGGGTGCAGGCCTCCCAGGTAAGGCCAGGATCACACATCTGGCTTTTCGCCAATTTGCCGGTTCCGGCGCACGCCAGAACAGTGTATACAGTACAATGGCAGTGCCGCAACTTCTGAGTCACATGCTTCGGTCACATGACAGCATGTCACCGGCGTTTGTCGCGCTGCCGTGGTACTGTATACACTGTCCTGGTGTGCGCTGAATTTGGCAAACTGGCGAAAAGCTGGATGTGTGAAACTAGCCTAACCATTCAATTACCATGTAAGGCCTCCTTCACACGCCCATGAAAATCACTCACGTTTTTCACGGACGTGTCAAAGGTGCGTATTGCCCTCCGTGAGCCGTGTTTATAGCACACGTGTGTTCTCCGTGTGTTATCCGTGATAACACACGGAGAACGGGAACTTTCTTCTCACCTGTCCCTGGCATTGCTGTCCGTGGTGCTGATCTTCGGTCTCCGGTCCTGCTGACTCCCCACTGCTGCTGCTGCTGCTTCCGGCCCGCAGTGAAGTGAAGTGAATATGCAATGAGCATAATGAGCGGCGGTTGGAAGCAAGTGACAGCAACGGCAGAGACAGCAGGGCTGGAAAAAGTTAGTAAAGGTTTTTTTTTTTCTTTCTTTTTCCAAACACGTGTGTTTTTTCCGGTGCATATCACACGGATCACCTCCGTGTGGTACCTGTGCGGGCCGTGTGACTCCCGTGATACCGGAGAAAAACTGACATGTCTACGTGTGGAGCACACGGGCACACGTATGCTCCACACATACACACGGTCCATGGCAGAACACGCACGCGAGCGCAGACCCATTGATTTTAATGGGTCTACGTGTGCCCGTGTCTCCGGTACGTGAGGAAACGGACCAAACACGTACCGGAGACACGGACGTGTGAAAGAGGCCTAACATAGGAAATAAATTTATGAAGGCAGCACTCCATGTTAGCAAAAAATAAATCCTCTTTAATGACCCATAGAAGTCACAGGAACGTTAAAATTCACCTGGAACCTTTCCCAAGCAATGCATTATTACAAAACAGGAAATTTAAGTAGTGCATCATTTACATAATTTAATTTACATATAATTAGTAGACATTACATAATAACAGTGTTTAAAAAATGCATATACATAAATATGACATATATACTAATGCATCTCAATAAATTAGAATATCATCAAAAAGTTACCGTAATTTATTTCAGTAATTCAAAACAAAAATGTAAACGCATATTATATAGAGTCATTACACACAGAGTGATCTATTTCAAGTGTTTATTTCTGTTAATGTTGATGATTATGGCTTACAGCTAGTGCTGAGCGGATCCGGACTGTAAAAGTCCGGATCCGTGCGGTTTCAACGCTATCTGGACGCCGGACCCGGGCGTGATATTCTGGGTGCACGATCCGGATTCGGCAAATAAAGTAAAAATAAACAAAACAACAAATAAGCATCAGTTTCATACTTACCGAGACTCGGTGTCATGGCGGCACACTGCATCCGGGTCACGCTTTCACTTCCTCTACTGTGCACGCAATCACACAGCTTTCCGTGCTTTCCCCACCCACCGGCCGTCCTCTCATCTGTGATTGGCTACTGGCTGATGCGCGCCCCACCCCAGCCTGTGACAGTCTCTGCTGCGGTCATCGCTTATCGCGGCTCAGTCATAAGCTACACTCAGAGCTGGCAGTCTTCTCTATGGCTGCTCGCTCTGACATGCAGCAGAGCTGGATGTGTCATTGTGGGATGTCATGTGGATTACGCAGGAGCTGCAAGGTGTGTTGGGGGTTAATAAAGTGGTGAAGGAGGGGGCGTTTTCAAATAAAGGATTTTTCTCTGTGTCTTGTTTATTTACATTCATTTACAGGTTTGTGTGATTCAGGTATCTGATAGATGCCTGTGCCATCACAAACCTGGGGTTTAGTAGCAGCTGTGTGCTGCTATTAACCCCTGCTATTACCCCGATTGGCACCGCATAACGCTACCGGGAAGAGCCGGTAATGCACCGGGATTGTCACATCTAATAGATGCGGCAATACCGAGCGGCAGCGGGCTGAGAATATACCAGCCCCCAGCCGGCATTATCATGGCTGGGGATGAAAGCACGTCGAAAATGTTTAATTATTTATTTAAATTAAAAAAAGCCACATGCAAGGGATTCCCATCCTGACATCGCAGCACAGCCGCACAATTCTGACAGGAGCGTGCATCTGTTTCTAGGTGTATGTACGCTCATGCTCAGAGAACAGGCTGTGCTGTGTGATGTCATGCTTGGCAGACCCGCACGAGTTTGACATCACCGGCACAGGAGCGTGCATGTGTTTCTAGGTACATGCACGTTCATGTTCAGAGAACGGCAGGCTGTAAAAAAAAAATAAAAAATTCCTGCCAGCAGGTGGAAATTTGGTGCTGAAATCTGGTGCAGATGATTTCAGTACCAAATGTGCACCTCCTGGCAAAAAAGTGGCAAAAATCGCGGAAATAAAAAACTGCGGCAAAAACCGCGGCAAAAAAAATGCATCAAAACACCGCGTTTTTTTGCCAGGAGGTGTAGATTGGATGCTGGAATATGGTGTAAAAATTTAAGCACCAAATTTGCATCCCTTGGCCCAAAAATAAAAAAAAAAATGTCTGCCAGCAGGTGATAATTTGGTGCTGAAATCTGGTGCAGACGATTTCAGCACCAAATATGCACCTGATGGCAAAAAAAATGCGGCAAAAATCGTGGAAAAATAACCGCAGTAAAAACCGCAGCAAAAAAAAAGCATCAAAACACTGCGGGTTTTTTTGCCAGGAAGTGTAGATTGGATGCAGGAATATGGTGTAAAAATTTCAGCACCAAATTTGCATCCCTTAGCCCAAAAAAAAACAATTCTGCCAGTAGGTGGAAAGCTGGTGCAGACGATTTCAGCACCAAATGTGCACCTCCTGGCAAAAAAACGCGGCAAAAAACACAGCAAAAAAATGCAGCAAAAACCATAGCAAAAAAATGCGTCAAAACACCGCTTTTTTGCCAGGAGGTGTTGATTGGATGCAGGAATATGGTGTAAAAATTTGAGCACAAAATCTGCATCTCTTGGCCAAAAAAACTGCAAATTTTTTGCTAGGAGATGCAGGTCTGTGAACTCAGTGACCTCCACCTGAGGTCAGGTTACCTGAGATGAAGGACTGTGGGAACCTCCAGCTGTGACCGCAAATGACCTGAGTGACGTCACTGCTCATTGCGCAGCTCATTCATTCTCTGGAGCTCACAGAGAGCAGTCGTGCTCTATGGCCTCTCTCTGTGATATTCAGATGTAGCATAGCTGAAGCAGCGTGGGACCTCCTGTGGATTTCACCGGAATCACACATGCAAGGGACTTGCGTGAGTCTGCCATGGCATCACCTGGCAAAGCCTCGCACGTTTGACTGGATACACAGCACAGATACAGCCTGACAGCTGGGTCTGCAGCCGCAAGCTATTTCTGTGCTGCCGATTGTTTATTTTTTACCACGATGCTGACCGGCAGACACTTGCACTGCTTTCCCCGCCCACCGGCCTTCCTGGCACCTGTGATTGGTTGCAGTCAGGGGACACGCTGACACTCAGGGTGGGGGCGCGTCTAGCTGCAGCCAATTACACGTGCCAGTGGGCGGGGAAAGCAATGAATATTGAATTGTTGGCTCCGGAAGGGAAAAGCGTGACCCGGAAGGAGAGTGCCGCCATGACAGTGCCTCGGTGAGTACACGCTCTCACTCCTACCCCCCTATTCCCTCCACAAATGTTTTTAACCTCCGGATTCCGGTCCCCATTGGGGCGTTCGATCAGCTCTACTTACAGACAATGAAAACCCAAAAGTCATAATCTCAGAAAATTAAAATATTATATATAACCAACTGAAAAAATGATTTTAAACTCAGAAATGTTGGCCTACTGAAAAGTATGTACAGTAAATGCACTCAATACTTGGTCGGGGCTCCTTTTACATCAATTACTGCATCAATGCTGCGTGGCATGGAGGCGATCACCAAGTTGCACTGCTGAGGTGTTATGGAAGCCCATGTTGCTTTGATAGCAGCCTTCAGCTCGTCTGCATTGTGGGGTCTGGTGTCTCTCAACTTCCTCTTGACAATACCCTATAGATTCTCTATGGGATTTAGGTCAGGCGAGTTTACTGGCCAATCAAGCACAGTGATGCTATGGTTATTAAACCAGGTATTGGTACTTTTCACAGTGTGGACAGGTGCCAAGTCCTGCTGAAAAATGAAATTTCCATCTCCAAAAAGCTTGTTAGCAGAGGGAAGCAAGAAGTGCTCTAAAATTTCCTGATAGACGGTTGAGCTGACTTTGGTCTTGATAAAACCCAGTTAACCAACACCAGCAGATGACTTGGTTCCCCAAACCATCACTGATTGTGGAAACCTCACACTAGACCTCAAGCAGCTTGGATTGTGTCCCTCTCCGCTCTTCCTCCAGACTCTGGGACCTTGATTTCCAAATGAAATACAAAATTTACTTTGATCTGAAAAAAAACACCTTGGACCACTGAGCAACAGTCCAGTTCTTTTTCTCTTTTGCCCAGGTAAGACACTAATGGTGTTGTCTATTGGTTTTGAGTGGAATGACACAAGCAATGCGTCATTTGTAGCCCATGTCCTGATACGTTTGTGTGTAGTGGCTCTTGAAGCACTGACTACAGCAGCAGTTCACTCCTTGTGAATCTCCCCCAAATTTTTGAATGGCCTTTTCTTAACAATCCTGTCAAAGCTGCGGTTATCCCGGTTGCTTGTGCACAATTTTCTACCACACTTTTTCCTTCCACTCAACTTTCCATTAATATGTTTGGCTACAGCACTCTGTGAACAGACAGTTTCTTTAGCAATGACCTTTTGTGGCTTACCCTCCTTGTGGAGTGTGTCAATGACTGCTTTCTTGACATCTGTCAAGTCAGCAGTCTTCCCCATGATTGTGTAGCCTACTGAACCAGACTAAGGGACAATTTTAAATGCTTAGGAAGCATTTGCAGGTGTTTTGTGGTAATTATTATAATTTTCTGAGATAATGATTTTTGGGTTTTCATTGGCTGTAAGCCATGATCATCAACATTAACAGAAATAAACACTTAAAATAGATCACTCTGCTTGTAATGACTCTATATAATATATGCGTTTCCCTTTTTGTATTGAATTACTGAAATAAATTAACTTTTGATGATATTCTAATTTATTGAGATGCATTTGTATATCAATGTGAAACGATTTACGAGTTTTCTACATTTAAATTTTGTAACCTTAAACTGCGCCAGGTAAACAAAAGTGTCAAATTGCTTAATTCATATTAATCATACTTTTGGGTGTACTGCACATGTCTGTATTAGGATGCTTTCACACATCCGGTTTTTGCCGTCAGGCACAATCCAGTGTGTGCCTGATGCAACGGATCTGGAGCAGATTGTGGTAAAACTGATGCGATGGATCCGGTGACAAAACGGATCCTTTGTAGCAGGTTTTACCAGAATCCAGCTGTGGCCGCCCGCGGGTAGCCTGAGTGACGTCACCGCTGACAGCGTGACTCACTTCAGTTGCTCCGTGGAGCTCACAGTGAGCGGAGGTGTTCTACTGCCGCTCCTGTCAGCTTCCTATGTAGCAGAGCTGAAAACGTCGTGTGACCTTGTGTGGATTACGCCGGACTTGGAGGGGTATTTGGGGGTTAATAAAGTGGTGAAAAAGAGTGGTTTTTTTGTCTTTTATTTCAAATACAGGATTTTTTGGGTTATTGTGTTTATTTACTTTCACTACAGTTTAGTGATGGGGGTGTCTCATAGATGCCTGCCATCACTAAGCTAGGACTTAGTGGCAGCTATGGGCTGCCATTAATTTCTATAACTGTTACTTGTTTGTAAATGATCCTCCTGAATTGTAAAGCGCTTCGGAATATGTTAGAGCTATAGAAATAAAAATTATTATTATTATTATTACTACCCCGATTGCCACTGCACCAGGGCAATTTGGGATGAGCCGGGTAGAGTCCTGGGACTGTCGCATCTAATGGATGTGGCAAATCCAGGTGGCTGATGGCAGATATTTTTAGGCTGACGTGGGACTCCCCATCCTGAGAATACCAGCCCTCAGCCGTGTGGCTTTACTTTGGCTGGTATCAAAATTGGGTGGGACCGTACGTCGTTTTTTTATATTATTCATTTATTGTACTGTACGATATAGACCCGCCGACCGGCGGCTGTGATTGGTTGCATTGAGACAGCTGTCACTCAGTGTGGGGGTGCGTCTGACTACAACCAATCATAGGCGCCGGTGGGCAGGGGAAGCAGGGAATACTAGATGGAATAATGAGCGGCTGGCATTTTCAAAAGATAAGCTGCCGGAGCAGTATGACAGCTGTGCAGTGCCACGCCGGTGATCGGTGAGTATGAGAGAGGGGGTGAGAGGGAGAGAAAGACCGACAGAGAGAGAGACACACACATCAACAGAGAGAGAGAGACCGACAGACAGAGAGAGACCGACAGACAGAGAGAGACTGACCGACAGAGAGAGATGACATCGACAGAGAGAGAGAGACCAACAGACAGAGAGAGAGACCGACATCAACAAAGAGAGAGACCGACAGACAGAGAGAGACCGACCGACAGAGAGAGAGAGACCGACATCGAGAGCGAGAGACCGACAAACAGAAAGAGACCGACAGACAGAAAGAGACCGACAGACAGAGAGAGACCGACATCGATAGAGAGAGAGAGTGAGAGACCGACAGACAGAGAGATTTTCTAACCAGAAAGTAATTTACACATCTGAGCATGCTCAGTTAAAAAAAACGGATCCGTCAGTGGAATGCATTTTTTGCCGTATTACGACAGATCCGGCGCCCATAGGCTTTCATTTGAAAACACGCCACACGGAGCCTGATCCGGCACAGAGCGTTTTTTTGCCGGTGACAAAAAACGTTCCCTTGTGCGTCCTTTCCAGCAGCCAGACACAGAAATTTTGCTGAATCCGGCACACGGGCATCAGACACAATCCAGCACTAATACAATTCAATGAGGATAAAAATGCATCCGGCGCCAGATCTGTTTTATCCGGTTTTCGCCGGATTGTGCTTGACGGCAAAAACCAGATGTGTGAAAGCAGCCTTACTCTGCGCTAGTGCCAGTAAATTTTTCCTCCAGATCAGGAACCACAAATAAGGGACTATGACAGCGGAAGAGAAGAGGAGGCAGACACCAAAAACAGAGTAGCACCTCAACGGCTGGCAACATCAAAGAAGTGAGGACAGACTAAAGCGAGCTTTACACACTGCGATATCGGTCCCGATATCGCTAGTGTGGGTACGCGCCCCCATCTGTTGCGCGACACGGGCAAATCGCTGCCCGTGCCGCACAACATCGCCCAGACCCGTCACACATACTTGTGACGACATGGACTCTCATGGGTTAAAGTTTCTTAAAATTCAGCCAGACAGGATGATAGATTTTTTATAGACAAGTCCCTCATTGTTTCTACAAGACTCTTGTTGACTCATGTAATTGTGTTGGCCACTGAAAGCCAGATGCATTGTTTCTCCCGACTCTTTCAGTAACCATTGTAATGTAGTTGTGTATTGCTAATGTGATTACCTTAGTAGCCATTGTCGAGTCTGTGACTTGCAGACTTCATGTAGATATCTTCAGTCTTTCTATGCACATCATTTAAATGAACATTGTCCATGCAGCTTGAGATTCATCCAATGGGAGAGGCGATCTTGTCCAACCAATCGATGAGGACGCAGTGTATCCAAGTGGAAGGCTGTGGCTATAAAAGGGATTTCTTTAAGCCACCAGGTTGTTGATGGATGCTGATGGATCCAGTCTAAGCTCTTCGGAGCTGACTAGAGGATCAGGATATCTTATAGCTTCAATCTAGGGACTCCGGTTCCGGTTGGAGACCATATCCACAGCCTAGGGATTTCGACTCCGGCTGCCAGGATTGTAACATCATACCAGGACTACCTAAGGAGGACACTCAGATTGGGACAGTTCAGTCACCTGTTATAGACTTTGCAGCCCTCACACAGCTTCCTGAATCTGGCATTATTCCTTTCTCGGTGGGTGCCCGCCAAAAGCAGGGTGCTGCTGGATTGGAGTAAATAGCCCTGGAACCTCTGAGGCATGGACATTCTAAATCCCTGGTGAGCCAGCAGAAGGGTATGACTCCGTTGTCTATTACATTTGTGTTTTGCTGGTTATGTGTTATGTGCCGTTAATTGTTTGGGGATCCAATAAAGTCTAATTATTTTGGTTCCCTCACCCTGTGTTGTCTGAGTAGTGTTATGCCCACGGTTAAGGAGGCCGGCGTTCAGTTGGGATGAGCCCTGAGCAACGCTGTCTTTCTAAAGGCGGCGGGTTTTAGTGGACGAGAGCACCCACTGAGCCCCGTGTCTCCACAATACTTACCTGCCCGGCGACGTCGCTGTGACCGGCGAACCGCCTCCTTTCTAAGGGGGCGGTCCGTGCGGCGTCACAGCGACGTCACTGAGCGGCTGCCCAATAGAAGCGGAGGGGCGGAGATGAGCGGGACGTAACATCCCGCTCACCTCCTTCCTTCCGCATTGTGGCCAGGAGGCAGGTAAGGAGAGCTTCCTCGTTCCTGCGGT
The DNA here is from genome assembly GCF_048569485.1 of Anomaloglossus baeobatrachus. NCBI lineage: Eukaryota > Metazoa > Chordata > Amphibia > Anura > Aromobatidae > Anomaloglossus > Anomaloglossus baeobatrachus. The sequence continues at coordinate 596,271,448 of NC_134353.1, read as the reverse complement.
GTCACACGGAGCGATGTGTGCTGCTGCAGGAACGAGGAACAATCTCGTTACTGCTGCAGTAACGATATTTGAGAATGGACGCCCATGTCACCGATGAGCGATTTTGCACGTTTTTGCAACGATGCAAAATCGCTCATCGGTGTCACACGCAACGGCATCGCTAATGCGGCCGGATGTGCGTCACCAATTCCGTGATCCCAACGAGTTCGCATTAGTGATGTCGTAGCGTGTAAAGCCCCCTTTAGGGTGGCTTTACACGCTACGAGATCACTAGCCGATGCTAGCGATGGCGAGCGTGATAGCACCCACCCCGATCGTTATGCCGATATGTGAACATCGCTGCCGTAGCGAACATTATCGCTACGGCAGTGTCACACGTACTTCCCTGCTCGGCGACGTCGCTGTGACCGGCGAACCACCTCCTTTCTAAGGGGGCGGTTCGCTCGGCATCACAGCGACGTCACTAAGTGGCTGCCCAATCAAAGCGGAGGGGCGGAGATGAGCGGGACGAACATCCCGCCCACCTTCTTCCTTCCTCATTGCTGGCGTGTGGCAGGTAAGGAGAGGTTCCTCGTTCCTGCGGCGTCACACGTAGCGATGTGTGCTGCCACAGGGACGAGGATCAACTTCGCCCAAGCGACAGTAGCGATAATTGGGAGAGGACCCCCATGTCAACGAGGAGCGATTTTGGATGTTTTTGCAATGATCCAAAATCGCTCCTAGGAGTCACACACAACGAGATCGCTACAGCGGCCGGATGTGCGTCACAAAATCCGTGACCCCAACGAGATCGCTGTAGCGATCTTGTAGCGTGTAAAGTCCGCTAAAGTGGTGAATATTTCAAAAAATGTATTAACAACACCTAAATTATCAATACTTAATAAATGACTCTCTTTTTATCCAACAAAGCATATACAGTCAGGGCCAGAAATATTTGGACAGTGACATAAGTTTTGTTATTTTAGCTGTTTACAAAAACATGTTCAGAAATACAATTATATATATAATATGGGCTGAAAGTGCACACTCCCAGCTGCAATATGAGAGTTTTCACATCCAAATCGGAGAAAGGGTTTAGGAATCATAGCTCTGTAATGCATAGCCTCCTCTTTTTCAAGGGACCAAAAGTAATTGGACAAGGGACTCTAAGGGCTGCAATTAACTCTGAAGGCATCTCCCTCGTTAACCTGTAATCAATGAAGTAGTTAAAAGGTCTGGGGTTGATTACAGGTGTGTGGTTTTGCATTTGGAAGCTGTTGCTGTGACCAGACAACATGCGGTCTAAGGAACTCTCAATTGAGGTGAAGCAGAACATCCTGAGGCTGAAAAAAAAGAAAAAATCCATCAGAGAGATAGCAGACATGCTTGGAATAGCAAAATCAACAGTCGGGTACATTCTGAGAAAAAAGGAATTGACTGGTGAGCTTGGGAACTCAAAAAGGCCTGGGCGTCTACGGATGACAACAGTGGTGGATGATCGCCGCATACTTTCTTTGGTGAAGAAGAACCCGTTCACAACATCGACTGAAGTCCAGAACACTCTCAGTGAAGTAGGTGTATCTGTCTCTAAGTCAACAGTAAAGAGAAGACTCCATGAAAGTAAATACAAAGGGTTCACATCTAGATGCAAACCATTCATCAATTCCAAAAATAGACAGGCCAGAGTTAAATTTGCTGAAAAACACCTCATGAAGCCAGCTCAGTTCTGGAAAAGTATTCTATGGACAGATGAGACAAAGATCAACCTGTACCAGAATGATGGGAAGAAAAAAGTTTGGAGAAGAAAGGGAACGGCACATGATCCAAGGCACACCACATCCTCTGTAAAACATGGTGGAGGCAACGTGATGGCATGGGCATGCATGGCTTTCAATGGCACTGGGTCACTTGTGTTTATTGATGACATAACAGCAGACAAGAGTAGCCGGATGAATTCTGAAGTGTACAGGGATATACTTTCAGCCCAGATTCAGCCAAATGCCGCAAAGTTGATCGGACGGCGCTTCATAGTACAGATGGACAATGACCCCAAGCATACAGCCAAAGCTACCCAGGAGTTCATGAGTGCAAAAAAGTGGAACATTCTGCAATGGCCAAGTCAATCACCAGATCTTAACCCAATTGAGCATGCATTTCACTTGCTCAAATCCAGACTTAAGACGGAAAGACCGACAAACAAGCAAGACCTGAAGGCTGCGGCTGTAAAGGCCTGGCAAAGCATTAAGAAGGAGGAAACCCAGCGTTTGGTGATGTCCATGGGTTCCAGACTTAAGGCAGTGATTGCCTCCAAAGGATTCGCAACAAAATATTGAAAATAAAAATATTTTGTTTGGGTTTGGTTTATTTGTCCAATTACTTTTGACCTCCTAAAATGTGGAGTGTTTGTAAAGAAATGTGTACAATTCCTTATTTTTGTGCAAACCTTCAAATTAAACGTTACAATCTGCACTTGAATTCTGTTGTAGAGGTTTCATTTCAAATCCAATGTGGTGGCATGTAGAGCCCAACTCGCGAAAATTGTGTCACTGTCCAAATATTTCTGGACCTAACTGTAAATGTGTTCCAGCTTGAAACAGATTTGATGAGATCTTTTTTTTTAATGTGTCACTGAAATACTGGTTCCATAATAAAGATAAGGTTATGGAGACAATTGAAAATTGCTGTAATCATAATTATTGCCAATTTTAAAATGGGAGCATCATTTATGCTAAAATTTTCATTTTTTCCTTCCACATTGGTTTAGTTCCTGCGAAGCACCTAAAGGGTTAATAAACTTCTTTATGTGGTTTTGAGCAGTTTGAGGGGTGCAGTTTTTAGAATGGTGTCACTTTTGGGTATTTTCTATCACCTAGGCCTCTCAAAGTCACTTCAAATGTGATGTGGTCCCTAAAAAAATGGTTTTGTAAATTTTGTTGGAAAAATGAGACATTGTCGATAAACTTTGAACCCTTCTAACTTCCTAACAAAAAAAGATGTTTCAAAAATTGCACTGATGTAAAGTAGACATGTGGGAAATGTTTATTTACTATTTTGTGTGGCATAACTCTCTGGTTTAAGAGCAGAAAAATTCAAAGTTTGAAAATTGCGAAATTTTGTAAATTTTTGCCAAACTTCCGATATTTTCATAAATAAACACAAAATATATTGTTCAAAATTTACCACTATCATGAAGTACAATATGTCACAAAAAGTCTCAGAATCACTGGGATCTGTTAAAGCGTTCCAGAGTTATAACCTCATGAAGTGACACTGGTCAGAATTAGGGTACTTTCACACTTGCGTTCAGCGCAGTCCGTCACTATGGAGAATAGGGCAGTCCGTTAAAGCATTGCGCTATTCTCCATAGACTTGTGTGGACGACGCACTGTAACGCAAGTGTCAGCGTTGCATCTGCTGGACGACGCAGCGTCGTTATTTTGACGCTGCGTCGGGCAGATAGAACGCAGCATGTAACTTTTTTTGAGCAGCGCAATCCGTAGGATTTCACTGCACATGCTCTTTTTTTTTCTTTTTTAAATCATATAAACTTTATTTTGTCTCTCAGTGGCCGAACGTTCAGCTGAGCGTCCGGCCGCCGGCATGTGAGAGCGCTCAGCTGAGTGCCCGGCCGCCGGCATGTGAGAGCGCTCAGCTGAGCGCCCGGCCGCTGGCATGTGAGAGCGCTCAGCTGAGTGCACGGCCGCCGGCATGTGAGAGCGCTCAGCTGGGCGCTCGGCCGCCGGCATATGAGAGCGCTCAGCTGAGCGCCCGGCCGCCGGCATGTGAGAGCGCTCAGCTGAGTGCCCGGCCGCCAGCATGTGAGAGCGCTCAGCTGAGCGCCCGGCAGCCGGCTTTTGAGAGCAATCAGCTGAGCGCCCTGCCACCGGGTGATCAGCTGATCATTCACAATAGTCTGCTGCCGGTAAAACTGTAAAGAAAAAAAAGGTTTCCGTTGTTTTGTACGATCCATTGCATCCGTTGTGCTATTATATGCAACGCATCCGTTGCATACACAACGCAATTCTACGGATACCGTTCAACGCAAGTGTGAAACTAGCCTTAGAAAAATTGGCAAGGTCATGAAGATGAAAATAGCCTTGGAGGTGGAGTTAGGCTGCTTTCACACTACATTTTTTAACATGCCTCATGAACATTTTTTTGCTGCAAAAGCGGATCCTGTTTTTGCAAAGAGAAACGCATGTGTTAGGCTGGTTTCACACTACGTCTTTTTAACATCCGTTGAAAACGTTATTTTAACGGAAGTACGGATCCTGTGCAAATCCGTTTTTACTTCAATGCATTTTCAATGGACTCGCGTCCACCTGCGTTCGCATGCGTTTGCGTCCGTTAGACGCAGGATCCGTCCTTTTGCGTTATTTTAACATGTTTCAAAAACGCAACATGTAGCGTTTTTGAGCTCCGTCCAAGGACTGCAAATTGCTGGATCCTGACTATAACGCACGCAAACGCAGGTGAACGCTGGCGTGCTGATAGACAGGATCCTGCTTTTATACTGAGCATGCCCAGAAAGCACTTTGCATGTCCGGAACCAGAGTCCGGACATGCAAAGTTCGTTCTCTCTCTCTCTCTCTCTCTCTCTCTCTCTCTCTCTCTCTCTCTCTCCTCCTCCCCCCCCCCCCCCCCCCCGTGCAGGCTGCCCGGCTCCTAGCAGCTGCACACACTCGTAACCAAGATAAATATCGGGTATCCAAGGCCGATGTTTACCTTAGTTACCAGAGTCTGCAGCTGTCAGAAGCCTCCTCCCAGTCTAGTTCCCCTCACTCCCGATCACATGACTCCAATGCCCGCCCCTAAACATTCAATGCAGGATCCTGCAAAATAACATATGCGTTTGCATACGTTATTTGCTGTAAAAGCAGGATCCGTACTTCCGCTAAAAAAAACGTTTTCAGCGGATGTTAAAAAGACGTAGTGTGAAACCAGCCTTATTTTACAAGATCCTGTCATTTGAAGTATATGGGCAGGCATTGGAGTCATGTGATCGGGAGTGAGGGGAACTGACCGTGACAGACTGGAAATTCAGACACAGCTGGGGGCAAAAGAGAGAAGAGAGGAGAAGAGGAGGGATAGAAGAGAGGAGGGGGAGAAGAAAGGAGGAGAGAAGAGAGGAGGGAGAGAAGAGAGGAGGAGAGGAGGGGGAGAAGAGAGGAAGGAGAGAAGAGAGGAGGAGAGGAGGGAGAGATGAAAGGAGGAGAGGGGGGAGAGAAGAGAGGAGCGAGAAGAGAGGAGAGAGAAGAGGAGAGAGAGAGAGAAGAGAGGAAAAGAGAGGAGAAGAGAGAAGAGAGAGGAGGGAAGGAGAGAGAAGAAAGAGGAGGAGAGAGAAGAGAGAGGAGAGGAGAGACGAGGAGAGAGAAGAGAGAGGAGGAGAGAAGAGAGGAGAGAGAGAAGAGATGAAAAGAGAGGAGAAGAGAGGAGAAAGAAGAGGAGAGAGGAGAAGAGAGAAGATAAGAGAGAAGAGAGGAGAGAGGAGAAGAGAGGAGAGAAGAGAGCAGAGTGGAGAGAGGAGAAGTGAGAAGAGAGGAGAAGAGAGGAGAGAGCAGAGAGGAGAGGAAGAGAAGAGAAGAGAAGAGAGAAGAGAGGAGAAAGAAGAGAGGAGAGAGGAGAGGAGAGAAGCGAGGAGAGGAGAAGAGAGGAGAGGGAGGAGAAGAGAGGAGAGAGCAGAGATGAGAGAGGAATAGAGAGGAGAGAGAGAAGAGAAGAAAAGAGAGGAGAGAGAAGAGAGGAGAAAGGAGAGGAGGAGAGAGGAGAAGAGAGGAGAGAGAGGAGAGAGCAGAGAGAAGAGAGGAGAGAGAAGAGGAGAAGAGAGGATAGGGTAGAAGAGAGGAGAGAGCAGAGAGGAGAAGGGAGGAGAGAGGAGGGAGAAGAGAGTGAGAGAGGAGGAGAGAGGCAAAGAGAGGGGAGAGGAGAGAGACAAAGAGAGGAGAGAGAGAAGAGAGGAGAGAGAAAAGAGGAGAGAGAACAGAGGAGAGAGGAAAAGAGAGGAGAGAGAAAAGAGAGGAGAGAGAAGAGAGCAGAGAGGAAAGAGGAAAAGAGAGGCAAGAGAGAAGAGAAGAAAAGAGAGGAGTGAGGAAAAGAGAGGAGGAGAGAGGAGAAGAGAGGAGAGGAGAGAGCAGAGAGAAGAGAGGAGAGAGAAGAGGAGAAGAGAGAAGAGGGGAGGGTAGAAGAGAGGAGAGAGAGGAGAGAGAGAGAGCAGAGAAGAGGAGAGAGAAGAGAGTGAGAGAGGAGGAGAGAGGCAAAGAGAGGAGAGAGAGGAGAGAAGCAAAGAGAGGAGAGAGAGAAGAGAGGGGAGGAGAGAGGAGAGAGAAAAGAGGAGAGAGGAGAGAGGGAGAGAAGAGAGAAGAGAGGAGAGGGAGAAGAGAGAGGGAGAGGAGAGGGAGAGAAGAGAGTGAGGAGAGAGAGAGGAGAGAGAGAGACTGTGATCACGCCAGGCTGGTTTCTGGCGAAACAGGATCCTTTCTATGAGCATACCACCATTCACATGAGTTTGCGTGCTGTTTAGTCCGGATCCAGCGACTTGCAGTATTTGGACACAGCTCAAAAACGCTACAAGTAGCGTTTTTGAAAAAAGTTAAAAAACTGCAAGTAGCTGGATCCTGACTAAACAGCACGCAAACGCATGTTGACGCGAGTCCATTGCAAATGCATTGAAATGAAAACGCATTTGCACTGGATCCGTTTTTGCATTAAAAAAAACATTCAGGACGCATGTTAAAAAAACGTAGTGTGAAAGCAGCCTTAAAGGGTTAAACATGGTTCATCTTCATTCTGTGCTGAGCAGTTTGTCATGGTTTCCATCTACCGTAGATATCCCAAAATGGCATTCACATGGAATACCCCAAGAGCAATTCAGAATAACGAACAACGAGGCACAAAGGCGGCGCCAGGATTTGTGGGCCCCAGTCGAAAAAAGCCTCAGTTGGCCTCATGCACATGCAGACATGCACCTACACAGATATGTACACATATGTGACGCCCTGGCAAAACCAGGTACTCAGGTACAAAACACAGCCATTTAAGCCTAGCCACCCCCTCGTGATAATAGGGACACACCAGTGGGCGGGATCAAGCGGATGAGAACGCCCACCTAGGGGTCCTGAGGTGTCAAAGGCGGGAATACGTCAGTTGAAGTTGGAGTTAGTCTGAGTGGAAGCTGAAGTTTAAGTGTGGAGTTGAGAAGTGAAGCGGAGACTGTGAAGTGTAGTCAGGTGTAGGGGCCCTTGGACTACCCGGCTAGGTGGCAGACAGTGAGCAGGGCCACAGGCGACGGAGATCCAGTCGCGGGAGACCTAAAGTGGACCGGGGCAGGATTGTAGCCCGCCGGTGCCGACAGCGGAAATCCGGTCCGGAGGCCGTGCAGTCGAGGATGGTTGCAAGACCCCTTGTCAATTGACCAGCCGGGGACAAGGTTTCAGGCCTTGTTCCATAGAAGCCCAAAGAACGAAATGGATGCTCAACGCGGGGGATAGGGTGTCCATCAGAACCCACAGAGATCCCAAGGGTCAGATTTCGTGGGCCAAAGCTCCCAAATACATACAGAACTGGGAGTGGACTTCTCCGTTCCATGCGAAGTCGTCCAAAAGGAGAGACAAACACAGCGTGCAGGAGGAAGGAACACCTGTTCACTAACCAGGGTGTGGGACCCAAATACACCCTCCAACAGTGGTTTATCACTGGACTTGTGTTAAATTACTGAACTGTGAGTATACCATTGACCCTCGGTCCAATCCGGCGCGCCACCTCCAGCAGCCATCACTCCCGTGTACAGACACAGGGCCCTGGAACTACACCTCCCCTACCCGTGGAAGGGATTCCATCTAGCTGCCCCTTTCCACCAGCCTCGGGCGTCCCATCACCAGGCAGTGGCAGTGTCATCATCCCTCACCGGAACCTACGGGTGGCGTCACAGACAATTTCCCCTGTACATAATCCCCCTTTTCCGACGGTTCTGAGGACGGGCGGCCGTGCGAGTCCGGGTCCGGACACCACTCGAGCCGCAGGAGAGAACACGGATCCGAGCAGGGCCCCCCAGAGAAGCGGCAGCAGCCCCCACCCGCAACACATACATATTTGAAGACAAATTCACAAAAATACATAGAAACAGACTAAAATTTAGACACAGTCATATACACTGTCATACATAGATATACACATCATACATGCACACACAGACACAGAGATATTTTTAAAATCTAGAGTCAGCAGCAGCCTCATTCACCTCCCCACTTGCCTCCATCCAGCTCCTCCCAGGCATGTGACACTGCAGTGCGTGCTGCTTGATGGACATCACTTTAAGGCATCGGTTCCACTTGCATTTTGCACGGACGAGTGCAATCCAATAAAACATTGGATTGTTCTCACTCCAGTGCAAAACTATGGGGCAGTGTCCATCTGCGACTGCTTTCTCATGCCATAGCGGCATGCGGAATGAGAGAGTCTCGGCTCACACACACCCATACAAGTCTATTGATGCGTGTGAAGCATCGCACTGCACTCGCATGTCATCCAAATGCAGTGCAATATACGCAGAGACAGGCCGGGGAGGAGATGTGGAGAAAGTGTTCCCTCCCTCTTTTCCGCAGCTGTGACCCGATCGCAAGATCGCATCATAGTCGCACGACCCTCGGCTGATGCTCACAGCAGAGTGTCATTAGCATATCGCTTCTGATGCTCTTGCATCGGAAGCTTTGTGCAAGTGGAGCCGAGGCCTTACATACATGGTTGCGCACAGTGCACGTGCCTCCTTTGGATCATCCAGATGGTCACTAATGAACATCAAACTGCCTGGATATATTCTGGTGTGAGCAGGAAGACCTTGCGCGCCCTGCAGGGTTTTAATCCATGATGGCATAGTGTGTTACTAACTGTAATGTTTGAAACTGTGGTCTCAGCTTTCTTCAGGTCATTAACCAGATCCTCCCATGTAATTCTAGGCTGATTCCTGACCTTTTTCATAATTATCCTTACCCCACGAGGCAAGATCTTGCATGGATCCCTAGATTGAGCAAGCTTGACAGTTACCTTGTGTTTCTTCCATTTTCTAACAATTGTGCCAACAGTTGTTGCCTTCTCACCAAGCTGCTGGCCTATTGTTCTGTAGCTCAGCCTAGCCTTGTGCAGGTCTACAATTTTGTTCCTGGTATCCTTAGACAGCTCTTCCGTTTTGGCCACAATGGAGAGGTTGGAGTGTGATTGATTGAGTGTGTGGACAGGTGTCTTCTATACAACAGGCACAATTAGTGCAGAGTATAGTTACATAGTTACTTAGGTTGAAAAAAGACCTAGGTCCATCTAGTTAAACCTTCCTCCACCAAATCTACATTTTGTCCCTAAAGGCCCTGTCACACACAGAGATAAATCTGTGGCAGATCTGTGGTTGCAGTGAAATTGTGGACAATCAGTGCCAGGTTTGTGGCTGTGTACAAATGGAACAATATGTCCATGATTTCACTGAAACCACAGATCTGCCAAAGATTTATCTCTGTTTGTGACAGGGCCTTAAGCCACTTATAACCAACAATGTTGTGTGAACTGAGGAAATCATCCAGCCCTTTTTTTAAAAGCTGTTATAGTATCTACCATTACTACCTCTTGTGGTAGGGTATTCCACAGTCTGACTGCTCTAACTGTAAAGAACCCTTTCCTATTTAGCTGCCGGAATCGCTTTTCTTCCACTCGCAGTGTATGACCCTTGGTCCTTAGTATTGTCTTTGGAAGAAATAAGTAATGTGCCAGTCCTTTATATTGACCACACATGTATTTATACATATAAATGAGATCTCCTCTGAGACGTCTTTTTTCTAAGCTAAACATAGCTAACTTTTCAACCTGTCATCGTATGGGAGGCCTTCAATTCCTTGTAGTAGTCTAGTTAGCCGCCTTTGAACTGACTCTAAGGCTTGAAACACACATCCGTGAAACACGTGCGTGTTTGGTCCGTTTCCGTGTATACTGGAGACACGGCCAAACGTGCACCAATGTTACTATATCTCTGCGGTTACAATTGCGTTTTTGGTTATGTCCGTGAGTCCGTCTCCGTGATGCGTTTTTTGGTCCGTGTCTCACGCCAGCATGTCCGTTTTATTCACGCAACACGCAGCACGGACCCAATGAAAGTCAATGGGTCTGTGCGCACGTCCGAGTGACACGGACGCATCTCTGTTTGTTCCCTGTATGTTTTGTGCTTTTTTCATGTGATGTCAGTCTTTTTTCTTTTTCTGTTTCGTTCTCTCCCTCAGCCCGTCGGTCGGTCTCTATGTCTGTCGGTCGGTCTCTCTGTCTTATCTGTCCCTCAAGCTGTCTGTCGGTCAGTTCCCCCCCCTCTCTCATACTTACCGCTCCCCGATCTCCGGCGCGGCGCTGCACGGCTGTTATAAAAACTCCGGCGGCTTTTCCTCTTTTGAAAAAGCCGGCCGCCCATTAATCAATCTCGTATTCCTTTACCCGCCCACCGGCGGCTGTGATTGGTTGCAGTGAGACACGCCCACCACGCTGAGTGACAGGTGTCACACTGCACCCAATCACAGCAGCCGGTGGGCGTGTCTATACTGTGCAGTAAAATAAATAAATAAATAATTAAAAAAAACGGCGTGCGGTCCCCCCCCATTTTAATACCAGCCAGATAAAGCCATACGGCTGAAGGCTGGTATTCTCAGGATGGGGAGCTCCACGTTATGGGGGGCCCCCCACCCTAACAATATCAGTCAGCAGCCGCCCAGAATTGCCGCATACATGATATGCGACAGTTCTGGGGCTGTACCCGGCTCTTCCCGATTTACCCTGGTGCGTTGGCAAATCGGGGTAATAAGGAGTTATTGGCAGCCCATAGCTGCCAATAAGTCCTAGATTAATCATGTCAGGCGTCTAGGAGACACCTTCCATGATTAATCTGTAAGTTACAGTAAAAAAACACACACACCTGAAAAAATCCTTTATTAGAAATAAAAAACACAAACAAATTCCCTCATTACCAATTTATTAACCCCGACAAACCCTCCATGTCCGGCGTACTCCACGGTCCTCCAGCGTCGCATCCAGCTCTGCTGCATGGAGGTGACAGGAGCAGCAGAAGACACCGCCGCTCCGGTCACCTCCACGCAGCTAATGAGATGAGTAGCGTGATCAGCTGCTGTCAGTCAGGTAACTCGTGGCCACCGCTGGATCCAGCGGTGGCCGCGGGTAACCTCAGTGACAGCAGCTGATCATGTATGCGGCAATTCTGGGCGGCCGCTGACTGATATTGTTAGGGTGGGGGGCCCCCCATAACGTGGAGCTCCCCATCCTGAGAATACCAGCCTTCAGCCGTATGGCTTTATCTGGCTGGTATTAAAATGGGGGGGGACCGCACGCCGTTTTTTTTTTAATTATTTATTTATTTATTTTACTGCACAGTATAGACACGCCCACCGGCTGCTGTGATTGGGTGCAGTGTGACACCTGTCACTCAGCGTGGTGGGCGTGTCTCACTGCAACCAATCATAGGCGCCGGTGGGCGGGTAAAGCAGGGAATACGAGATTGATTAATGGGCGGCCGGCTTTTTCAAATTAGAAAAAGCCGCGGGAACAGTGTGAACGCCGTGCAGCGCCGGTGATCGGGGAACGGTGAGTATGAGAGAGGGGGGACACTTCAGTCACTCGGGGGATTAGTGGTCACCGGTGAATCCTTCACAGGTGACCGCTAATCAGTACACGGCACACAGACAGAGCCGCAGCATGACAATGAAGTCGGGTGAAGTTCACCCGAGTTCATTCTCATCCCGCTACTCTGTCTTCCGACATGTAGTAACGACATTTTGCATCACACACGTACATTTCACACGGACAACACATACACATGTCAGTTATTTCACTCACGCACACACGGACATTCCACATGCACATACGGCTAGCATACGGGATACACACGCAGGCCACACATACCATAAAAACGGACCTAAAAAACGGAAAACGGACCCGAAAAACGGCCCGTTTTACACGGACGTGGTTTTCACGGATGTGTGGCGGAGCTTTAAGGGGTACTTTGCATGCTGCGACATCACTAGCCGATGCTAGCGATGCCGAGCATGATAGTACCCGGCCCCGTCACACATGCAATATCTTGTGATAGCTGCCGTAGCGAACGTTATCGCTACGGCAGCTTCACAGGCACTTACCTGCCCTGCGACGTCGCTCTGGCCGGCGACCCGCCTCCTTCCTATGGGGGTGTGTCATGTGGCGTCACAGCGGCGTCACATGGCAGCCGTCCAATAGAAGCGGAGGGGCGGAGATGGGCGGGACGTAAATATTCCGCCCACCTCCTTCCTTCTGCATAGCCAGTGGAGGCAGGTAAGGAGATGTTCCTCGCTTCTGCGGCTTCACACACAGCGATGTGTGCTGCCGCAGGAACGAGGAACAACATCGTATCTCCTATTGGTGCGACATTATGAAAATTTCCGACACTACACAGATCACCGATTTACGACAATTTTGCGATCGTTTATCGGCGCATCTAGGCTTTACACGTTGGGACGTCGTTACTGACGCCGGATGTGCGTCACTTTCGATTTGACCCCGACGATATCGCAGTAGCGATGTCGCAACCTGCAAAGTACCCCTAACTTCTGAATGTCCTTTTTAAAATGTGGAGCCCAAAACTGGATCCCATATTCCAGATGTGGCCTTGCATGTGATTTATAGAGGGGTAACAATATGTTGGGATCACGGGATCTAATCTCTCTTTTTATACACCTTAAAATCTTGTTTGCTTTAGCAGCTGCTGCTTGACATTGAGTGCTGCTGCTCAGCTTATTTGTAATAAGAATACCCAAGTCCTTCTCCTGTTCTGCAGTCCCGAGTTTACTTCCATTTAATGTATACGTAGCTATAGGATTAAGGGTGCTTTACACGCTGCGACATCGCTAACGATATATCGTCAAGGTCACGGTGTTTGTGACGCACATCCGGCGTCATTAGCGACATTGCAGCGTATGACAGCTAGGAGCGACGATCAACGATCGCAAAAACGGCAAAAATCGTTGATCGTTGACACGTCACTTTTTTTCATAATATTGTTGGTGGTGCATGCCGCTGGTTGTAGCGAACAATATCACTACGGCAGTGTCACTGTGACCGCCGAACCGTTCCTCCTTCAAGGGGGAGGTGCGTTCAGCGTCATATCGACGTCACTGCGGAGTCACTAAGCGGCCGCTCAATAGCATAGGAGGGGCGGAGATGAGCGGCCGGAACATGCCGCCCACCTTCTTCCTTCCTCATTGCCGGTGGACGAAGGTAAGGAGATGTTCGTCGTTCCTGCGACATCACACATCGCTCCGCCCCTCCTCTTCTATTGGGCGACCGTTTAGTGATGCCGCTGTGACGCCGAACGCACTTCCCCCTTGAAGGAGGGACGGTTCGGCGGTCACAGTGACGCTGCCATAGCGATATTGTTCGCTACGGCAGCGATCACCAAATGTCGCACGAACGACGGAGGTGGGTGCTGCCATGTGACGTCGCTGTGACGCTGCACGACCCGCCCCCATAGTAAGGAGGCGGTTCGCCGGCCAGAGTGACGTTGCAGGGCAGGTGAGTGCATGTGAAGCTGCCGTAGCGATAATGTTCGCTACGGCAGCAATCATAAGATATCGCTGCTGCGACGGGGGCGGGTACTATCGTGCTCTGCATCGCAAGCATCGGTTTGCGATGTCGTAGTGTGCAAAGGACCCCTAAATCTCATTTGCCAAGTATCTGCCCATTCTGACATCTTATCCAGATCTTTTTGTAATATTGTACTATCAAGGTCAGTTTTTAATATCCTACATAGTTTGGTGTCATCAGCAAAGACTGACACTTTACTATCAATTCCATCCACAAAGTCATTAATAAAGAGATTAAAAAGAATCCATCCTAGCACAGAAGGAAGTAGGAAGGCTTCTTAAACAAAAAATAACAGGTCTGTGAGAGACAGAATTCTTGCTGGTTGGTAGGTGATCAAATACTTATTTCAAGCAATAAAATGCTAAATAAAAATCATACAATGTGGTTTTCTGGATTTTTAGGGGGGATTCTGTTTGTCACAGTTGAAGTGTACCTACGATAAAAATTACAGACCTCTCCATTCTTTTTTTGTAGGTGGGAAAACTTGCAAAATTGTATGTGTATCAAATAACTATTTTCCTCACTGTACATCACAGGAGGGGCTGGGGGCTACAGTATATATATCGCAGGAGGGGCTGGGGCTATAGTATATGCAGCACAAGAGAGGTTGGGGGATACAGTTTATATATCACAGTATTGGCTTCTGCTACAGTATATACATTACAGGGGAGGCTGGGGGCTAAAGTATATATGTGTCGCCCAGGGAATGGGGTACTCGATCCCGTGCGGTGTATAACTGGTGAATGTCACTTTGGTGGCCGTTGCCCAGTCCCGTGCCCTGGGTGCTTTTTTAATGGGGAGTATTTACAGGGGAGATTAAAGTCATTTGTGTGACGCCACCAGCGGGTTGCGGTTAATATGGGGAATCGCTGCTGTTGAGTTGGTTATCCCTAGGGCTGGTGGTAATGGCAGCTATGGTGGTAGGCCCTCCGCAGGCAGGGCTGAGCCCGGGGAGATGTAAGATGGAGACTTTCACCGTTAATAAGGGAGCCCACACCGTGGGTTGTAGTTAACAGTCTCTACTCACTCTTGACCCTGGCTGGTTCAGGTCCTTGTAGTTCCAGTGCCAGTTGATGACTCGGTTGTTCTGTCCCCGGCACCCTCAGTGTGGTTGGGTCCCCGTAGCATGGAGCGGTTTGGAGCCCGACTGTACCTTTTCTGTGGTAGTCTCCTTGTCCGTACGGCGGGCAGTGTGGACCCTGTAGGGCTGGTCTGTGTCCCGAACCCTGATCCTTGCTTTACTGCTGATGCCCCTAGATTTGTGGATCAGGGAGGTCCGTGAAGGTCCCCTCAATGTACAGGTATTTGCCAGACCATATGAAACTGGCGGCGTCTGACCTAGGGGCCTGTGCCCCGTCAGTGCTCTGATCCCAGCGGTACTCGGGTGTACCTGCCCTGGTGACCACTCTACTATGCCCCCGGGTCAGCGTTACGTCTGGCTCTGCCCTCTAGGTGGCCATCCCCTTGCATCCGACTAACCAATTACCCCTGGTGTGGAGTGGTAACTAGGATTTTGGTGTGTCTAGGTGTTGCTGGCACTGGTGGCTACAGTATACACATCACAGTGGACAGGTGTATCAAGGCTTTCTGGCATCTGGGACAAGACTTCAGTTTGGCGCCCCCCCATGTGACCAATTATTCATATGTGATTTGCACACTCACAGTCACGTGATGACGAGCTGCTCTTAATAATTTAATTCTCTCAATGTTTAAAGAGAAACATAGGAAGAAAAGCCAGTTGTCACATGCAAGCATGAAAATCACATATGAGTGGCGTGGTCATATGATGACTGCTGGAACCAGAAGCAGAGCTGATTCCTGACAAGGAGTATATGACATGCTGTTATGATAGGGCTACAGTGCTTAATTTTATAAGAAAAGGGGTTGTCCAGGTTTGAGATGAAAATCTGCGGTCACTATGTGACTGTAGACTTCTGAATTCTAACAGCGCACACTGCCCGCTGTCAGGATTCTCTGGTGCCGATGGTGAGAGTGAGAGGTCACGAAACTGCAAGTATGTGATTTACATATATGTAGTCACGTGCTGACTAGACATGTGTGGCCTCGCTCAAAATAAATATAAACGTCAAATCAGAATGTGACCAGAAATATAAAAATCTCATATTTACGCTCACATGACCGTCCACCATTGCCACTGACACTGGAGAATCCCAAAAATGTGCAGAGCATGCGTTGCGAGAATTCAGAAGCCTCCAGTCACCTAGAGTCACTGCAGAATTTAATCTCAAACTTGGACAAGCCCTTTACTTATATAATTAAGTAATGTATCCCAATTCTAAGTAAAGGGGTTGTCTAATCTTACAATTTATGAATTGCTACTTGTGTACAGAATCAAAACTAATAACAGCAACAGAACCAACAGAGGTACAGAAATACATAATTATAACACCCAACAGTACAGAAACACAGCATCACAACCACCAGCAGTACAAAAATTCATCATCAGAACCACCATCAGCACTAGAAATACATCAGTTTAGAAACACAGCATCAAAACCCTCATTGGTACAGAAATACATAATCAGTACCACAAGCAGTACATCAATTGTAATGTCAGGTCAGATCCATACACATTTGTATTGCATGAACCGACAACTTCCAGTACATCCAGGGCCGGCTCCAGGTTTTTGTGGGCCCCGGGTGAAAGAGTCTCAGTCGGCCCCATACACACATAGAAATGCACATATACATATTTAAAGAAAAATTCACAAGAATACATCTAAATAGACAAATCTATACACAGTCATACACACCGACATACATAGATATACATCATACATGCACACACACAGACACATTAGAGGTATTAATATGGGGAAGCCGGCAGCAGCCTCACTCACCTCCCCGCTTGTCTCCTATCTATCTCCTCCTGGGCATGTAGCTGTGCCATGATTATTGGTGGCCATGGTTAACAGACATGGCTGCACACAGTGCACACTGACACTGCTACATACATCACAGAAAAGATTGGAGACATACAGCAATGGGGGCACATACAGCTCCAGAGTGGGGTATACAGCTCTGAAGTGGCATACAGCACTGGGGTTTGGGGACATACAACTCTTGGGGTATACCACACTGGGGTGGGGGGGACATACAGCTCTGGGCGTTATAGCACACTGGAGTGGGGAGACAGACACTTCTGGGGGGGATATACAGTACTGGGGTCAGTGGACAGACAGTTCTGGGGGTATACAGCACTGGGGTCAGGGCACAGACAGTTCTGAGGGTATACAGCACTGGGGTCAAGGGACAGGCAGTTCTGGAAGCATACAGCACTGGGGTGGGGGAACAGACAGTTCTGGGGTATATAGAACTGGGGTCAGGGGACAGACAGTTCTGGGGGTATACAGCACTGAGGTGGCGGGGCCAGACAGTACTGGGGGTATACAGCACTAGGGTGGGGGTATAGAGCACTGGGGTGGGGGGACAGATAGTACTGGGAGTATATAGCACTAGGGTTGGGGTATACAGCACTGGGGTGGTGGGGACAAACAGTTCTGGGGGTATACACCACTGGGGTGCGTGGGACAGATAGTACTGGGGGTATACAGCACTTGGGTGGGGGTATACAGGACTGGTGTGGTGTGGACAAACAGTTCTGGGGGTATACAGCTCTGGGGTAGTAGGGACAAACAGTTCTGGGAGTATATAGCACTGGAGTGGGGGGGGACAGACAGTATTTGGGGGTATACAGCACTAGGGTGGGGGTATACAACTCTGGGGTGGTGGGGATAAACAGTTCTGGGGGTATACAGCACTGAGGTGGTGGGGACAGACAGTTCTGGGGGTATACAGCACTAGGGTGGGGGTATAGAGCACTGGGGTGGGGGTGACAAACAGTTCTGGGGGGATACACCAATGGGGTGTATGGGACAGATAGCACTGGGCCGGGGTATACAGCACTGGGGTGGGGGTATACAGGACTGGGGTGGTGGGGACAAACAGTTCTGGGGGTATACATCTCTGGGGTAGTAGGGACAAACAGTTCTGGTGGTATACACCACTGGGGTAGTAGAGACAAACAGTTCTGGGGTATACAGCTCTGGGGTAGTAGGGACAAACAGTTCTGGGGGTATACACCACTGGGGTGGGGAGGATGACATACAGCTCGGCGGTATGTAGATGCTTCAGCTCCTCTGTGGGTTGAGCCTAGAATGTATGGGCTCCTTCCATGTTAGTGGGTGTGACCAGCTTCATGACAAATTAAGTCATACCTGGAAGGAGCCTGTACATTCTAGCATCTACCTTCGGGAGCGCAGTGCATAGCGCACAGTGCTAGCTCCGCCCACAGACAAACTTAGACCCTGCACGCAGCAGTGAAAGCTGAGCAAAAGCCAGCAAACCAGGAAAGTGCGGATGCCGGCATGAACGCTGCGGTCCCCGGAACTCGGCCCGAGGGCCGAAGCATACATGACCACCCTTGCTGACAGGTGCTGGATACTCAGAGTGCTGATCAGTTGGCCTGACAGCGCCCCCCCTGACACTGCGCCCGGTGCAGATGCCCCACCAGCCCCCCCCCCTATATATGCCTCTGCAGTGGAGGCTGTGGGCTACAGTATATACATCACAGAAGAGGCTGGGGGCTACAGTATATATATCACAAGAGAGGGGGCTACAGTATATACATCACAGGAGAGGGTGAGGGCTACAGTATACACATCACAGGAGGGGCTGGGGGCTACAGTATATACATCACAAGAAAAGCTGAGGTCTACAATATATACATCACCGGAGGGGCTGGAGGCTTCAGTATATACATCACAGATGAGGCTGTGGACTATAATATATACATCAGAAGTGAGGCTGGGGGCTACAGTAGATACATCATAGGGGAGGGGGCACACACCTAGGTGGAGGCTGCATACAGCTCTGGAGGGGGCACAAAGATCTCTGCAGGGGGCACATACAGATCGGTGCGCCCATACAGCTGTGGGGGGGCCATACAGCTAGGGGGGGAGGCAGGGGGCACATACAGTTCTGGGCACGGATGACGCTGCCTAGCATTGCGGCACCTCTCTCTAGTCTCTTCATCTGTGGGATGGGAGTGCACCGCGTTGTGTGCTAGTTCCTCCTACAAATGAACTTCCATACACATGCACACAGCGTTCAGCAGTGAACACTGGGCTCAAGTGCCAGGTTTAAAGGGCCAGGAGCCAGGAAAGTGCAGCTACCGACCCGAGCACTGTGGTCCCTGAAACTGGAAAAAATGGAGCTATAATAATAATAAATAATAATAATAATCTCCCTGATGTATAATATTAAAAGTATACTGTCTGAGTACTATCTGGGTTTTATACTTTGCAATAAAATAACTTCATGCATGTTGCCTTTCACTAAACACAGATAAATGCTACCATCTAGTGGATGAATGTAGCAATTACGCTATGGATTTGGCCTACTCTATACTAGATATTTGTACATTGTCTATATGGTGCTATTTTGTTTTATATAGTTTGGGGCAGTGCAGTTTATTCTCTTTTTGTTTCCTTTTGTATTTTAAAAAAAAATATATTTTCATTAATAAAACTTACTATTTGTTTAACAAATGTTTTTTCACTTCCACTCTTTTTGTTTGTTTGTTTTTTTACTTTATTTCAAGCAGCTGATGCTTGTTAACACTCACCTGTGGCAAATAGTAGGTGTGTGCAATATGAAAATCAAACCTGAAATCAGATAGAAATGTGAGAAGTGGACACAGTCTTTGCATTGTGTATCTCTGTGTGCCACACTAAGCATGGAGAACAGAGAGAGAAGAGAGCTGTCTGAGGACTTGAAATATCAACAGTCTCAAGGTTATAAGTCCATCTCCAGAGATCTTGATGTTCATTTGTCCATGTTGCAGATCATAATCAAGATGTTTAAAACCCATGGCACTATAGCTAATCTCCCTGGACGTGGACGACAGAGAAAAATTGATGAAAGGTTGCAACGCAGGATAGTCCAGATGGTGGATAAGCATCCCCAATCAAATTCCAAAGAAATTCAAGCTGTCCTGCAGACTCAGGGTGCATCAATGTCAGTGCAAACAATCCATTGACATTTGAATGAAATTAAACGCTACACCAGGAGACCCAGGAGGACCCCACTGTCGATATAGAGACTTAAAAAAGCTAGACTGCAGTTTCCCAATATGTACGTAAGCCAAAATCCTTCTGGGAAAGCCTCTTGTGGACATATGAGGCCAATATAAAGCTTTTTGGTAAAGCACATTATTGTACTGTTTACCAAAAATGGAATGAGGCCTACAAAGAAAAGAATACACTACCTACAGTCAAATATGGTGGAGGTTCAAAGATGTTTTGGGGTTGCATTGCTGCCTCTGGCACTGGGTGCCTTGACTGTGTGCAAGGCATCTTTAAATCTGAAGATTACCAAAGGATTTTTGGTCGCTGTGTAGTACCCAGTGTCAGAATGTTGTGATTGCGTCCTAGGCCATGAGTCTTCCAGCAGGACAATGATCCCAAACATACTTCAAGAGACAGCCAGAAATGGATGGAAACAAAGCACTGGACAGTTCTGGCCAGAAATGAGTCCGGATCTAAATATCATTAAACCCCAGTGGAGAGATCCTAAAATTGCTGTTGGGAGAATACACCCTTCAAATATGAGAGACCTGGAGCAGTTTGTCAAATAATAGTGGTCCAAATTTCCAGTTGAGAGGTGTAAGGAGCTTGTTGATAGTTAAAAGAAGCAATTGCAGTTATTTATTCCAAAGTGTATGCAACCAAATTTTTAGCTGAGGGTGCCAAAAATTTTGTCTGGCCCATTGTTTAAGTTTTGTGTGAAATTATGTCCAATATGACATTATTTTAATCATTTTTTTTTCTGTTCTTCTAATATACACTGTGACGGGGTATGCGGCAGAGCAGTAAGGGACGCCAGGCCAAGGAACAATCCAAAGGGCTTTATTGGAACCACAAAGATAAAGCACCAAACAAATATAAATCCTTAAAGTCTGCAAGGATTCCACAACAAAACAAAAGATCCAGGGGCACCTCCCGGTATTCCGATGCCAGGGAAAATATGGCAATGGTCCTTATATGAGTTCCTTGAGTTCAACAGGGTGAACAACAAAACGCAATCCCACGTGGCCACTGATCTCCAGTCTGTGACAGTCCATACACAGGCTCTAGGATCCAGCCTCAGCAATAGATCCTAGTCCTTCTCCAGCCGAGATCCAACTAACTGAACTAACATGGGTCTCATTGTTCTTCTCTCCTGGGATCAGCCCCTTAGGTGGGCAGAAGAGTCCAACTCCGCCTGGACACTTGATACATGAATGGACTTTAGACTCCTGGCTCCGTTCTGTTTACCAAGTTATGGATTGGAGAAGTCCCATGCTGAGAAGAACAAACAATCCCCCACCAGTAGTACATACAGCACAGTCAAGGAGAGACAGACTATTACACCATGAGCAAAGGCGGGGGAGGGACACAATGTTACAACCTTTTCCCCCCTCAATTTGTGTACGGACTAGTGACCTCAACAGGTCGCTTGTCAAGTACACGTAAACATGCCGACCCTGACTAAGGGCTCCTCTTGCCTTGACAATCCGTCTGCATTTTGGTGTTGGCTGCCCCTTCTATATTGTATTGTAAAGTTATGGGGTTGAAGAGATGGCTCCATCGTAGTAAGCGTCCATTGTCCCCAGAGACTCTGTTTAGCCAGGTGAGGGGATTGTGATCAGTAAGCACAGTACATTCTTGTCCATACAGATACGGCCTTAGTTTCCTAAGAAGAGGCATCCGTTTGCACAATGAATCTTCTCTTATAGTCTGGAGCAGCCAGAACAGGGTCGTAGACCAAGGCGTCCTTCAGCCGGTTAAAAGCCTCATCACAGGCTGGGGTCCAGATCACCAGCCGGGGCATCGTTTTCTTCGTGAGGTCTGTTAGGGGCTTGGCCACAGAGCCGAAATGAGAAACAAATTTTCGGTAATAACTGGCAGTGCCCAAAAAAGCCATAACTTGTTTCTTAGTTTGGGGCATGGGCCAGTCTCTAATAGCCTGGATTTTGGCAGGTTCAGGACGTAACTTCCCTCCTCCTACTCACTGCCCTAGGTATTGGACTTCACCCATCCCCAACTGGCATTTATCAGGTCGAATAGTTAGGCCTGCTGCGAGAATCCAGTCAAGAACAACAGCTACTTGATTCAGATGTTCCTCCCATGTGTGGCTGAAGACGGAAATATCATCCAGGTAGGCACAAGTGAAGTCACCACATCCCTGGAGAATCTGGTCCACCATTCTCTGAAAGGTTGCAGGGGCGTTTTTCATTCCGAAAGGCATGTTTAGAAATTCATACAGACCAAAGGGGGTTATAAAAGCCGACCTTTCTCTACCTTCCTCCATCAGGGGAATTTGCCAGTATCCCTTACTGAGATCCAAGGTGGTGACGTATCGTGCCCCAGCTAGCCGGTTTAGAAGTTCATCAATACGGGGCATTGGGTAAGCATCACTGATGGTATGGTCATTCAGTCGTCTGTAGTCCACACAAAATCGAGTACTCCCATCTTTTTTGGGTACTAACACAACAGGAGAGACCCAAGGACTATGGGAGACCTGAATCACCCCAAGCTGTAACATCTCCTCCAGCTCATGCTGCATGGTGTTTCTAACTGATTCTGGTACCCGGTAGGGAGCCTGCTGTATGGGACGGATGCCCTGAGTGTCCACATGATGTTGGGTTACTGTGGTTCGACCTGGTCGGGATGAGAAAGCAGCCTGTCTCTGATGGAGCACTCTCAGCATTTGTTTTTTCTGTAAGGAATCTAAGTGATCTCTCAGAGGAACCTGTTCCACAGTGGATGGGGCTCTGGCTGCTTCAACAAGATCAGGTAATGGGTCCTCATTCTCCTGACCATCTTCTGAAGCCAGCCGACAGCTGGCTATCATAGGTAATGTCCGGTCATGGTACTCCTTAATCATATTCACATGGACAATCCTTTGTCTTAGACCGTGATCATCTAGAGCAAGAAGGTAATTGGTTTTGTTTAGTTTTCTGAGAACCCGGAAGGGACCCTCCAATGTTGTCTGGAGTTTATTTTGCCGATGGGGAACAATCATTAAGACTTGTTGTCCCTCTACAAATTCTCGATAGCGTGCTTTGCGGTCATACCATGTCTTCTGTCTGGAGAGAGGAAAGTCCAGCGCAGTCCAATATATCCAGTTAAAAATCACATTTATTTGGTAAATCCATAAAATATAAAGATACAAAGCGGTCAGCAGGATAGTACAGGGATATTGTGCAGACCCCACAGAACTACGCGTTTCGACATTCAGTTTTAGTCATGCTCTGGGGAGTAAGAGATGTCGGTTTCCTATAAGGTGTAACACACACCCTCCTTGATTACATGCACATGTTATTATTGAAGAAGCCTTCCCAAAGAAGTACCACATTCAGTAAGTGCATGCACTGCGGTTTTCCAAGGAAGCAAAGAAGAGAAATAAAATAAAAAAAAAAAATAATTGTCTTCTGTCTGGTTTGAGACATCCGCACATGATCCTGAGCCAAACTAGAAAGTTGAGCCAGGGTTTCCCGAAGCTTGAGGACATATGGAACAACAGGGGTTCCTGTATCTTCAACTTGCCCCTCCCAATATTCCTTTAGCAGAGTTAAGGGTCCTCTGACCTTTCTTCCATAGAGTAGTTCAAAGGGGGAAAACCCAGTGGACTCCTGGGGAACTTCCCGATAGGCGAACAGGAGATGGGGTAGGTACTTCTCCCAGTCGGAATCCCTGTTAGTGAAGCCCCCTTAACATATTTTTCAGTGTTTGATTAAACTGTTCACAAAGTCCATTGGTTTGAGGATGGTATGCTGTAGTTCGAATTGCTCGTACTCCACAGGTGCGCCACAGACACTGCACCAACTCTGACATGAACTGGGAGCCTTGGTCCGATAAGATCTCACTTGGGAATCCTACTCGGGTGAAAATGGTAACAAGGGCCTCGGCCACCTTGGCTGCAGAAATACTTGACAAGGCCACGGCTTCTGGATATGTGACGCCCTGGGCAAGCCAGGGGTCACAGGTCATGACACCACCACACCCTACACCCCGGATAGGTACACCAAAGCTACACAAAAATCCTTGTTGCCTTCCTCCAGGGGCTGATGTCCACACCAGGGGGTGGGCCAGGTGGTTGGCTCCGCCCACCGAGGAGTTCACAGCCCTGGAGGTGGGAAAACCAGGCAGATCAGTTTAGGGAGAGTGTGAAGTAGGAGTGAAGTTGTAGAGGAGCAAGAGAGAGGAGTTAAGGTGGAAGAGAAAGTGACAGTTGAGGAAGCCTGAAGTTGGTCCGGGTGTGTGCCCCGGACTGAGACAGCAAGGTCGGCAGACGGCGGTGACCGTCTGCAGGAGAGGCTGCTTGGAGGTTGCCGAAAGGACCGTGGACGGGTGGTGGCCCGGCGGTACCGGAGCGGTATACGAAGAGAAGCCAGCACCATTGGCAGGGGCCTTTCGGATCCCGGCAAGGCTAGGAGTCGCCGTGAATTTGCCAAATCCGTCAGTGAAGGGGACCTCTGGGTCTCCCAACAACCAAGTCCCGATTGAAGGCAACAGTCCAACCGTTAGAGAGAGACACCGCCACCACCAAGGCACCAGTTTCTCAGGGCCAGCGCCTGCGGGCAAAGAGGGGCTCCTCCGGCCCATATCCAAGCCGGGGAGCGGGTTACCGGTGGGAACCCATCGCTACCAACATAGACTTAGGTGCAGGAAAAGGGACTGTCACCGTCAACTACTGGGGAAAAGCAACAGCAGCCGTCCGTGGGAACCGTCTTTCCAGCCGTGTGTTTTACCGAGAACTGTGTCCCCGTCTCAGGCTGAGTGAGTACCACAGTGCCGTGAGGCACAGCGCTGCCCCCGTGTCCCTGCACCCCACCAAGCCCTGCACCGGCCCGCCATCCCTCATCCTCCACCCCATCCCTGGGCCCTGGGACAACCAACCCCTACCCACGGAGGGGAGAACTAACAACTCACCTGCTCCCTGTCACCGCTCCCGGGATCCCCATACAGAGCAGCGGTGGTGTCCATACAATCACCACAACCGTGGGTGGCGTCACGGACAATAAACAATCCCAAAAACCAACCCCCTTTCACTCACGGGCGAGGAGCGCCGCTCGAATCCCCGGGATCCGGCCCATTGCTCGAGCCTCCGAGCAGCAGCAGGCCGCAGCAGCAGCGGCAGCCGGACCCGAGCAGTGGGAGAGCGCAGCGTCCCCTCCTCCGCCCGCCCCGCGACAGATATCGGGTGGCGTAGTCCACAACAGTGAGAATGTACTGCTTTCCAGATTTACTTGGTTTAGCCAGAGGTCCAATGATATTGACAGCTACTTTTTGAAAGGGTTCTTCTATGATAGGGAGTGGTTTCAAGGGTGCCTTTGGGTGATCTCCGGGTCGCCCTCTACGCTGACATATGTCGCAAGTTCGGCAGAAATGCGCCACTGCTTGTGAAATTCCAGGCCAATAGAAAATTTGAGTCAATCGTCTCTCGGTGCGGGTTTTCCCTTGATGGCCGGCAGTAGGAATGTCATGAGCAAGGTGTAATAGGGAAATTCTGTATTTCTGAGGAACAATCAGCTGTTTTCTATAAGTCCAGGGTTTATCTAGGGAGTCAGCATTGGTAACCTGATATAGAAGTCCATTTTCTCTGATAATTTTTTCCCCATTTTCTCCTAACTGCCCTACTTCAGCCCGAGCTCTAAAGCTAGCCAGGGTGGGGTCAGTCTCTACCTCTTGTCTAAACTGAACTTTATCCCAAGTGACATTCATATGAGACCCACAAGAAGAATCACTCACCGGCTGTGACGGCAGTTCGGGTGGCGTCATTTCCATTGATGGGTTGAACATGTCCACATCTGCTGCTCTCTTGGCTTGACTTCTGGTTATCACACCGACAAAGTGGCATTGAAGATTCCCCACATCATTCCTTAGAAGAATGTCTGCAGGAAGGCCGCTCATGACACCAATCATGCATTGTTTTGCCCCAAAACCATAATCCAGGGTCACACTCGCTCTTGGAATGTATCTTTGAGTACCTCCAGCCAATTCGATGGCAATTCATGGTCCCTTTTGCATTGCTTCTGGTTGAATTACTCGGGGATCTGCGATGGTGAGAAAAGCCCCAGTGTCACGAAAGCCAACAACTTTTTGGCCATCCAGCACGACCTCCTGTAGATGTTTATGCTGAAGATCAGAAGAATGGGCGGCTTTGGCTCGCACCCCATAGACTCCTGGAAGGGAAGTCAACATATCAGAGTCTTTTGTTGAATCATCAGGGAATGAATCCAGCTCTTCTCCTGTTGAGGTTGTCTGTAGATAATGGACAAGCAAAGAGGGTCTGTAACTGTTTTGCCTCCGAACACCTGGACAGTGAGCTTGCAGATGACCCAGCTGCCCACATCCATAACATCTACGTTCTATGAGTCTTTCTCCACATTGTACTCCCAAAGAGGAGGCAGGAGTAGTAGGAGGCACATTCACACGGCGTCCGCCATGTGTTTGTAGTCTAATGGGACGGTGAAAATTAGAGGCCAAAGGACAAGGGACCACTGGTGTTGGGGTAGTTTTTTTCTCACTGACTAGTAGCCTTTTCCATTGAGGCTTGATGGTGAGAAGCTCATCAGCTAGAGCAGCAGCTTGTTCCACTGTCTCTGGTCTCCTCTCGCGCACCCATTGCCTGATTTCAGCAGGGCACCTGGCATAGAACTGCTCTTTCAGGATGACCTGGAGGAAGGTCTCCCAAGTTAACGCCCCCTCTCCCTCCAGCCAGCGATGGCATACTTGTTTCAGTCTGTGGGCATACATCTTGAAAAACACTTCCCCATCACAGGCTTACGTACGGAACTGAGTCCTATAAATATCTGGGGTCACGGCATAATGTTCTAGAATGATCTGTTTTATCTCCCCATACTCACAATTCCACTGAGGATCCATAGCTGTATAGGCGTCGGCAGCTCGACCCTCCAAGAGGCCCCCCAGGTGTCTGACTCGCTCTCTTTCTGGGACTTCCATTAATCGGCACTGATGCTCAAAGTCCTGGAAGAAGCCCTCAATGTCACCTGCAGCTTCCTTAAATGGCTTAAAGTCCTTGCTGGACACTCTGGAGAATTCCATCATAGTGGGTGCTGTGGTTACAGTTTGTCTGGAGCCTCTAGTTGCTTCCACAGCAAGCCTCCTCTCCAGCAATGCTGCCCTCTCTTGAGCTCTGCGAAAGGCCTCCCTCTTACCTTCTATGGTGGCCTCATCTCCAAGCAGTGCCATCTCCTCCTCATTCCACACAACCCATTGACTTTTTGGGTATTTACCTCCAGCTCCCGTCTTTCCTCCCCTAGCTGTGGACATCCTTCCTCAGTGCCATCTTGCAGGCAAGCGTTTTCCAATGCCTCAATTAGTTACTCCTTAGAGAGTCCTTTGTAGCCGACTCCTAATTCACGGGCCTTTGTTTGTAGGCTCACCACAGTCCAGTTCTTGTACTCTGAGGTTCTGATTCCAGATGTTAATGGGCCGTTGTCCTCCATTCTTTTTGCTCTGATCCCGCCGCTGCAAACCAGTTTGTTATGGGGTATGCGGCAGAGCAGTAACGGACGCCAAGCCAACGAACAACCCAAAGGGCTTTATTGGAACCACAAAGATAAAGCACCAAACAAATATAAATCCTTAAAGTCTGCAAGGATTCCACAACAAAACAAAAGATCCAGGGGCACCTCCTGGTATTCCGATGCCAGGGAAAATATGGCATTGGTCCTTATATGAGTTCCTTGAGTCCAACAGGGTGAACAACAAAACGCAATCCCACATGGCCACTGATCTCCAGTCTGTGACAGTCCATACACAGGCTCTAGGATCCAGCCTCAGCAATAGATCCTAGTCCTTCTCCAGCCGAGATCCAACTAACTGAACTAACATGGGTCTCATTGTTCTTCTCTCCTGGGATCAGCCCCTTAGGTGGGCAGAAGAGTCCAACTCCGCCTGGACACTTGATACATGAATGGACTTTAGACTCCTGGCTCCGTTCTGTTTACCAAGTTATGGATTGGAGAAGTCCCATGCTGAGAAGAACAAACAATCCCCCACCAATAGTACATACAGGACAGTCAAGGAGAGACAGACTATTACACCATGAGCAAAGGCGGGGGAGGGACACACTGTTACATACACAAAATAAATGTGTACAACAAAACATGTATTTGCAATAATTTTCTGGGAGAAATACTACATTTTCTCAAACAATTTCAATGGTGCCAACACTTTTGGCCATGACTGTATATAAGATGCAAGCCTATCAAAGGTTAACAGTTGCAGGTGACATCTGCGTACCTACACACTATATGGGTATATGGGGCCACGGAAGGGACACTATACTGTATTTGAGTAACAGGAGGACATTATACTATACTGGGGTCAGAGAGGTGGACATTATACTTTATGAAGGCCACAAAAAGGGGCATTGTAATGTGTTGAATATAGGGTCAAGAAAGGGATATTATACAGTATGAGGTCAGAGTGGGGAATATTATATTGCATGGGGGCAACAGAAAGTGACATTGTACTCCATGGGGGGCCACAATGGGGGACATTATACTACATTGTATATGGGACCACAGATTGGGATATTACACTGTATGGGAACCAGTTTGGGTGAAATTATATAGTGTCAGGACACAGAAGGGGACATTGTACTCTATGGGGACCACAATGGAGGACATTATACTACATTGTAACCACAGATTGGGATATTACACTGTATGGGGACCAGGTTGGGGGAAATTATTTTGTGTCAGGACACAGAAGAGGACATTGCACTGTATGTGGACCACAATGAGGAACATTATACTACCTTGAATATGGGACCACAAGGTCTGCCCATTTGACTGAGGAATGAAGGCAGAAGAGAAAGACAACTGCACCTCCACTCGAGCAAAAAATACTTTCCAAAATTTGTAAACAAACTGGGGTCCCCGATCTAAGACCACATCAGAAGGAACCCCATGAAGCTTCACGATCTCATTGATGAACACATGAGGTTCATCTTACTGAACCTATCCACAACTATTAAAACCACAGTCTTTCCCGAAGACAAAGGTAGGTCAGTAATGAAATCCATGGATAAATGCGTCCATGGTCTATTTGGGATAGCCAATGGCAGGCGAGATCCCGATAGACGAGTATGCGTTATCTTGGAACGTGCGCAAATACTGCAAGCAGACACATAGTTAACCTCATCCAGATGCAACCTCGGCTACCAAAAACGAGAAAGGAGGTCCGAGGTTTCTTTACTACCTGAATGACCTGCAAGTACAGAATTGTCATGTTCCCCAATTAGTTTACAGCGCAACTTGGGTGGCATGAACAACCTCTCTGAAGGGCAAAAGGCCATGGCGTCACCCTGAGCCTCTAACACCTCCCGCTCCAGGTCTGAACACAAGAAAACGGGTACCTGATTCACATGATCACTACCACCAGGGAAGCACTGGGATAATGCATCTGCTTTTTAATCCCTGGACAGTAAGGGAAAGTAAAATTAAACTTGGTAAAAAACAAAGACCATCTAGCCTGCCTGGCATTGAGACGTTTGATAGAATCGAGATGTGACAGGTTTTTTTGGTCTGTGGTTACCGTAATGGGAGGAACTGCCCCCTCCAGCCAATAACACCATTCCTCGCAAGCTAGAGCTCTCTAATGCCAACATCATACTTTCTCTGACCCGAGGACAATTTCTTGGAAAATAAAGCACATAAAAGCCATTTACCAGGAGAGAGACCTTGTGACAATTAGGCCCCAACCCCACCTCAGATGCATCAACCTCTACGATACAAGGCTGTGAAACATCAGGCTGACCGAGTATAGGTGCAGTGGTAAAATTTATTTTTGAAAAGGAAAAAGCCTGCTGGCCAGAGTCAGACCATTTAGAGAAATTCAACCCTTTGTCATGTCACTGAGAGGCTTTACAATTACTGAATAGTTCTCAATACATTTCCAGTAAAAATTGGTAAACCCCAGAAAGCGCTGTAATGCTCTTAGGTTACTGGACGATACCAGTCAAGTAGAAGCAGACAACAGATATCCCATAAATTGCATCTCTTGGACAGCAAAAACACACAGTTTGGCATACAGTTTGTTATCTCTCAAGATCTGTAATACCTGTTTAATATGTACCTGATGTGTCTCTATATTGGGTGAGTAGATCAAGATATCATCCAAATAAACCACCTCAAACCTGCCCACCAATGGTGAATAATATAATTCACAAAATGGTGGAAAACGGCACAGGCATTAGTGGGACCAAATGGCATGACCAGGTTTTCGAAGTGACCCTCAGGTGTATTGAAAGCCATTTTCCATTCATCCCCTTCTCTAATTCTAACCAGATTGTAAGCCCCCTTAAGTCCAACTTTTAGAACCATTTAGCTCCCACAATCTGGTTGAATAGATCCAGAATCAGAGGGAGAAAATTAGGATCTCGGACGGTAATCTGATTCGATTCAATTCCTGAAAATCCAAAGAAAGGCGGAGACCCCCATCTTTCTTCTTAACGAAGAAGAACCCTGCCACCATTGGTGAAGAGGAGGGTCTCATATGTCCCTTCTCCAGACTCTCAGCAATGTAATATTTCATGGCATGTCTCTCTGGGCCAGAAAGATTATGATTATACAGTCTGAACTTGGGAAGTTTTGCTCCATTGAGCAGATAAATGGGCAGTCAAATACACGATGGGAAGAAAATCCTGACACCCCCTCTCCAAAAATACATCCTCAAACGCAGACAAAAAATGCAGAGACCGCAGAGAGAGAAGTATTTAGACAATTATTAAAACAGTAGTTTCCCCATTCCACAATTTCCCTAGATTGCCAATCTACTACGGGATTATGTTTCACCAACCAGGGTAGACAAAGTACAATGGGAGTGGGAAGTGCTTCCAGGATATAGCAGGAAATTACTTTATAATGCAGGGGTCCCACCCTCAGTTTTATATCACGTACCATCTGTGTAAGGCATCCCTGAGCAAGTTGTGCCAAGTTAGTTAACATACTGCAGTTAAGCCCATGATTTTTTACAAACAGAGCATCCACCATTCTGACTCCTACTTCACTGTTCACAAACACAGACATTTTCTCAATCCTGCTCTTTAGCACCACCTCTGCTGTCAGAGTGTGGCGCCCTGGCCAAGCCAGGTCATCACAGATAACATACAAACACCTCCCATCCCCATTAGACAGGAACACCAGCCAAACAAAAATCCTTGTTGCCTCCCTCCAGTGTCTGATGTCCACACCAGGTGGGGTGGAGCCAAGCGGTTGGCCCCACCCACCGAGGAGTTCACAGGCCTGGAGGCGGTAAAAGTGACAGTAGTTTAGTGTTGGAGTTTGAGGAGTGAGGAGTAAGCACTTGGGTGTCTGGGTTTGTGGCCCAGGCACTGACAGCAAGGTTGGCAGACGGTGGTGACCGTCTGCAGGAGTGGTGGAGCAACGTGGAACCGTAGGACCGGGGTCAGACGACGGCCCGCCGGTACCGACCGGGGAGCGAAGTGAAGCCAGCACACACAGGCAGGGCCATCGGACCTCGACCAGGCTAGGAGCCGCCGTCAATAGTCAGATCCGAATGTGACTGGAACCCCAGGGGATTCACAACAGCAAAAGTCCCGATTGAAGGCAACAGCCCACACCGTGAGGGTATACAGCTACCGCCTAAGGCTAGAGACCCAAGGGCCAGCGCCTGAAGGCAAACGGGCTCCTCCGGTACCCATACACCGGGGAGCGGACTACCGTTGGGAATCCATAGTAGTCAGAAGGAGAACATCAAGGTGCAGGGAAAGACAGCCGCCATCACCTGTCCGGGGAGAAACACTGCAGCCGGCTGCGGGACCCGTCCATCCAGCTGTTTGGTTTACCGAGGACTTTGTACCTTTCTTGCTGAGTGAGTACACCCGTGCCATCCGGCACCGCGCCGCGCTGTCCCTGCAACCCTGCACCTCGCCAACCCTGCCTCCCCACAACATCACCGGGCCCCGGGACCACCGACCCCTACCCACGGAGGGGGAAAACAACATCCCAGCTGCTCCTTACCATCGCTCCTGGGATCCCCGTCATCAGCAGCGGTGGTACCTATCTTCACCACGTCCCGTGGGTGGCGTCACGGACTAAATCCCCCAAACCAACCACCCCTTTCACTCAGAAGCGACGGCGTCCTCCCCGCCCGCGACAACTTGGCGTCACGAACAGGATTGAACCCCCCTAGTGCGCCTTGTGATCTCCGCCGGCGGTGTCCGGCCGAAAATTTTGAAGCGCCGCCATCTTGGCGCGAAAATCTCCTGCTCGAGCGTCTTCTCCGAGCAGGGAAGGCGCAAAAGCGAAGCCCCGCCCCCAACAAACGGAAGTGCTGAAGAAGTATCAAGGGGGCGCGAGAGTGTGTCTGCCTGATGTAGCCGAGGCTATAGAAAGCGGGGATGCCAGGACTCTGCAAGATATCCCGTTCCTGGAGGCCGACCAAGTAGGATGTGCGTCCCGTCCAGCAGGCCCACGCCCGGAACAGCGGCATGGGTGGAGGCTTGGGTGGCCCAATTATGCCGCAGGCTGCAGACCCGGCTCCAGCTCCTGGTGCAAGAATGGGAGGCTGGAATGGTGGAGGTGGTGATGACCGTGCAGGCCCGTGAGGCGAAAACAGAATCGGAGGAGCGGGTGAGTGACCCACGCCCCTGTGTCCCAGAGGGACCGGTCGCTGCGGCCAAGGGGCCCGGTCTGCTGTCGCTCAGCCAGCTGCTTTCCCCGCTGCCTGTATTGGTCAGTGCCACCCCGTCGGCCGGCCAGTTGCTCCTGAACCCGACAACAGATGACATCGCCCCCGCCTACGAAGATCCACCTGCAGGTGCTGCCCGCGAACGACAACTTGCCCGGCCAGTCCCGACCACGCTCCCCTGGGAGACACCCGCTTCCAAAAGGGAGTCACCCCGCCCAGAGGCGGCCGCACCTGAAGAGGTCCCGGCAGTCCGCCCGACTAGCACAGAGACGGAGGGTAGCCCACCTCAAGCCCGGAAGGTGACACTGACTGCTCCCAAACTCCAGGCCTCGGCTGAGGCTGCGGAGGGTTGCCGCTGCAAGGCAGCAAAACAGGCCGCGACACAGCGGTGCCCCCCTAATCAGAAAGTGACGGTTGTAGCCCGCATCGGGAGGTACCAGCTGGGCCCAACCCCCGCGCTTGAGGAGCCGCCATGTTGGGAGCGATGGCCAGACCTGATGGGACGACAGGCAGAGGCCCGGGAGAAGGCTGCAGTCCTTGCCCGTACTGTAGAAGCAAAGGATGCTCTCCGGAGGGTCTCCCCTGAAGCTCGGGGCCCGGTCTTTGAAGGTCAAGTCCAGCAGTTCCACCCCCGGCGAGGATGGGGGTTTATTTACGAGCCCCGCCTGGGAGTCGAGGCATTCTTCTCCCATCGGGACGTGCACAGCCAACTGCCTCTGGGCCATCCGGAGCGTGACCTTTGCGCGGGAGAGTTGGTCACATATACCTGTCACCTGGGAGAGAGGGGCTGGTTCGCCCTGGATGTCCAGAGAAGGGTGAGCCATGATGACCACGAGCACCCCCGGTCACCTCCTCCGCCATACAGTCCTAGGGCGGATCCGGAGGAAGCGAGTGGTGATGGTGATCTCCAGTAGTGGCAGCGGTCCACCGTTGCAAGCAGTTGTCCCCCGTTGGGACCCTCAGCAGTTTGATTGAATGACTTTAATGAACCGTGACCTTCATCTGATTATCTGTGTGATTATTCCGGCCGTTGCCGGCAAGTTGTCCCCGGAGGGACCCTGTGTGCTTTTTACCCCCCCCCTGCATGAGAGACTACTCATGGACATGTCCGAGAACTAGCAGGCCACCCACGAACTTGTGGGCTTGTAAATAAGTTGAGGGGTGATTTTCCGTTGGTGCTGCCTCCGGAGAGGCAGATTGGAGGAAGGGCCCACAGCAGAGCAGGCTGGGGCCCGGCCACCACCAGGACCGGTGGCCATCCTCCGGGGGTCAGGGGTCCCCCAAGGACGTGGGGTCCCCTGAAATGACAGCCGGGTGCGAGTAACCGTACCCGTTCCCGCTCGGACAGCCTGAACCTGGACTGGGGTCAAGAGGTGCTGCCCACTTCTTAGGGGCAGCATCAGGGCTAGGTTGCTTGGGTGGGAGAGCGGAAGACATCCGTCCGTCCGTCCGTTATTATTAAAAATGTTTTATATATGTGCAACGTTCAAGTGTCCTAACAAAAATACTTATGTTTGAAAATGTTTACATGTTATTTATATTTTACAGTTTTTGAAAAGAAAAATAAAACCGGTGATGGACGGGCAGCCCGCGGACGGTCTGCATTTCACCAAGGGGGAATGTGGTGCCCTGGCCTAGCCAGGTCGTCACAGATAACATACAAACACCCCCCACCCCCATTAGACAGGGACACCAGCCAAACAAAAATCCTTGTTGCCTCCCTCCAGTGTCTGATGTCCACACAGGTGGGGCGGAGCAAAGCGGTTGGCCACACCCACTGAGGAGTTCACAGGCCTGGAGGCGGGAAAAGTGACAGTAGTTTAGTGTTGGAGTTTGAGGAGTGAGGAGCAAGCACTTGGGTGTCTGGGTTTGTGGCCCAGGCAATGACAGCAAGGTTGGCAGACGGTGGTGGCCGTCTGCAGGAGTGGTGGAGCAACGCGGAACCGTAGGACCGGGGTCGGGCGACGGCCCGCCGGTACCGACCGGGGAGCGAAGTGAAGCCAGCACACACAGGCAGGGCCATCGGACCCTGACCAGGCTAGGAGCCGCCGTCAATAGTCAGATCCCCCAGGGGTTTCACAACATCAAAAGTCCCGATTGAAGGCAACAGCCCACACCGTGAGGGTATACAGCTACCGCCTAAGGCTAGAGACCCAAGGGCCAGCGCCTGCAGGCAAATGGGCTCCTCCGGTACCCATACACCGGGGAGCGGACTACCGTTGGGAATCCATAGTAGTCAAAAGGAGAACATCAAGGTGCAGGGAAAGACAGCCGCCATCACCTGTCCGGGGAGAAACACTGCAGCCGGCTGCGGGACCCGTCCATCCAGCTGTTTGGTTTACCGAGGACTTTGTACCTTTCTTGCTGAGTGAGTACACCCGTGCCATCCGGCACCGCGCCGCGCTGTCCCTGCAACCCTGCACCTCGTCAACCCTGCCTCCCCACAACATCACCGGGCCCCGGGACCACCGACCCCTACCCACGGGGGGGGGAAAACAACATCCCAGCTGCTCCTTACCATCGCTCCCGGGATCCCCGTCATCAGCAGCGGTGGTGCCTATCTTCACCATGACCCTTGGGTGGCGTCACGGACTAAATCCCCCAAACCAACCACCCCTTTCCCTCACGGGCGAGGAGAGTCCCCGGATCCGGCCCACCGCTCGAGCCACCGAGCAGCAGCGCCGGACCCGAGCGTTAGCGAGAGCGCAGCAGCGACGGCGTCCTCCCCGCCCGCGATAAGAGCACAGCGAGAATTACATATATAAGATTAACACACACCCTGATTGTCCATCCCGACACCACCAAGGGTAAGCCGAGTTAAAGATGTTCCTTTTTGCTTAAGAACTGAGGGACAGACTCCAATAAAATGACCCATTTTACCACAAAAAATCCAAACCCCCTTCTTTTTGCGCATTTCAGTGGGAACATGCGAAGTAGTGGCTCTCCCTAGTTGCATCAGCTCTTCCAAACCCATGAGTGATGGTTCACCCCAAGATCATCCCCCTCCCCCTGCAATGGGGTACTGTCCCGAGAAATGGTCTTCGGGGAATGTGGTCTAACTAGTATATCTCAAAGGCGTCTGTCCACATGTATAGCCAAGGACTTCACAGCCTGCAAAGACTCAGGAGTTTCATAAATCATCAAGGCATTTTTTCAACCTCTCTGAAAGGCCCTGACAGAATTGGCTTCTAAGAGACAGGTCATTCTACTGTTGGTTGCCAATCTCCAAAATTCTGAACAATAAGTCAGAGCCCCCATGTCTCCTTGCTTACCCCAAAATGTCTCCTTATGTGTTATTGTCATGACCGCCATGTCTCCCTGCTTGCCCAAACATCGCTGTAGCAATAGCGATGTCAGGCTAGCCCAGACATACCCGGTCAAGCCTCCTTACTCCTCTGTCAGATCACAAATGTGTGATCGTCACAGCTGCCATGTCTCCTCGCTCGCCCCAACATCTCTGAAGCCATAGCAATGTCAGGCAAGTGCGGACATACCTTGCCACGCCTCCTTACTCCTCTATGACATCACAAATGTGTGATTTCAACCACCAACGCCTCATTATACCTGAATGTGGAGAGCTGAGAAACTGTGGAAGAAAAGCGCACAGAGGGTTTTACCCGGTATAGGGTTAACGCGGGTAATGGGACAGGCACTCACCTGCTGTAGTTGTGACAGGCACAACTCCTTAAAGGCACAAAATAAATGAGAATGATGGTCAGCAGCAGCCCCGATGCAAGCAGTAAAATCAAAGCGGGTTTTGAAAGAAATCGGGTTAAATGCTGCGCTAAAAAGCACAAATCCAGTGTATATGATGAATTCCTTTTTCTTTATTTCACAGGTCAACGTGTTTCAAAGACATCTCTCTTTTCTGTCCTCAGTGGTGTGTGATAAGACCAGTCATTGGCTGCAGTGGTAACATTTGGAGAAGACTTTTCACACCGGATTGGGAATTTTAAAAGTTATACAACTTATTTTATTATTTTATTACATTTCCCAATTTTTCCTGAAAATTATTCCTTGAGGCAGTGGGCAAATCCCCATTGTTTCCTCTCAGCTGTGTGAACTGAAAAAGATAGGACGATGGAGGATCTGATGGAGGCAATTCTATTTCTTAAGAGGGCTTTACACAGTAGCGATATCAGTACCGATATCGCTAGCGTGTGTACCCGCCCCCATCGTTTGTGCGACACAGGCATATCGCTGCCCGTCGCGCACAAAATCGCGCTGCTCCATCACATGGCTTACCTGCCCTGTGACGTCACTCTGGCTGGCGATCCGCCTCCTTTCTAAGGGGGCGGGTCATGCGGCGTCACAGAGACGTCACACGTCAGCCGTCCAATAGAAGCGGAGGGGCGGAGATGAGCGGGACGTAAACATCCCGCCCACCTCCTTCCTTCCGCATAGCCGGTGGAGGCAGGTAAGGAGATGTTCCTCGCGCCTGCAGTGTCACACATAGCGTTGTGTGCTGGCGCAGGAACGAGGAACAACATCGCTAATGAGAGGTAAACTATTTTTTGTTTTAGGACGACCTCTCCGCGGCAAACGATTTTGGCCGATTTTGCGATCGTTTTAGGTCGCACATAAGTGTCACACGCTGCGATATCGTTAATCACGCCGGATGTGTGTCACTAACGACGTGACCTCGACGATAAAACATTAACGATATTGTAGCGTGTAAAGCCCCCTTTAGAATAAATTCATAGATTGCACAAATGTTATTTAGTATGTTTTTGTTGAAAACTGTTTTTTGCCACTTACATAGTTTATTACATAGTGTTTATATATATATATATATATATATATATATATATTAGCTGTAGTACCCAGGCGTTGCCCGGGATAGTAACTGTCTCTCTGTCTTTCTGCCAGTCTCTGTCTGTGTTGCTGTCTGTCTCGCTGTCTGTCTCTTTCCTTGTCTGTCTGTTTCTATCTCTCTGTATTTGCATCAGTCTACTATCTGTCTCAATCTCTGTATCTGTCTGTCTCTCTCTCTCTCTGTCTCTTTGCCCGTCTGTCTCTTTACCCGTCTGTCTCTTTGCCCGTCTGTCTCTTTGCTCGTCTGTCTCTTTGCCCGTCTGTCTTTTTGCCCGACTGTCTTTTTGACCGGCTGTCTTTTTGCCCGGCTGTCTCTTTGCCCGGCTGTCTGTTTCTAGGTCTGTCTCTTTCCTTGTCTATCTCTTTCCTGGTTTGTCTCTTTCCTGGTCTGTCTCTTTCCCGGTCTGTCTCTTTCCCGGTCTGTCTCTTTCCAGGTCTCTCTCTTTCCAGGTCTGTCTCTTTCCAGGTCTGTCTCTTTCCAGGTCTGTCTCTTTTGCCGGGCTGTCTCTTTCTAGGGCTGTCTCTTTCTAGGTCTGTCTCTTTCCAGGGCTGTCTGTTTCCCCGTCTGTCTCTTTCCCGCTTTGTGTCTTTCTCAATCTGTCTCTTTCCAGGTCTGTCTCTTTGCCCATCTGTCTCTTTGCCCATCTGTCTCTTTGCCCGTCTGTCTCTTTGATCGTCTGTCTCTTTGACCGTCTGTCTCTTTCCAGGGATGTCTCTTTCTAGGGCTGTCTCTTTCGCCGTCTGTCTTTTTCCCGCTCTGTCTCTTTTCCGCTCTGTCTCTTTCCAGGTCTGTCTCTTTCCAGGTCTGTCTCCTTGTCCATCTGTCTCTTTGCCCGTCTGTCTCTTTGAGCATCTGTCTCTTTGCCCGTCTGTCTCTTTGCCCATCTGTTTCTTTGCCCGGCTGCCTCTTTTCAGGGCTGTCTATTTCCAGGGCTGTCTCTTTACCCGTCTGTCTCTTTCCCAGTCTGTCTCTTTCCCGGTCTGTCTCTTTCTCGGTCTGTCTCTTTGCCCGTCTGTCTCTTTGCCAGTCTGTCTCTTTCCAGGGCTGTCTCTTTCCAGGGCTGTCTCTTTCCAGGGCTGTCTCTCTCCAGGTCTCTCTTTCCCGCTCTGGCTCGTTCCCGCTCTGTCTCTTTCCAGGTCTGTCTCTTTCCCCATCTGTCTCTTTCCCGCTTTGTGTCTTTCTCAATCTGTATCTTTCAAGGTCTGTCTCTTTGCCCATCTGTCTCTTTGCCCATCTGTCTCTTTGCCCGTCTGTCTCTTTGACCGTCTGTCTCTTTGACCATCTGTCTCTTTCCATGGATGTCTCTTTCTAGGGCTGTCTCTTTCGCCGTCTGTCTTTTTCCCGCTCTGTCTCTTTTCCGCTCTGTCTCTTTCCAGGTCTATCTCTTTGCCCATCTGTCTCTTTGCCCGTCTGTCTCTTTGGGCATCTGTCTCTTTGCCTGTCTGTCTCTTTGCCCATCTGTCTCTTTGCCCGGCTGTCTCTTTCCCAGTCTGTCTCTTTCCCCGTCTGTCTCTTTCCCCATCTGTCTCTTTCCCCGTCTGTCTCTTTGCCAGTCTGTCTCTTTGCCAGTCTGTCTCTTTCCAGGGCTGTCTCTTTCCAGGGCTGTCTCTCTCCAGGTCTCTCTTTCCCGCTCTGTCTCATTCCCGCTCTGTCTGTTTCCAGGGCTGTCTCTTTGCCAGTATGTCTCTTTCCAGGGCTGTCTCTTTCCAGTCTCTTTCCAGTCTCTTTCCAGGGCTGTCTCTCTCCAGGTCTGGCTCTTTCCCGCTCTGTCACGTTCCCGCTCTGTCTCTTTCCAGGTCTGTCTTTTTGCCAGTCTGTCTCTTTCCAGGTCTATCTCTTTCCAGGTCTGTCTCTTTGGGCGTCTGTCTCTTTGGGCGTCTGTCTCTTTGCCCGGCTGTCTCTTTGCCCGGCTGTCTCTTTCCAGGGCTGTCTCTTTCTCCGGCTGTCTCTTTGCCCGTCTGTCTCTCTCTGTCTGTCTTTTTCTGTCTCTCTCTATCCGTCTACCCTATCTTATACTTCCAGTTTATTTTGTTCCTATAGCAACCACTGACAGTTGCTATTTATAGCCTATAGCTCCCAGCTCCATTCAGTTTAATGGCTGTAGGATTTTTGTAGAGTAACTGGAAAGCACGGGGTTACATTTTCCCGCCCAAACATGTGACGCCCTGGCAAAACCAGGAAGTCACAGATAGGCCCCCGCACAACACCATCCCTCACCTAGGTGACACACAGCCAACCTGAAACCCTAGTCACCCCCCATAGGGAAAGATAGACACACCAGTGGGCGGGACCAGGTGGTTGGAAACGCCCACCCAGGGGTCTAGACAGCCCGGGGGCAAGAAAACAAGCAGATAGAGTTTGTAGTTCAAGCGGAGAGGAGTGTGGGCTGGAGCTAGGTGTAGCTACAGCAGAGGAAGTTCAAGTTGAATGGTGCTAGGGTTGGAGCAGGGTAGGTGGCAGACTGTGGTCTCCATCAGCAGGAGATGGGAAGATGGCTCGGCAGATCCGAGGTGGACCGGGACAGGGTCGTAGCCCGCCGGTAATGACACGGTAATGACACGGGGAACCGACCCGGAAACCGTAGCACAGAGGGGGTACTCGGACCCTGAAGCCAGGACCGAAACTAGTGGCCTAGCTAATTAACCGATTGAGGCCAGGATTATAGGTCCTGTCCCACCCAAATGCCCTAAGAGAAGACAACAGCCCACCGATAGGGATAGGAGGCCACCGCCAGGGCCCATAGATCCCATGGGCCAGCGTCTGCGGGCACGGCTCCTTAGGCCACATCCAGCTGGGAGCGGACTCCTGAATTCCAGACCAGGCAGCCCACCATTCACAAAGCAAGTGCAGAGGGAAAAGACAGTGACCATCAGCCCGGGTGGGGGACCTGAATGACACCAGCCACGGCGGCCAGCCACCAGCACCTTGGTTTACCAAAAGACTTGTGTGATTCATTTGCTGTGAGTAACCAAACATCCCCCTGCTTGCTCAGGCACGCCGGCCCTTGCCATCGCTATACCCTGCACAAAGACACTGGGCCCCGGGGCAACCATCCCTACTCACGGAGGGGTTAACATCCAGCTGCCACTTCATCTCCCCCGGGTGCCCCACAGCAGCAGCGGTGGTGTCCCACCTCACCACACACCATGGGTGGCGTCACGAACTTAATACGGCCTAGCCCGTACATCTATGTCCCCTTTTATTTGGCGTGTCCGTGAGACCCCCGGGTCTAGAGATTCTCGAGCCACCCCCTATAAGGTCCGGATCCAAGCAGCAGCGGCTGTTGGCACGGGGGCGGCACACCACGAAACTTGGCGTCACGAACAGGATACTTACACATCCACTTACCTGGTGGAAGTGCGCCTTGAATTGGACAGTCAGCGGTGATCAGTTTTCAGAAGTCGCCATTTTTTCCGCCATTTTAGGCGCGAAAACTGCAGCCCAGCGTCTTCTTCCCCGAGAAAAGGGCGCGAAGCCGAAGCCCCGCCCCCTGGGAACACGGAAGGTGAACCCCGAGGTCGTAAAACGAAACTAACCAGCCGAAAAAGAGAGTGCTTGCAAAAGACCAAGGGGGAGAAGAGGGAAGATGTCCGCGCCTAACCCCGATGGCGGAGTGGCGCCGGCCGCTGGAGCGGTGGCGCCCGCAGATGTGGCGGATGACGGAAATGTGGTGGCTCCCACTCCTGTCGCAGGAGCGGGGGTAGCTGTGGCCCCCGCGGTCACCCAAGTAATGCCGATCTCCTTGCCCTACGTGCCCGATGCTGCCTGGCTACCCCAGTATGATGGGAAACCGGATGCCCTGCAGGTATTCAAGAAGAAAATATGTACCATTCTTGATTTGTATGCCATGACTGCCAAGCAGCGTGCATCTGTGGTACTTGGGCAGCTGATCGGCGCCGCTGAGCAGGAGGGGGAGACTTGGGCGGACGCTGACCGGGTCTCGGTAACCGCCATTTTTGACAAACTACAGGTTGCTTTTGAAACCAGTACCGAAGCGGAGTTGCGGATTTCTATAACTGCCGACAGTGCCCGCAGGACAGTATCCGAGACTATGCCTTGAGGCTGCAGACGACCCTATGCACGCTGAAACAGGTGGACCCTATTAATGAGGCTGAGAGTAACAAAATGCTGGTAGAGCAGTTCCTGCAGGGGCTAGGGTCCGCTGAAGATCATAAAAAACTACGGCTGTGGTCTCTAGAACACTTGGACTTGAGCTTTGCAGTTCTAAAAGACTGGGCCATTAAAGCACTACAGATGGTCGATGCCAGTGTCCCCGACCCGCCGTCCTGGCCGGCTGAGACCGCTCCCGTCTCGGTAGCAGCCCCCTTGTTGGCCCTGCTGGCTCCCGCAGCAGCGGCCAGAACGCCAAAGGACCTGTCGTCGCAAGTCCAGCACCTGAATGATGACATCGCCAGGATCCTCGCCGCCTTACAGCTACCATCCAAGCCAAGCCAGCGGAGAAGATTCAGCTCGCCGACAGCCCGGAAGACGTCCCTTGGATGCAACGGAGGAGGAACAATGACAGCTGGTATGGACCACCCATCTGCTACAAGTGCAACAAGACTGGTCACTACTCCCCCTTGTGTCCTTTAAAAGAGCAACCCCTGAGGCCAAGGGCCAATCCTCAGGAATAGATCCTCAAGGCCCAGCTGATTGGCGTGATCGATATGTTGGAGGTCGCCTCATCATCTCCCTTGCTGTGGATGGTATCCCGACCTCCGCCCTTCTTGACACCAGTTTGCAGGTAACGACTATACCCTATATGCTGTACAAACGTTATTGGTCTGCCAGTGAGCTCACCCCCCCCCCGGATGCCAGTTTGACCATCATTGCGGCTAACGGACTCCCTATACCCAAGTGGGGTTTAAGGAAGTGACCTTGAAGGTGGGGCGAGTGGAGCTGGAACATCAAGGACTGATTGTAGTACAGAATGACCCCAGTGACCGCAACCCAAAAATGGTCCTAGGGACCAACGTGATTGAAAATTGTATGTTGGAAGTGCTGCACCTATTGCAGCAACTGTCTGCCACAGCAGGAGGAGGCCGGCAGAGGGCTCTATAACGTGAAATCCGGGCTCTCCTGCAGTGGCAACAGGTGAACATG
The DNA here is from genome assembly GCF_048569485.1 of Anomaloglossus baeobatrachus. NCBI lineage: Eukaryota > Metazoa > Chordata > Amphibia > Anura > Aromobatidae > Anomaloglossus > Anomaloglossus baeobatrachus. Next base: position 596,229,148 of record NC_134353.1, on the reverse strand, counting down.
TCAGGGGGAGTGATTAGTGGCGTGCGAGTGGTGGATGTAGCGCCTCTAGTGGTGCCTCCGCGGAGTGAGATGATGATTTGGTGTAGGGCAGCGGTGGGTCCCCGTGGACAGGATTACCCGGCAGTGGTGGAGCCTCTGCCTTCTGAGCATTGGCCCACAGTAATGGCAGCCAGAGGTGTGATTGATGTCAAGAAAGGACGAGTGCCCGTGAGAGTGATGAACTGCGGAGAGGAAGAGGTTAGGCTACCCCGTTACGCCACCATTGCTAAATTATTCACTGTAGATGCAGACGCCATACATGTAGCAGCCTCCACTATCACCACATCACAGCCAGGCAGTGATACACCACCCGAGCAGTTAGAAGAGTGGTGCCAGGAGCTACATGTAGGCACCGAATCCACACCGGCACATCACAAAGGAGGGGTGTACCGGGTAGTGCAAGAGTATGAGCAGGTATTTAGTAAACACTCGTTAGATTTCGGGAGGATCAAGGGGGTTCAGCACCATATTCCCACCGGCACACATCCACCTATCAAAGAGAGGTATAGGCCGATTCCACCTACACATTACCAGTGCGCCAAGGACATGTTGAGGAACATGAAGGAGGCAGGGGTCATCAGTGATAGTTGTAGTCCCTGGGCAGCTCCATTGGTCCTGGTGAGGAAGAAGGATGGCACCATGAGAATGTGTGTGGATTACCAGAAGATTAACCAGATAACGCATAAAGATGCATACCCTCTTCCTCGCATTGAAGAATCGTTGCCTGCGCTAGAGACAGCTAATTATTTCTCTACTCTTGACCTCACTAGTGGCTACTGGCAGGTGTCAGTTGCGGAAGAAGACCGCGAGAAGACTGCGTTCGCTACCCCAATGGGTCTCTGCGAGTTCAACAGCATGCCTTTTGGGTTGTGTAATGCCCCAGGAACCTTCCAGAGGCTCATGGAGTGCTGCTTGGGAAACCGCAACTTCGAGACAGTTCTGCTGTACATGGATGACGTTATCGTCTACTCTAAGACGTATGAGGCCCATTTGGAACACCTCACTGAAGTGTTTGAAGCCCTCTCCAAATACGGGATGAAATTGAAACCCTCTAAGTGCCATCTGCTGAAACCCAGAGTGCAGTACCTCGGGCATGTGGTGAGTGCCGAAGGGGTGGCCCGAGGTGAGGCAGTTCCTGGCCTGGTGGGCTACTACCGTCGCTTCATCAAGGGTTACACCAAGATGGCAGCCCCCATGCAGGACCTCCTAGTGGGACAGACTAAGAATGGCAGAACTCCCGGGCCCCCATTAGCCTGGGGTGAAAAGCACGAAGAATCCTTTCAGCAATTGAAGTCGGCCCTAACCGGAGAAGAAATTCTGGCGTACCCCAACTATGGCCTCCCGTTCATCCGCTATACCGATGCCAGCAATGTGGGCCTGGGTGCTGTCCTGTCCCAGATGCAAGATGGCAGGGAAAAGGTAATCGCTTATGCAAGCAGGAAGCTCTGGCCGACGGAAAGGAATCCCGAAAATTACAGCTCCTTCAAATTGGAGTTCTTGGCACTTGTCTGGGCGATAACGGAGAGGTTTAAGCATTACCTGGCATCGGCGAAGTTCACGACCTATACGGACAACAACCCTCTGATGCACCTGGACACAGCAAAGCTGGGGGCCCTGGAACCATGCTCGGTAGCCCGGCTAGCCAACTATGACTTCACGATCAAGTACAGACCTGGCCGCAAGAATACCAATGCGGATGCCTTGTCCCGGATGCCGCACCTACCTGATGGAGGGTTGGATGAAGATGAGCTGGAAGAAATTGAGCTACCCGCGTTCCATCAGCCAAGGGATGAAAAACCTTATGTTGGCCAGCAGCAGGCAAACTTTGACCCATTACCCCGCCATGGGTGTCGAGAAGCTCAAGATCAGGAGCCCGCGATCCGGCTAGTCAAGATAATGATTTCCCAAGATGCTTTCAGGTTAGAGTCTACTGCCCCCTCAGAAGTGCAGCGGCTATGGAAAGAAAGGGACCACCTATATTTGCAGCAGGACAAGCTGTACAGGGGGCTAATCAACCCGAAGACGCACGAGAAGATCTGCCAGCTTGTGTTGCCACAGGCATACATACCCGTGGTCCTGAAGGCTTATCACGACGGGGCTGGACATTTCGGCTGGAAGAAGTTGGAGATGCTGCTGAGAGAGCGCTTCTACTGGAGCGGGATGAGAGAGTCCATAGAGGCCTGGTGCAGAGAGTGTGGTCCCTGTGCGCTGAGAAGACGGGACAAAACCAGTCAGAAGGCCCCACTACAGCCGATTGTCACCCGCCAGCCGTTGGAGCTGGTTGCCTTGGACCATGTCAAGCTCACGCCTAGCCGGAGTGGCTATACGTACGCCCTGACCATAGTAGACCATTATTCCAGGTTCATGGTGGTGGTTCCCGTCAAAGATTTAACAGGCCGCACTGCAGCAAGGGTCTTCCAGGCATACTTCTGCCGGCCGCATGGTTACCCGGAGAAGGTGCTAACAGACCAGGGCCCGGCCTTCGAGGCAGAGATTTTTCAAGGGTTCTGCAACTTGTATGGGTGCAAGAAGATCCAAACCACGGCCTACCATGCCCAGACTAACGGGATGTGCGAGAAAATGAATCACTTGGTTCTGAACCTCCTCAAAACCTTGCCTCTGGAAAAAAGAAACTTGTGGCCCGAGAAGCTGCCTGACCTGGTGGACATGTACAAAAATATCCCCTGCAGCTCCACTAAGTGCACGCCTGCATACCTGATAAGGACCCGGCCTGGGAAGTTGCCAGTGGATCTAGAATTGGACGTCGAGGTACCTGAGACCATCTCCCCTACTGCCAATTGGGACGCCAAGCGCCAGAAGCATTACCGGCAGATCCAGGAATATGTAGAAAGGAACCTGCGCCAGAGCAGAGAGAGGCAAGAGCAGCATTTTAACAGATGAGCTCGGGCTGCCCCCTCTGGACCCGGAGATGTGGTACTGAAGAGGAAAAGAAGGACGCACAAGCTAGATGACCAGTGGGAGAGGACCCATTATGTTATCCAACCCACTGGATGGGAAGACCAAAAAACATACCTTGTCAGTCGTCATCAGGGAAAGACTAGGACCACTTTTTCCAGGGACCACCTGAAGCAGTGCCAAGAACCCCTGAAGATGGTGGAGGAGGTCCCTCCTCCTACGCCGAACGTGGAAAAGAAGAAAGAGGTGGTCCACATTGTAATGGGTGATTTTCCGGCTGATTGGCCTATGCAGAATGGAGCGGTGATTGTTCCCGTTATCATGTTCCCACAACCCGTGGAAGATAGAGGGCCAGAAGGGTCTATCAGCAATACACCAACACCAGCGCCCAAGGATGCACCTACACCCCGCCCCCGTAGGTCTCTGCCAGCCATACCTGACGTTGGGGTAGAGGGACCTGCCCTTCCCTCTCCCCCGCCGGTCACATGCGAACCTAGAGGGCTTAGATGGTCCACACGCCCTAACTTAGGTCAGCCATCGCTCAGGTATAGGGAGACCGCGATTTACTGAGTGGTGTAAATATATGTATGAATGAATGCCAATTAACTGAGATCTTCACCTGATTAAAATGTTAAGGTAGCGGTTCCACGCTACCCAATTTTTGAAGTTCCCGTTGGGACCGTCTGTTGTTTTTACAGTTCCCGTTTCACAGTTCATGGACCATGGCTTTGGACTGGAAAGCAAACCCAAAAACTATTGGGTCTTGTAAATAGTCCCTGACCAACCTTCTCACCCTGCTGCAGTCTCTGGAGAGGCTGGTTGGAGGAAGGGCCTGCGGTATAGTCGGCCGAGGCCCAGTCACTATCAAAACCGGTGACTACCCTCTGGGTCAGGGGTCCCCTGGACGTGGGGCCCTTGAAAAAGACTGTCGGGTAAGGAACTTTTTACCCGGCCCGTACGGGCAACACCCGGACCTGTCCTGGACTTGGGCAAGGGGTGCGCACCATTCCTTAGCGGTGGCACCAGGGGGCAGGTTGTTTTGGGTGGGGGTGAGGTGAGAAGGACCCGGTCCGTACCGTCCCGGTTTTAAATGTGCAACGTTTAAGAAAAGTGCCTCCTATAAGGGAAGAAACCAAATATACTTTGATGTAAATATGTTAGTATACTTGTAATTGTGTTTTACCCCTTTTTCATCTTTTTCAGTTCCTGTTCAATAAATGTTGGTGGTTGGACAGTCCGTGGACGGTCTGTATTAAACCAAGGGAGAATGTGATACCCTGGCAAAACCAGGTAGTCACAGATAGGCCCCCGCACAACACCATCCCTCACCTAGGTGACACACAGCTGACCTGAAACCCTAGTCACCCCCCCTTAGGGAAAGATAGACACACCAGTGAACGGGACCAGGCGGTTGGAAGCGCCCACCCAGGGGTCTAGACAGCCCGGGGCGGGAAAACAAGCAGATAGAGTTTGTAGTTCAAGCGGAGAGGAGTGTGGGCTGGAGATAGGTGTAGCTCCAATAGAGGAAGTTCAAGTTGAACGGTGCCAGGGTTGGAGCCCTGGTGCCTTTGGCTAGGTGGCAGATAGTGGTCTCCGTCAGCAGGAGATGGAAAGACGGCTCAGCAGATCCGAGGTGGACCAGGACAGTGTCGTAGCCCGCCGGTACCGACACATTGAACCGACCCGGAAACCGTAGCACAGAGGGGGTACTCGGACCCTGAAGCCAGGACCGAAACCAGCGGCCTAGCTAATTAACCGATTGAGGCCAGGATTATAGGTCCTGTCCCATCCAAAGTCCCTAAGAGAAGA